>NW_024884733.1:17368848-17477029 GCF_019232065.1 Centrocercus urophasianus | reverse complement strand
AAGTTCATTGAAATAGCTAATAACTAGCTAATAGCTAGTTAATTGAAATGACATTTTAAAGAAGCAAAAAAGAATATAAAAAAAAACACAAAAGCACAAAAAAAAACCCCAAAACAACCCAAAAAACAACAACAACAAAAAAGCAAACCAACAAACCAATCAAAAAAACCATAATTCAGGCAGAATCTTTGCTTTATTGGCATCACTGTTTCAGATGTAATTGAGATTGGTATCACAAATGGCTACTATTACAGCCAAACTGAGTCATGTCTATCACTATTATCTTCCAGTAAGCAATTCCCAAATTTATCTTACAAGCCTTTTGTTAATACTCCAACTTTTTTGCAATGTATTTTATGGCACTTACCATTATAGGGCGCTTTTTAGATCAGAGCTATCCTAAAATACTCTGAGCACAAAGCAAATATGACATAGAAAAACCTAATAAAAAAGGGGCAGTAATAAGCAAATATTTTTTATCTAAATTCCCATAGCTAAAAATCTTTCTATCTACAAATGATCCTTCTGATCAATGGAAGAAACTTAATAGATACCAGGGGTTTAAACCAGGTTAACCATTATAGTGAATTAATGACACAGAGTTAGACTGAGAATATTACAGCATGTCTGCAAGTATGTCCAACTTGTGGACAAAGTTCCTAGTGAAAATCAGATTTAAGCACAGATCTCCTAATAAGTCTTAACAGGCTGGAATAGCTTTGGACATAAAGAATCCTGTCTGCAAGAGCTGATTTTCTCATTGTTGTCTGCAGTATGCTGATGTCTTTCCACACGTTAATTTCTAGAGACAGAAAAAAAAGCACTGGAAGTTTTGGTAAAGAAATACATAAACTGTGAGAATTTTAAAAAATAGGAGAAAAGAAATTGTGTTTTCACAGCAGTGGAGAAGGACGTTGTTTGACTGTGGATGCAGGGTCAGAAATTTAAAAAATCAAGGTTCAAAATGCAGGTTAAGAGTCAGAAGAAGGTCCACGAGGTCTTACATTCAAAGAATATCCCTTAGTGATCAGAAGATTGAGATGAAACTTATTTTTGTTCTCTTTTTTGATATTTGAGATACACAACAAAAACCTTCGATTTTGTCAGAAGCAAATATACAGAGGCCAATTGAGTATGAAATTGGCAAAACCAAAGAGAGATGAGCGCAGTGTGTTTGGGGACATCAGTATGACACACCAGGATAAATTTTTTTGTCACTCTGAAGAGAGCCAGAGGATTCAGCCTGTTGCTGCATTCTGGCAAATATCTAGCGTGTAAAACTTAACAGAACTCATAAGACCAATGGGCAAAATTGTGGACATTTTTAAAATTTCTATAGAGTCCCTGTAATTTCAGTATTTAAATACTGAAGAATAGCACTTAGTATTAAACATTAATTCAATTAATATTTTAGAAAAGCAACAACATATTTGGGTAGTAAAGTAAACAGAAATGAAAACAAGGAATTGCTTTTCAGTATAGTTTTAGACACAATTTGTTACCTGGCTTCATACTTTCTAACAAAAATTAAAATGACATGCACCGTCTCTCTTGAAAACAGGTTCTCATCATTAACTGTACTGTTTTTTTCTTCACCACCTGTAGTCTGTGGCAATATTCTCTGTGAAATTAATTTTGAGACTAAACATCATTTGCAGCCTGGATATAAGATGTCTAAAATCTCTACTTTGTAGAATGTTATTTATTTCAGTGCATTTTGCTTTATTGTTTTCAAACTCTACATTTAGTGCAGGACAAGCACCTGAGAGATGTAAACTTCTCCTATTCAAATTATTTGTTGGTACACACAGAATGAAAATTAGCAACACCAAACACATGAAAAAATATCTCAGTGTGAGAAACATGCTGCCTGGTCCCATGCCCTGACCTAGCATGCTTCAATTCTCTGTAAAGAAACTGTTTGTACTGGAGCTTTCCCATGGGCTGGCACATAAATCTTAAAAATATCTTTGAAGCCCATCTGCTGTAGTGCTTCATTTTTAATGAAAATGGAAGGTGCCAACCATAAGTAGTTTTGATACACCAAGTCTCTCCAATAATGCCAGTCTGCTACATCTCTGAGGAGTCAATTTAAACAGGCAAATATTTCTAGAAGTTATTTGTAAGCTTATGATTAAATGTTCTTAGAGGTGAAGTAAAAATACTTAAAGACAAGACCCAATAATAAGCCTTTGAAAAATAAAGCTGTCAATGTAAGATTGTCAGCTCAGATATTTTCTCACCAGTGTGGTCTATTTGACTTTCCACACAATTTGGACAACAACTTTATTTAGAGATGAACATCCTCTCAAAGACCAATTGTCATTATTTTTCTTCTCTTTTCAGATGGAGCATGTATTTATTTCCTAAACAAGTTTTACCCAAGATGGACATAACAAGCGAGGTGTTAATGTTCAATAGATTTATTTTCCTGTGGGTTTTTGTGTGGTTTTATACCTTGCAGACAATGTAGTGAAGAAGCCAGGAAAAAATAGACAGTTATTAATACTTCTAATTTTGTACCAGACTCGCTTGTCAGTGAAAGTCAGTGTTTACTATGTATTTCAGTTACAATCCTCAAAAAACACTGAAAAGATTTTCAATAAATGTTTTACCTAGTTATGTGAAAAGTAAAACAGAAATGTTCAGATGCTTTACAGATTGGTCACCATAATTTGGCCATCATATTAATTGTAACTAAAGTAATGTTAAAAAAAAAAATTCTAGAATATATTTGGAATAGCATTTCAGAATTTTGTATTTCATGCTCCCCAAATTAAAGAGCATGAGAATTAGAACTTCTGTAACCATTTGTCTCACGGAAGCAAGGAAATAATGCAAAGGTTATATCTCAAATATTTAAATGAAGTTTTAAAATCCCAGAAGCAAAGTAAATCCAGGTATTATTGATGCATTAGTTGGGTCAGTGAAATTATGATTCAGTGGAAATAGAGGTACTAAAGAGCTCTGGAACTGGGATTTTTTTTCAATACTGTCACAGAAGTGTTACATATTTATTACATTATCTGGAGTATGATTATTCTATAATCATTTGTATTCCTCCTATAAATCTGAGAAAAGCTCTCTATACAAATGATTAGGGGATTAACTTTCCTTGTGAGTAGGTTCACATTATGCATGGTCAAAGTCATATCACAGACACACATGGAAAAAAACATTTCAAGGGTTATAATTACATTCACATGTTGGCTAATTGGGCCCTCAGGGACCTAGTTCCTAATTATAAGAAGGTAGGCAGGAAAATACCAGCAAAAAAAGTATGTATAGAACAAGTATGAGATTAAATGGGTTCTGTTTGCTGTATAAAAGCCATTAAACTTGATAGAAAAGGAATGCAGTTACTTGCCAAGTATCTCTAAGCCATCAAGTTTTTTTTGATATTGTTATTGGAAAGAGATGGTAGGAGGTTGTTTTGTTTTTGCAGAAGTCTGCAAACATCTACTGTAGCCTCAAGTAAAATTTCTTCATAATTGTAACTATATCAAATAATGATTGAGTTAGATGAGAGAGAAGGGGAGGGCGGCTGCGGAAAAACTTTTTACACAACTTTGATATCCAAAGGAGGTGAGAGAAATTTAAAGGAAGAGAGGAAGAAGAGAGTTTCACATGTATGTCACTGGGATCTATTAAACAGAAATGAAATGCTCTAAATATTAAAGATATTCTTTAATTAGAATTGCATAAGCTTTAATGATCCTGTTTATTAATTTACCTAAGGGCAGTGTTTATATCTCCCATAACTGAAAACTATAGTTTATTACCTTGTTTATACACAAGTAAAACATATAAGCTTTACTTTTTGTTGTATGTCTCTTGGGAGAAAGCCATACAGGAGTAAATTATAGAACTTTTACAAGGTTGTAATTCATTTTATTTCACAAATGGTATCCTTTTGACGTATCTATAGAAGTCTCACTGTTTATAGTGCATATGTATGTAATATTACATTACACCTTATAACAGAGAAACTGGCAGGAATCCTGAAGCTGAATAAGAACAAGAATGTCTTTATCTCTTAAAAATGTCATTTTAATTTTCCACTCTAGACAGTGCCATATAAGTAGAGACATAAGTTCCTGGTGGCTGTTAGACCACAACCTTGTAACATTTTGAATTTAGTGCCTAATCAAATTGCTTTGCTTTCAGTACTCTTATCTTGATTTATATGAATGGGAATATGGTACCTTTGTAAGAATATCCAAGTGAATAAAGTATTTTGTAGCATTCTAAATGCAAATCCTGTTTTCTTATTTATTCTGTGGACAGAGTAATAACACCATTAAAAAGAATTTAAAATGAAATGCAGAAAAATTGAAATGACAATTTTAACATTCTAATGTTTTGAACAACCAACCTGACGTTTCACACACAGCGACAGCACAAAAATGCTGTAAACAAAATTAGGCTTTATGTGCCAAATCTTGCCTTTGTGGAGCCGAAATTAAATGCTTACCTGGAATAAATAAACAAACAAACAAACAAGCAAATAAATAGTGTTTAGTTTAGAGTTTGTCTGTAACTTCCAGAACAAAGTCATATAATGCTGTATTTCAAAGTAGTTATTAGACTACTATATAAAGTTGAGTCTCACTTTCATGGTGCCTTTCAGTCAAATTTAAATTGTACATTTAAGTGTCTAGATCTGTCACTCATTATACTTTTGATTTCACCACACATTATTCAATGTATTTTTGGCTGGCCACAGGTATGTGTCTTCAAGGAACAGGAGGAAAAAAAGGTATTGATGTAGGAGTTAAATAGATCAGATGATTGAGCCTTTCATTTCAATGAGGGACGAGAGGGAACAATAATGATTATTGAAACTTTTGCAAGAAAACATTTCATTAGTCACATTCCTCCCATCCTAAACTAGCAAGTTTTTGTACAAGGACATAATTGGTGCAGGGCATCTAAAAGGCATCCTCTAACACAAAGGTAAGATTGAAGCTGTTGGCCAAGAGTTCTGGGAAGCGGAACAGTATTTCTCATTTAATCAAATACATACCAGGGCAGGAAGTCTTGCAAGAGTAGAAATCCTGGCATTGTTAATAATTTTTCCATCTTTAGATTTTTAGCCTAACCTATCTCAGATGATTCAAAGAATTGAAATCTCATTGTCATTACTTTTAGGCCATCTATATGCGCAGGAAAAAAAGAACAACAACCATTGTCTTCTCATCTAGTGTGTCTGACTGAAGAATTTCACCACATGCATGTTGATAGAGATGGTGGCCACAGGTTTGCAAATACTTAAAAGCTAAAAGGTCAATACTGCCACCTGCTCATAAAGCAGAGGAAATCAGTGGTGTTGCCAGTTTCCCTTATAGGAATGTGTGAATATAATACCTACCATGATGTATAAAGGAGCAGTCAGGAATATTTGGGGGCTAAAACTGTTTTCCTATCAAGATGAAAAAGAATGGTTAAGTAGGATTCTTGATATAAGTTTCAAATACAAATGTTAGTGAGAGCAGGCAATGTGTTCCCTTACAAACTTTTTGAAAAAAAAATCAGAGGGTGAGAACTGCAAAGTGAGGTACATAACTATTAGAAATTGAACAAAATAGCTGTGGAAAAATCTTACAAGCTAACTTAGAAGGTTTCAGAAGAAAGGGGAGGAAATCTCAAATGTTTATTAAGAAACAATCAAGGCAGAAAATCTGATGGCAAAGTTGTTCAGAGACTTTCCAAATACAGTTTTCTGCAAGAAAACATTCAGTAGAATGCTATAAAGAAAGATTATAAATATTGACTAGAAAGTACATCTAGAAATAACCAAAACAGAATCAAATGCACATCTTTATAATGAATCAATATATGATTCCTAATTTTCAGATATGGTACCTTAAGCACAAAGTTCTGGTTCTGTAATTTTATATGTATAATTATATGTATATGACAATTATGTGTATAACTGTCCCGCCAGAAAAAAAAGAATTAAAAAAAAAAAAAATAGCTGAAGACACCTGAATGGCTGAAATTTCCAAGTCAACATAAAGAAGGCAAACAAATAGTCAGTGTTCAAACACTGAGGAAGCTTAAATATCACAGAATGGCCAGGGTAGGAAGGGACCTCAAGGATCGTGAATTTCCAATATGCTGCAATGAAAAGCTATCTATGGAGAAAATAATTCACAATACAGGGGCAAAAAGAAAAAAAAAAAAATTCTGTGTAAAACAAGACGAGAAAATAGAACAAAAAAGTTCCATTCAAGTTTGGTGATTGCTCAGTAAGTGGCTCAGAACAGCTATTCCATGTAGGATTGATGATACAGAAACTCATACTGAGTAAATCATTACAGTATTAAAAATCTAACATCTAGACATTATTTTATTGCAAATTATTTTGCAAATCAAGAATTACTGGTAAACATTAGGCTATCAATCAAGGTTTCAGGATTTTGTTTGTTTGTTTTGTTTTTTGTTGTTCTTCACAGAGCCCTGGAGATCAAAATTCATTTACTGAAGACCAATCAACTATCACAAGTTTTGAATCTAGCAGAAAACAGACACTCAGAGAAGTGTCTTGTTAAATTTCACCATTTTCAGATAGCTAAGGACAAGTATAATCTTTCAGATCACGTACTCAGGTTAATGTATTTTTCAGTTTCCTACCTGCGCAATAGACATAAAAGTATTTTTCTCCCAGTTATCCTATCATTTTTTTTCTACATTCCAAGATTTCCACATATGTTTCTTACTTCGTGGCTGTACAGATTCTAATGCTTATAGTGCTAACAGATTCAATTACAGATTTTCTGATCGCTGTTTGGCTGATTGCAAGGGATTGTCATGTTTATGCAGAACTACCTACATTACTATTTGAAAGTATAAGGCACTTGCATGGTCAAGCACTTTACTTTCAATGCATTCTTTTCCCCTGGAGGATAGAAGAATCTATAGGCAATTTCTTCTAACAGTACAGCATAGATAACTGTGATATGGTTAAACATATTTCACTCTGAAAGTAATGCCTCCTATTTATATCCATGGAAACTGCAACAGACACAATAACTACAAACAACACAATAACGCCATTTCATAGATAATTTTTCAGATACAAAACACTGTTTTTAATGCAGTCATCACTGTATCTATTCGTTTCCACCAATGTCAGTGGGAGCCTTTTTTGCCCATATGAAGGAATTCAATGATACCAATCCAGATTACACTTGAAGAGCAGAAGTATTTCTTAATTAGCTTACGCAGATGTGATATTTTAACTATTACAAAAGAAAATTAGAAACTGCCTTGGGATTTTCTGTAATACAGACATCAGATACAAACTTTCAGTTGTTCTTGCCTGATTTTTTTGATGTTCATCACTTTTTAAAGACTGTTACAGCTTTAATTTAAAAGCAAGGTATGCATCTCCCTCTTAGCATTTCTTCTCAGGGACCAGAGACTCTTGAAGATATTACAGAATTTGTTCCACTACATAGTCTGTCATCTACTACAGGCCTTGAAGAAAGTGCAAATTCACAATCCTAAATTAATACTTACGTATCAAGAGGCAAATTCATATCTTTCACTGTGAAATAACTTATTTCTTCCATTAAAAGACTTTCACTAGATGTGCTGATGTAACCTGAATGCAGTCTGAATGTCATCACTGAATATGCAGTTCTATGAAACAAAACCACCTCAGCAAATGCTCAGTAAATAACAGGCCTGAAATACCACAAACCTGAATTATATTCATAAGCAATTTCCATTCTATTTGTTCAGTACCTTGGTTCAATACATTGAACAGCTCAGTAGTAAGAAGCTTTAGGATATGAAAGTTTTGTCCTTTTCTCTCTGAGTTGTGAGATAACTCAATTATTCTGTTCTCATAATCTGAGTGATTAAAAACAGATGTATCAGTTCAGAGCTAAGTCTATGGTTAATTTTAAATGTTTCTTAATGTCAGGTTATTTTTCAATTTTTTATTCTATATGTAGAGGACAAGCTATTGTTCTGGTGTAGCCTATACCACAGGATCAGTTAATACAACCCTGATAGATCAGCTAAGATTTATATATTCATGCAAGAGAGATTTACAGCAATATATTTAACAGAATTACATCTCCTGCTAGATGTCACTTGGTGTCCAGTCCCTTTAAAACATAAGAATACAGTACAACTATGAAAAGCATAATGGAATATTAGAGTTTCAGAAAGATGGACTTACTTCTAGCTAAAGTATTTTCTGGTTTTCTGTAGAAATATTAATGAAATCCAAGCTTTCATATTAGTGATTTTTTTCATATTTTTTAAGAAAAGAGAGAAAAAAATGTCTTTAAGGAGACTTTAACTGATACTACTGGATTTTTCCTTTTAAAGAATATTATAATCTGATTCTAAATTACTAATCCTGAGACTCAAAATATCAAGCAATACTCTAAGTATTCATTTTCAGCAGCAAATATGCTGTAGACTTTTCTATTAAAGAAAATTCTCTAAAACATTCATATACAATGCAACAAAATACAGCCACTTACATAATACTACCCTCCATCCTAATTGTCTCACATAGGATTTATTAAAAAAAAAAAAAATCTCAAAGCTCATAACTCAGAGCTGACCTGAACCCTTTTATTACTCCACTCCCAATTAGTCTTAATGAGTACTTCATAAAACTAGTCTTAGGTAAGATTTGCTCTCTTTGTTTCAAAGGCATAGTGAAGTTGTTCAAGGATTTGCTTTATCAGTCTTAATACCACTTTTTTAATAGAAAGGGACGTTTCAATGTCCTGTTTATTTGTAAGTTTGTATGTTGTTCTATTTTTTTTCCTCCCAAGATAATAGAGCACAATATATAACTAATAACTGCAGCTTAAATTCTAGTAGAACATTATGTACAATGTGTGAACAGTATCCACTGTCACCTATAGTTCAAGGTTTCTAAACTTATTTTACTATAGGTAAAAACTGAAATAGAATGTTACATTCATATTGGTATTATTCCATAATTTAAAAAAAAAAAAAAAAAGGATTTTTTTCCTCTGTAGGATTTTTTTCATACTGTGTACATATGTTAATTAAGGTATTTTTTTGCACATGCTTCAAGAAGAAATAAGGTGGGTTTTTTTGTTTATATTGGGCTAAAAGATAAACAGGTTCTATTTTGCTGGTGAAAGGAGTGTAAAATATCTAAGTACACCAGGTTGGTGTGGATCAGGTCTATCCATTGAGGACCAGAAAGATATCTGAAATATGCAGGGTTTTTTTCCCTTCTTGCACAAGGGGAAAAATCAGGTTACAGAGCACATATCTCACATATTTTTCTGTCAGTACTACACAGTTCTGTAAGCACTGTAAAACTGTAAGTACTAAGAAGCCTGTTGATCATTAATAGTATGAGTTTCTGCTCACACTGTAGTCCAAGTTTTACCCATCCAAGTACTGTATTAGATTTTCCCCATAAGTGGTCTGTGTTTAAGCTTTCTCTTTTCTGGATTCTGTACAATACCTGCCCTTGAAGAAGTTGTATGTGGTCTCCTGGGAAAATGGGGGCAAGGAAAGAAAGTGGATACACTGAGAATATTGTTCTGAAGTCACAGCATGCAAAGATCTTTTTGCTTTTAAAACAAGGCACTGCTGACCTGACAGTTTTAATCTAACTTTAAAAGCAATAAAATTGGTCCCAGAATGCGAAGGATTCAAGCTGCTTTAAATTTGGCCTTAGTACATATTAGTACAGATGATCCTATCAGTTTATTAAAATTCAAAAGTCAGATATAGAAGGACACAAGTAATTCCATTCCTCTTAGCAGAAATATTCAAAGTGTGAAGGTAGCAAGATACAGAGGAAGTCTCTTCTGCCCTTAGGGAACTCTGCACAGTGACCCTTCCTGCCCAAAGAGATCCGACAACACAAAGTCCCAATTTCTGCCCTTATCAGGAACAGCGGGGAAGCAAACTGATATCTTAAGGGAGTGCTGGCTTGTGCTTGCTACCCCCCAGTGTGTTTAGTGACTGCAGCCGCCAAGGCAGAACTGGTGTAATTAACATACTTCCCCTCTGAGGTGTGATGCTGAAACAGGAACAATGAAGCAAGAGGCATGGTATGATTAATGAAAAAAAAAAACAAAAAACAACCAAAACCAAGCTCCAAAATTTGTTGATGTGGGCCTTCATGTGGCTGCATTATTAAATCCACATATGTGTGTAAATACACATTTTAAATGCATAGTATCCTTTCAGTTCTTATGGCTTGTTATTCATATCATATTTAACACCAATTATAGTAGATTTTGTGTTTGTGTGTTTTGCTTAGTTTTCATACAGGTGTCATTACTTTGTAACTAGTAGGAAACCAACTCTCCGACATTTCAATTTAAATCAGGCCTGCCATTCACTTTTAATAACATTTATGAATGTCTGAGGTAGAAGAAATTTATACACATTTTTAGGAAAACAATCAGTGTGAATTAGGAAATCCTTAGTGATGCTTTGTGATTCTTTTAGGAAAGAAGCAGTAATACACAGCTCAGTGTTTTTTTTTAAAATTTGTTTACCTAAACATACATGAATATTAGAAATTTAGGAGAGCTCCTAAGGAAGTAGCATGTTTCTAAAACCCTTAGGCCTTCAAAATGACTTGTGACCTTGGCATTTCTCCATTTTGCTATATCTGTCTGTCCATCTCTGAATTCAACTAGAAAAATGAGTGTAGAAGTGATATAAAATTATTCAGTTCCTTATTCTTCCTGAAGAGAATCAGAAACAACTTAATTGTAATTCATTATATATATATATATATATATATATATATATATATGTGTGTGTGTGTGTGTGTGATAAGTTTAAGTAAGGGAGTGAAAACCTTGAAGTCATGCATCTCCTCTCTTGCTTAGCTCTTTACTCTGATGTCCTAAACTAAAATCAGAGTATTATAGGATCAGTATAATTAAAACTTTATGAGATTTTCTGTTACTTTCCAAAGAGAATAATAATCTTATTTTCTTGCAATATAATCATTTTAATATTTTTACAATTTTTAAATATTTAAATTAATTTTTAAGTTCTTTTCCAATTTATTATAGTTACAGTTCCCAAAATTTGTCAGTTTTCTTGAAAAAAATCTCTACATCTAATGAGGATCTCAAGTGGTAAAATTCATAGCAGTCCCTTAAAATTATTGCCTATGCTCATAGTCACTATTGAGAAGAATATAAACACCTCCATAGTATCTATTTGCTAAACGACCATCAAGTATTAATGCAAGTCCTTCATGAAACCTTGTTCAGTGCAACAGGAAAGTGGAAAATATCAACTAAAATATCACTAACACTAGTGCACTTACAGATGTATCAAATTCTGACAAAGTAGCTACATGATCCTTTCAATGAGGCCTTGATCCTACTTGAGGTAATTGTAGGCTTACAAGGAATTTCTACGTAGCAGTGTTTTAACTTGTGTGTGATTGTCCTTCCTCTTTCACTCTATCACTAAATGCAACATCTTCATAGGCAGGAAAAGTTTGACTATTTCTAAAATTCTTAGATTGCCTATTCCCTCATGTCAAGAATTCAGAAATGCTTTTGTCAGCCAAGAACAAACTCAGTTCTTCAAATAGTGTATTAGAAATGTCTTTTTTGCCTTCACTTCTGTAATACTACTGTTAACCTGATGCTGTGGTAAGTTGATTGCAGTCAAACTATAACAGAAATGAAAATCTTAGCAACACAGAAAATGATCAAATACACCTTATGGAGTTCAGCTACAATCAATTTTTGTTACTCATACTGACAAGAAAATACTAAGATGCTATGCATAATTTCTTCAAAACTTTGCGCCAGGGCTAACTTTAATAAGAAATTCAAAACTTAGGAGCTATTTGCCTCCTGTTTCTTATAGTCTTGAAATCCTCAGCTGTTCCAGAAAAGAAAAAAACACATCTCAGCCAGTTTGCTCCAATCACATAAAATGGTTTTCCTAGGTATTTGTTTACAGAGTAAACAAGAGAATTACTTAAAGCAGATATCAGGTGAGTATATATTTTAAATTATTTTGGAAAGCACTGAAAGAAACACCTCAGAAACTCAAATCAAATTTGATCAATACAAACATTGTGTGGGGTGGCAGCACATTGTCTCAAGAAGATTGTCTCAATATCTTCATTTTCAATTCTATTAATGACCTGCAAATAAGTACTTCTGAACTTCCAAAAATGATAGGAAATCTCAGAATTTTCTGTAAGTTGGAATTTTTGTTAAGGTTCCATTTAAATTCAGTAGATTTCTCTAGAAACATTAGGTAAACAAATATAGGTTAGAAAGCTTTTCTCAGAGATCTTTAAATTTCATTGGATGAGGCATATATAGAGGTGAAAAAGTGGTAAATATCTCTACTCCTCCTTTTTACATGGGAAACAGGCAAAGGCAAACTACTATAAAATACTGACCTAGTCTGATAACTGCAATGTTTTGAATGGAAAGTAAGAAAAATATGAATAATACATCAACAATCTTTTGGTATTATATACAAAAGAGAATCTGTTTTCTTTCATATGTAATTTACAAAATTGGACTACTTTTGTGAACAAAGTATTTTAAAAAATAATTTTGGATAAAACCTATTTACTGAATAGCCAGCCAGTTTCACAAAGAATGCATTTGTTCTCAGAGGGGGCAAAGAGAAAGGAACAGATCAGATTAATACTTGGTATAGACAAGGTAAAACTAGATCCTGTGACACTTTTTTTTCCCCTATTAACAGTAGTGTGCTTACTTTTTTAAAATATCAGGTACAGAATAACAAAATAGCATTAAATACTATAAATACGTTTGGAAGTCTTCAGCAGTGTTGTTTGTCATGCTTTAGAGTAAAGATGCAGTAGATTTTAAGCTATTCATCGCCTCTTTGTTGGTTGTTTTTTTTTTGTTTGTTTTGGGTTTTTTTTGTCTTTACAAATGTATGGCAACAAAGTGTATTGCAAAGAATGTACTGGAGTTATAAACTCTGAGCCTGGGGGCCATGTTTGCCAGAAAACATTTGCTGATGTGAATTATTTTATGCTTCAGCAAGATTTCCTGCACCAAGGGCCTATCATTCTCCTCTAGTCTTTAAAATTTCAAAAGAGGAGCAGAGACAGTGGACAGTAAATCTAGACTAGAAGATGTATTTAAACAAAGAATTTACATCTCTGGCGTGCTGCATTTGGCAGTTTCACCCTGTTGGTAGAAATGTAGCAGAGACCACAAAAGCAATTTCTCAATAGCTACAATAATAATCTGTAGTTATAACTCTGATCTAGCTGTTCAGTTAGAGCCAGTGCAGTTGAATTGAAAAGCTCTAGTAGATATATGAGACCACCACTCAGTAAGTATATCCTATTTACAGAAGAAATATATCTATGTGATACCTCACTTGATATTAACAGAAAAATCTACATATGGAGACTTGATCATCTGAGAAAAATTACAAAACCTCCTCCCCTATTAAGAAATAGAGGAAAATAATCATAAAAATGTTGTTTAATAGCTTTTCAAATAAACTCATTCTATTTTTCTCTGAAATCTTATGTCACAGTCATATTAAACAATATTATTTTTCAAAGTTTCATATTATGCAAAAATCTCTTTTTTATAAAAACAACTGGATGAGAAGTGGTTTGATGCCAGAAAAAAAGGCTATTTTAGAGTATGCCAATTTTAAAAAATACTAGGTTAAATTTTTGTAAAAAATGACCAATAATATTTGTGCAAAGAAACAGAAGCTGAACTTTATCTCCATAAACTTGTTAATGAGGTAGCTGTTTGGTAGACAGCTCTATGGGTCAACAGAAACCGTGGGCTTGTGCTATGCTTGATGGCTCCTTGATCTGCCAGCACAGAATCACAAAGGTTGGAAGGGACCTCTGGAGATTCTGGTACAACCCCATTGCTAAAGCAGGTTCTCTAGAGTAGGTTGAAGAAGAAAGCATCTTCTTCATGGTTTTTAATATCTCCAGAGGAAACTTTGCAACACCTTATAATATTTATAAGCACTGATAAGATCCCCTCTCAGTCTCCTCTTCTGCAGGCTGAACAGCCCCAGGTCTCTCAGCCTTTCCCCATATGGGAGATGCTCCAGGCTCCTGGACTCTCACTAGTTGTTCCTTATCTTTCGTGAAGAGAGAAGCCCAAAACTGGACACAGTACTCCAGATGTGACCTCACCAGGGCAGAGTAGAGGATGATCACCTCCCTCAACCTGCTGGTTATTCTCTTTTTAATGCATACCAGAACACCATATTGATATTCTTAGCCACAAGGGCACACTGATAGCTCACAATCTGTTGGCCACCAAAACACCTAGGTTCTTTTCCGCAGAGCTTTTTTTCCACCAGGTCAGCCCCTAACCTGAACTGAGATCTGTGTTTTTGCCTCGCAGCTGAAGGACCCTATGCTTTCCCTCACTGAACTTCATCAGGCTTCTTTCTGCCCAACTCTTATTGAATGGCAGCAAGACCTGGTGTATCAGCTGCTCCTTCCAACTATATACCATCAACAAACTTGCTGAGGGAGGGCTTTATCTCTTTAGCCAGGTCATTGGTGGAGATCATAGAATCATAGAATCACAAGGTTGGAAACAACCTACAAGATCATCTAGTCCAACCGTCTCCTCATCACCACCATTGCCACCACAAGCACTAAACCATATCACACAGCATGTCATCCAGACGCCTCTTGAACACTGCCAGGGATGGTGACTCCACCACCTCCCTGGGCAGCCATTCCAGTGCCCGACCACTCTCTGAGAGAAAAAGTTCCTCCTTATGTCCAATCTAAACCTCCTCTGATACAACTTGCGGCCATTACCCCGTGTCCTGCTCGTTGCGTGGGAGATGGTGAACAAGAGTGGATTCAACACCCACGCCTGGAAACACCATCAACTACAGGCTTCCAAGTGGACACTGTGTCACTGATCACAATCCTCTGAGCTCTACCAGTCAGCCAATTCCCAATCTACCTCACTGTCCACTCACATAGCCCACACTTCCTGCAGCTCTTAAACAGATGTGAAGATACGTTTAAATGGCTGGTAGGAAAATAGTAAGAGTACAAGTACAATCTGATCAAATATTATACGCTAGCAGCGTACAGAACAAATAGCATCTTCCAGTACTTTAAAGTCCAGCAGTGCAGCTTTTTTTGTTTTTCTGGGAGTATTTTTCAGATATCTGTACTGGCCAATAACATTCAGGTTTCAGTGTCTGGCAAGAGCCAGGCTGGGCTTTTAGACTAAGGGAAAAAAAAATCCAAACAAAGTTGGAGCTACAAAATGTTATCTTGTCTGTCTTAACCAGACAAAAAGACTAATGTCTGAGCTAAGCCAAAGCATTCAGGGAAAGTGTATGCTCTGCTTATTGAGCCTGTGTTAAGTTAAGAGGCAGAACCACTGTGTTGTCAACAGAAACCTATCTATGTACAATAAGAGCTCTGTGTTTGCTAATAAAATTGACATATTACAGTAAACTTCATGTGATATCAGTGCATTTGTCTGCTGTAGTATCTCTGTGCCACTTCCTACCTCACTGATCACCTGCTTGGATACGTGACTCAGTCACAAATGCTTATAAATAAATAACAAGTGAATGTGTCAATTTGATAAACAATTGGAATAAAAAAAGTTGAGCTTTGTGAATTTTTAATCTGAAATTTGAAGTACTACACATTATGATGATAAATACTGATAAAACATCAAAATTGCTTTCTACATAACCTACATGGGCCACTCCAAAAGTAAGGTCTCCTATTTTATTCTGTTGACCGATGACATCAGAATAAGATGTTTGTGGTGTGCCTGTAAAGGTTGAACCTTTCTGTTAATATTCTATTACATTTTGTTCCTCTGTAACTGATGGTAGCAGAGAGACAGTCTCACAACATGGGGCCTGACATGGAAGTGCAGACGAAGCAAAGGTGTGTCACTGAATTCTTCCATGTGGAAGAAATAGCACCCACTGACATTCATTGTTATTCACTGAAGGTTTATGGAGACCAAACAGCGAATGTGAGCACAGTGAGGAGGTGGGTGGTAAAACACCATCAAATGATAGGTCACCTCCATTGACAATTTTTACAAATGTGTCATGCAGGCTCTTGTTCATTGCTGGCAAAAATGCATAGCTAATGGTGGCAATTGTTTTGTAGCTGAAAATTGGCCCTATCAAAGAATATTCTCGAGCTTTTTGTAGTTTTTATCTATGGTAGTTTTCATGGAAACAAATTAGGAGGCATTATTGTAAAATATCTTTAAAGCAAATGTAAATTGAATAACTTACAGTATTTAAAACTAAGAGCGATAAAGTTATCTTAGTTACTCTTAGTTAAGAATATCCAACTGCTCTCAGAAAAAAGTTAATTCTACTGTTCCTGGCCACTGAGAATGCCTTCTGGGTTTCTGAAGCAGAACAGCTTTCTTTAGAAGGATAGGGTGCTCACAGCAAACATCTTGTGGAAAGAATCGGTTCGAAGAAATCTTTTACAGGACTTTCAGTCTGTTTGCTCAGCATTAGTCACAGACTCCTCTGAGAGCTGATGAATGCAGCTCCTTTCTATCACCCCAATAACACTTTATATTTACAAAAGCAATGCTAGAACTACAAAATTAAGTCATTTACACATTGCTCCCCAGGATTTAAAGGGTTAAATGGCTCCAGCTGATTCCAACTAAGCACACAAGGTGTTTTTTGTTTTTTTTTTTTAAACTCTGATTGTTACACATGTTCTACATATACTTAAATGTGCCTTGGAATTTGATAGTTTCTTTGTATGGGAAGAATTAAATCACTTTGGCTCTAAGCAATCAAGAACTGAATAGCACAAGAGAAAATACTTGAAATCTCCTAATCCCTGAGAGGAGTTATGGTAGAAAGCATTGGATCGACTTCATTTCTGAAGGGTCAATAATACTTAAAGGAAGGACAAGTGGTACAATCTAATGAATGTTTAAAACTCCTTATGTAATTAATAGTTTCAAGCGCTACCTTCTGTGTTTTTTGTTAGATTTATTAACTTTTCAAACAAATTCTTTCCTGTCTCACATTTAAATGATATTTTTAATCAACATTTTCCTAACTATGATTTCCATTTGAATTAACATTTTCTGAATTTGAACACATTTGAATATATATACTTGAATGAATACCCCATCTGTATTTTATAAACAGAAATCTGACCTTCCATTGCAACTGCAAAGAACCCTTCTGAATCCAGGCAAAAAAAAAAAAACAACAACTAGAATTAAACGAGTCTGGAAGGGACCTTGAGAGGTCACCTCCTCCATTCCCTCTGCCCCAAGGCAGAATCAGCTACACCTAAACCGTTCTTGACAGATGTTTGTCTAACCTGTTTTTTAAAACTGCCTGTGACAGAAATCCCACATACTCCCCAAGCAATCTATCCTAATTCTTAACTCTACTTCTGGTTTGAAAGGTTTTTTTTTTTTTTTTGTCCTGTCTTTGGCTTTTTCTGTAGTATCTAATTTAAATCTTCATTGTTATAAGGTTTTTTTTTTTTTTTTTTTTTTTTCCTGTCCACCATGGTTATAGAGGAAAGAGTTTATTTGCAGTAGAATTTTGCATAGTTGCAAACTGTTGCAGGAGAGGAGGAATTTGGAGTACTAAAAATAGCCTCCAGCAGTGTAAGTGACCAGTAGGGGAGAAAATGCATACAAACATTGAATGCATTGGAACAGAGCCCAAAGAGGCAGTTGAGCCATAATGATTTGAAAATTTGGCTAGACAGAAGGAAACTTGAATAAAAATCACACACGTGATTCATATTGGATACCCATGAAAGATATGCATGATTTCTAGCATACTGTATTACAAGCTATCTAGTTTAGCAGTAATTACTTGTAAACACTGGTGTAAAACCTTTAAGAATCGAAGTTGCTCTGTAGTTTCTTTAAGAATGTTACTTTCGTGTTTGGGACGGGAAGATAAATTTTCCCCAGTTGCCAAGAATTATAGAAGCTAAAAACAAAGCTAAAAAATGTATGAGCTTGAGGCAAAAGGTGGAAATTAAAGTGGCTCTAAATTCTAAAGTAATGTAGGTTAGTCAGTTGAAATTCAGGCAACTAATACCTTCAGAAAAACAGCATTAAAAGTAAGGAACTGTTCTGCAAAGGTTGATTTTATTGCATCCTAAGGACAAGAATAAATAAAAAAACTTTAGGAAAATACCCACAAACCAATAATAAAAGAACAACCACATAGTTAAAAGCAAACAACAAAACCACATACACGAAAGTATATTATATGTAAAAAGAGTCTTGGAGAATTTCTGAACTTTTACCACAAGTATTACACTCAAGATAACATTTATCACATTGTAAATAGATAAAAGCTGGGCTTAACAGCACTTCAAGAAATTTGCTATAGAAATGTGTGAAGTTTGAGAGATAATTTCAGAACATGGGAAAGTAAAAACTGTAACTGTACCTAAAATACAACCTATGTTGCTTTCTGCTAATGCAGACAAATTAGCAGGAAACTAGTGGAAATGAAAACCAGCATATCTTCGAAGACAATTCAATTGAATACCTTGATTATATTTCAGATACATCAGCTTTTGATGCCAAGGCTCCTATTTAAGGTAAGTTATATATATTAAGTTATAATATAAGACAAAGTTATTTCATGTTCTTGAAGTCAACAATGATATTTATTTTGCATATTGCAATAATCATTCTGATTGAAGGAAAAGAAAAATAATTCTTTGTAACAGCACTTAATTACTATACTGACTGCTTTTCTACTTTCTACTTTTCTACTGTTTCATCTTTTTACAAGGCGAATAAAATTTATATATTCTTTTAAATAATCTCCACTCGTATTCCTTACCATCTAAATCTAAAATATTATTAAACATAAATTATAAGGCTAAAACTTTCAACTTGTAGAAATCTCCAGGGTAAGTCATGACACTGTGCTCTGTTCTTTCTTTTTTGCAAACAAATCTAAATATTTTTTGACAAAATATAAATTTGTGAAGTATCTATATATAAGAGAACATTAAGCAGTCAGCCATCTTAAAATTTTATTTTCTTCTTGAACCTAAATTTCATTCAGTAATGTTAAATTCCTGTCAGCATCCTTCCTTTGACATAGAAAAGCATAGCACAGTGTGATGTTTGATGGTTTTCAATCTTCTGTGTATTCTCTTTATTTTCCACAAGTTCCATATGGGAGGATTTAGAAGAATTTGGATAGATCTAGCTTGCGTGTCCTGTGGTTACTGTGTGCAGAACCTACCTGTGTCTGCTGGAAGGGAAAAGAGGGCCTCACTACCTCCCAATGTGTCTCTGCAGAAGGCTATGCAGGCACCTTGATTATCCTACCTTCCTGTAGATATGATGAATTTTCATTGGAAATGAGTCACTTTCATGGCGCACAGTGTGCATTCCAATGCGTCATATTATCAACTTACTTCTATATAACAGAGCTGGCCAGATACTAAGATATGTATGTATTTTAATTTACAATAAAAATAGCTCTCAACAGAGGCCTGGTACTTTTAAGTCAACCGACTTAAGGGTTATAGACCAAATATGGAATAAGACATTCTGAGAAGTGAAAATAAATACTGCTTTGACTAATTCTGTTTTTTTGTTTTTTTTTTCCTCCAATCTGTATGGTAATAGGATTTACAAATAGATATCAAGGCAAGAACAGAGATCAAAAGTATTGATTTATCCAGTGCAGTAGAACACAAAAGCCATAAAGAGTACAGTGAATATAGAATACAGAGAGATAAAAGAGCTATTACAATAAGTAAACTGATAGCAAAGGACAAACAGGAAAAAAAATCACTGCTTTACCATCGTGCCTTAATGGGATGATTGCACTCACTAGCTTTTCTAAATACCGATTTTCACTTACATTAAGCCTTGGGGGTATTCATCAAAAATTGCTTCCAGTAATTAGAATTTTGTGAAGAATTAGAAGACTAATGGTACAGAGCAGCAAGGAAAACAAAATTCTAAAGATTCATTCATGAGTGTTCACAAGCTGAAATATGAACTCAATAAGCAGTCATCTCCTTGGCAGTGTCTCAACACAAGCTACTCTAATAAATCACTGCACTGGAAATGTGAATGTATTTCTACTAACTGGCCAAAAAGATCCCTACTTAATTTAGGATTTGAATACATTTTTCTTCCAAATATTCTACTCTCAAGATATTTTCCCCATGAATTTCATGCATTCATATTCACAAATAAGGAGAAAACAAAAAAGTGCAAGAGGATTTTCACATTTTACAAGTTTTATAGTATAGCATGAAAACTCATTTTGCATATTCACATTATACTTGTGGATTAAAGAATAAAGCTAACAATCTGCTCCTGTACCACACAGGTTCTTTGAAAAGTAGGATTAAATAATTTTTATTTTTATTCTTAACTTCCCACCATTGAGATTTTTAGTTCAGGGGATGAGAGCTATTGATTTGTTCTGACAGGAAAGTAAACCCCTGGAAACAGCATGTGTAAGTGGATTTACTGAATGATAGATGAGTGAGGTAAAATATTCTTCTGGTTGGAAACTTATTTACCTTTTGATAATCTGATGATCTGGCATTTTCTAATTCTAGCTGGGGTTCCACGTTACTGGTGTAAAGGAGCAAACTAAACATGAAAATAAAGGTTCTCAGTACGAAAACAACAGTAAAAAAAAAAAAAAAAAAAAAAAAAAAAAAAAAACCAAGCAAAAAACCCTCACTATAGTCTTACAACTTAATGTCTTTACTAACATTGAAAAACAAAATAATTGTTAATTTGTGACTATAAACATGCAAATAATTAAACTTTTTTTTCCTCCAACAGCATTTTTGTAAAGTTCATGGAGGGAGAAAAGAAAAAGCTGTTAAACTAACTGCCTGGGTACCTGAGTGATGCTAGTACAATTTTCACTGTGTGAACTCTGGGATCAACGACTGCTTTCCATCTCCTCATCTGTCAGTTCTCTTCTCTGATTTGCCTTGACCCAAGTGTTTTTGCTTGCTTTTCTTAGTGCATTTGGAATGCTGCATGAGGTGTTTCATTCTGCAGGGCCCAGCAGCCTGTGATGTGTGCTGCTGGAAGTCCACAGTAACACACAAAGGGGTTTTGACAAAAAGGATTGGAACTTGGGAATACTGGCAAGTCATAGCATCTTCTAGGCTTGGGAACTCCAGTGGCATCCTGGACTGCAAGGACACCATGCACAGGCTGAGAACTGTCTTTGCACAAGGCAGGTGACAGCTGTGTATCTTCAGGCTTCACTCCTGCACACAGGGTCACGTGTAGCACAGCCAGAAGCAAGATTTGAGAAATCCCTAAAGAGAAATATTTAGCTGCCTCCAAGCCAACGCTGTGATAAAGCAGTCCTATTATTTGGTAGCATCTCTCTTTTAAAGGGCAAACTTTGTCTTTAACCTTTACTGTAATATTTCATATGGTAGTCTACTTCTGCAAGTGAGAGAAAAAAATTCACTGCACTCTGCCAAATAATCGGCTAGGAAGGAAAAAAAGGGATATAGCTGGTGATGCAGTTATCAGAAGCAGCGAACTGCTAAGGCTGTCCATGCTTTTACAGATCTCATTCCCAAACTTATTCTAGATGAGGATTTTGGCAGCTTTGCAGAGCAGTTTATGCTTCATGTCAGGAAGATGACATGGATTGTAGATTTCCTGCTCTACAAAGATTAATAGGTTTTAAACTTTAGGTGAAGCATGTTCCAACAGGATGCTTGTACAAAAAGTAAGCTGTAACCTGTATTTTGAGCAATATTAATCCTGCACTCTTATATGCTCACTACTTCATCCCAGTAATGAAGATAACCTGCTTCTCTTGTGGCACTGAATTAGATCTTCCCAGTGTTTATAAAGATAGCAAAGGACCCTTTCAAAAGCTCAGCAACATTAACATCAGTATCTCTATTTTGATGCTCTTAGAAGCTTATGGATGGAGGTCAGCTAAGGAAGACAGGCAAACTCCCACCAGTTCTCAGCTGGCACAAATTCTACTTCGGCAACATTTATCAAAATAGGTTCAAACAAAGAAACTTGCATATTTACCTAAGTTGCTTTCACTTCTTTTTGCTTTGACTGACAATCTGGAGGGACAAGCTGCCCAGGCTTACACATTCCCATTTAATATAATGCTGTTAGAAGTGTACTTGTTATGAATCTGTTCTCATAAATTGCATTTACTAATTTATGTGCTGATGTGTTTTGGAGCCTGGAAGTCATGACTGCTTCAGCACTATCCTGTGATGGACAGGAAATAAATGCTTCTCTTTATGCTGATGGATTCTGTGAGTTGGAGCCGGACAAATTTAAATCAATTTGTGATAAAGACATTGTATACCAACACATGATCTGGAGTATGCATAAATATAGGAGAGAAACAATTAAGGACCAGCTGGGAATACTGACAAAGAACTCTGAAGTAGTAGGCTTTCAAGCCATCAAAACTGCAGGATTAATGGGTTAGGACTAAATATGAATCCTTGTGGGTTATATTTGAACTCTTGGGAACTATTTCAATTCCAAATAGTTTACATCTTTTATAAAACATATATAAGCTAATACACTAAGCTTCATATGTGTGCACTGATGAGGGCACAAGAGAACCCTCTGTCTTCAGGTAAAAATTAAAGACAGTCCAGAAGGCACCAAGCTGGCACTTTTTGCACTTACAAAACAAAGAAGAAAAGGGGTTAGAAAGGGAACAGCCTCGAGCCCAATCTCTCTACTAACCTACAAACTAGCTTGGCAAACAGTAAGGAAAGACAACTGCACCCAAGAGAGCATAATTCCCTTTCAGTGCCTTTCTTTGTTCTTATGTGTCAGAAATTTTGCCAACTTTATTACAGAAAATATGCTTATAATACTCAAAAATTAAAAAAAAAAGAGTATTGACCATTTTAAGGAACTTTGAAGTTCCTATTTTGGGGTTCCTATAATTTTTCTGGTTTTCAGCACCATAGACATATGCATTAGAAATCTGTCTACATAACAGATAATCAAATTTGTTAAGATATGTATCCTGTTGGGCCTCCAGATACTGTTGCAGCCTGCAGCAGGTTTTTCCTCACCTGCATCATCTATGGTTGCTCCTTCAGGGGCTGTAGTACTAGTTAAGATCAATGCAGTACTACTCATGGAGATATTCCTTTAGGGAGGCCAGTAAATGTTCTTGGTGCAGTCATAGGAAGTCACAGGGTTTTAGGCCGTCAGGTGCATCTGGACGCTTGAGATTATGGGGAAGCTTGGCTGCAAGACAAACAGCATGAGATAGGGATTGTGCACTATAGAAAAACCTTTGATTTTTACATGTTTCCTATTCCACAGGTTATTTATGTATTCCTGAGGCATACCTGAAGTGTATCTGAATATCTGAAGCAGGTATACTCTCCCAGAGCCAAGAAAAGATAAGTACTGACTCATAGTTTCTAGAGCTGACACTGATTCCTGGAGCCCACAGACGTGGAAGCTATGGCCATGCCCTCTGTACGGCTTCTCTACAGAGGGAAGAAGAATCAGATCATTTCATTCAGGGCAAGTAAATCCTCAGATCACGGGAAAAAGTGCGCAGAGCCCTGCCAATATTGTGTCTGCTCATCCTGGTGATGCGCCTCTGCAATCTGGGAAATGTTTTCAAAAATAATTAAACTACACCATAAAGAGAAATTTTTACAGTCTTCCTCTTCAGTTTTTCTGCAACCATCCCCAGACAAAAGAGTCAGGGCTGCAAGGGCAGCTGCTGAAGGGGGCTTGAGGAAGTACTGTGTCACCAGTGAGCAGTCACCCATGCAAAGTGGCAATATCTGTGATAGCACTTCATAAGTTCTCTGTCTCCTACCTCTGTAACACCACTTCTGCCTATGGTGATGCTCCCAATTGTAACCTCCACGTTATGATCTGTGAGGAAGTTGTGGGGAAGCATGTGGGACCTCAATAAAGGTAAGTCATGAAAGAAAAAGATCTAGGCAGAAGTAAGGAGGGTGGAAAGAGACCTGAGTGCACTGACTTTTGCTTGTCTGAGCATCATCTTTCATCTAGGCTGGTGTCTGACAACCTCCAGTTAGGAATGAGGCATCTGGAACATGTAAGTGTTAAAGGTGCTGTTTTTCCTTGGTCATATGCATCCCAGCTATGTTCAGAGCTCGCACAGAAGTGGCTTCCAGCCTAACTCAGTCTAGCCCTTCTCTAATACCGTTTTATTTTCTTTCTCCCTTCTGCACCCAAGCTACCTGCTTTACTTCTGGCTGCAAAATCTAGCAACCCTTTTGTCACATGCCTAGTCATTACTGTGGGTAAAAGTTTATTACTGGCTTTAGACTGCTTCACATCAAGACTTCTAGCAGTTTTGAAACACAGAATTGGAATATCGTCTTTCAACAAGTTACACAGGCACCGCTGCTGCATAACTAGCGACTAAATCAGCCCCAGTTACCCCAGACCAGAATCTGATCTCTGTTATTCCTCTGCAAATCTGGAGGGGGCTGGAGAATTAAACAGAACAATTCTCTGTATAAACCCAAACCAGAATTCAGTACTTTATGCTCCACCAAACAGATACAATTGCACTACACCTTTTCTACTTTCTTACATGTATTTACATTTAAAGATGTCAGAAGAAAATACCATCAACAGACACATTCTGGCAGATTTCTAAAAGCATGCAACAATATAAAATATTTATTTTAGAGAGTGAGATACTTAATTGTACTCAGACACCTCTGGAATCCACTCTCATTCATTTCTGTACGAAAAGCAAACAGACAAAAGTCTGGCTGACAGCTTGCCAACACACTAATTAACTTTCAGCTGCAGCACTCTCAGTCAGACTTCGCTCACAACCTATACACCCTGCCAGGAAGCACAGCAACGAAATGCAACTTTAAAATATAGAACTGGACAGAAAATAGAGAAGGACTTGATAGGAAATGAAAGTGTTCTACGTGTGGACATGGGTTGTACCTTCTTATTATTTAAGGAAAGATTTTCTGTAGATCACTCATGGTTTGAGAATACAATGTTAATTACACCTCCTTAATTCTGGAACTTCAAAGATCCTTGTCCAAATATGCTAGTCTCCCTTTTATTATTTTCCTATCACCTATATTTCCAAGTTTACCTTGGGAAGCTGAATACAGCATAGATGGAAACATAGTTTCTAGTACTTTAGAGACAAAACTTGGCTGAGAAACTCTTACAGAGCTGCCACTTTCAGATGCTTTTTCAAGTGACATTCATATTTTTTTTTTTCCTCTCTCTTATGCTCTGCAGACTATTCAAACTTTACTGTAAGAGACAAAAAGTGAGTTTATGGGAAAAAGATTCTAAATGTAAATTACAAAATTAATTAATATTTGTCCTCCTTTGTCTTTAACCAAAATTAGCCCTCTCCCTCCCCCACATCTGCTCTGTCTCTGGTCTCTTTCCCCCTTCCATCTGCTCATGCTCTCTCTTCCCTCCTCCCCCATCTGCTTGAACATCACTAACCCTCCAGGGATCCCTTTTCTTCTGTTTGACTCCCTGCCTGTCTCCCAGCTGGGCTTTCCTTTGCTATCTGAAAACAAAATGATAAAAACAAATGTTTGTGATGGAGAAAGCAACATGCACACTATTGTAAATGAATTCCCCCAAACTTTTTTCTACAGTGCGCACACATGCACACATGAATATAGAAATTGCTTCCTGAGTTATCAAGCAGAATCATAACCTACCATTTCTGAGACAGAGAGCTGGGGCTCCATTAATGGATTCTGTTGAGGCATTGATTAGACAAACACTCCAAGTGTCTCACTCAGAGTGGAAAGCTTTATTCTTTTGTGTCATTACCATGGCCATCATCAGCTGTGGCAACTATCAAAAGCATCTCCCTAGTATTTGGTCACAGTACTTTTGCCATCACTTCTGGGAAAACTCAGCTAATCTGGCTTTGGTAGCTGCAGGTTCAAGTAAAGATGATGCTTCAATTGATATCAAGTTGCAAAAGGCTCTGAAAACACTGCATTTTCCTCACTATCCATTTTACTTGGATCCATTGATTACCCTGAAGTTACATTGGCATGAAAGCAGTACAGCAGAGTAGAGAGTAATTTCAGGAATAAGACAACTAATTATTTCATTGTTACTGAGTCTTTTCTTATATATGTTGTAATCAGTGTAGCAGACAACATCATTGCTTGGCACTTGCTAAGACAAATCCTGCAAAGCATTGCAGTATTTTCAGGTATGCACCCATGGAGCACATTTCAGCAACATAATTTCAGGAAATGTTTGTTTTGCAGCTTAAAGCAGTATTTTATTTTGACCAGTCTTTCCAAGGACGTATGAATGTGCTATATGATTAGAGGAAAGTTCTGTAAGGAATTACTGTACTGTATTGCAGAAATCAGCCTTGAATTGCTTCGCCTGGAGAATTGTCATTTATATTTAACAGAATAAATAAACATATTGTTGGGGGTTGTCTAGCTACAGAGCCACTGCCTCACTTCCCAAGCCAAAGTGATGTCAGTAGGAATATTTTTTGAAGCATGTAGAATTGAACAAATTGGTACCAAACAAACCGGAAGCAAAAAGGAAAGGGCTGAATATCTTGCCATAATACTGCGGTCCATTTTATTTTTAGTTTGAACCTTAAAAAAATCTCAAACCTCCCCTTCAAATTACATCATTTTAAATTGCTTTATTGATAAGCTTTTTCCAAAAACTTACATGATAGATGAATTGCATATGATAAGTTCTGCATCTGTCAAATTTCTGGCTAGCCAAGATTTAAAAGTTCAGCAGGAGCTGAGAAGAAAGGCGTTGTTGCACACAGTTTCCTATGCTCCAATGTTACTCTTCATTCAGGAAGAGGACGACATACTTTCATAGAAAAGCCAAATAAAAACTACATTTATTGGGAAAAAATTGGTCTGCTAGGTCCACGCTGTCTTCGGGGATTGCAACTATGCATTTTCAGAGAACATATACCAAATAGGTAAGTAGAAGACTTTTTTAGCAATAAGGACACTGATTTTTATTGTTATTAAACTGATTTTCCCTGAATTAGAAAGATAAAAATCCTTCCTAAGAAAGAAGTCCATGAATAATGATTTTTTTTTTTTTTTTTTAACTTCCTGCTTCTCTAGCAAAGACAGGAAATATGAAATTCCTGCATGCTTAACAAACTTGTACATATATTTCAAGCATAAGAGAACAGGATTATGGAGTACGCACAATGTTTTCCACTTTTAACACAAGTTTAACTACTTCTGTTATCATATGGATTTGCAAGTTTTTCCATGAATTCTCTTCCATGAAGAGACACTTTATGATAAAGTGAATAGGACAGAGAGAAAGAAATCTAAACTATCCTGCATATTACTTATTAAAATTGCTCTTACAATATTTTGTATCTCAAAAATCCTGTAACAATTTAAAATACTTAGTGATTCCTTACATCTTCTCAAAGAAGTCAGTGTTTCTTCCCTCGTTCTGTATAAGAAAGAAAAAAAATATATGCTGATTGAGTCTCCCAGGAATTGTTCTAACTCTCATTTAAATAGATTGGGCCTGATTGGTTACAAGTGATTACACAGAAAATTTAGAAAGAGGTCCCAGTTTACACTATTATTAGTCCTACACTTTCACATAAGGCAGATATTCTAACAGAGGCTCTGAGTCAAAACTTCAAGATTTATTCTGACAATGAAAACTGTTATAGTAAAATATCATGAGGTGAATTTTCAGAATAGAAATCAATCTGGCCTTAAAAGAGAAATGTATTTTTAAACACTAATTTTAAGAATTCATCTGTTTTTTAATAGATAATGAGTTCAATAAACCCAGACAAGATGAATATACACAATTTTTAAAAACGGCATGAAGAAAGAAGAAAAATTTAACTATATGAAGAACTAATGAGGATACAACATGAGAATTGTTCCATTATTTCATTTATTATGTCTTTTGTTTGAATAAACAAAACCACAATATTTCCCAGTATAAAAGAACAATAATCTAAATACAATCAAACGTGACTAGAAAGATTTCTTTCACTGCAGATGGATGGCAGATTTCAGTTCTACATGAGTTAGAACATCCTGTTAGGATTCTGAAACCTTAGCCAGCACTGCAAAAACTATCCTCTGTTTTTCCGTACTGAAATGGTCTCAGTATTTTGAACAGTTAGTGTTAGCATCCATGTTATCATCACCACGTAAATGTAAAGGTATTGTCATTAGTAAGTGTTCTCTGCTTTCAAACAATAAGGTGTCTTCAAGTATGTATATCACTAATGCTTGATTTGCTGGTATTTTCACTTCATAATTTTATAGCAAAAAAAATGCTATATAATGTAATTAATAGGACGAGCTTGGGAGGGGGGGAGATAGCTGCTTATTAAGTCTTTAATGATTAGCAATCTTTGGCCTTAACTCCAGAATTTCGTGACAATGAACTTAAATGTTAATTCATAGGTTATAACAGGACATCAGTTTGACACTTAAAGAATCCATCAATTTTAATGAAGTATTGACTCTAAACAATACATAAAATTTGCCATAGGAGAATGAAGTAGTGATGCTAATAATTACTGTTTTAGAACTATATTTAAATGACAGAAGATTGAGTTTTGTACTTGATGTAAGAAAGTCAAGAGATTAAATCTGCATATATTTGTCTATGCTGCTGTTAAATAAGTAAGTAGAACTCATTTACTTGCATAACCTGATATAGCTCTAGTCTATTTACCAACAGCAATATAATCACTGAGGTGGAGAGCTAAGAACAGGCTCAAAATCCAGCTGGGAACGTGGGCAGGTCTTTTTGCTCATTCATATTCATGCAAGTTGAAACATTGCTTTTGACAACTGTGGAGATATATCTAAACATTGTAAAACTTAAGATAAATTCAACCACATCAAAGAAATGAGATTCCTGTCATCTATAGTTGATCTTGCTGGATTCAGCAGTAAGACTTTTTTCTAAGCTTGGTCTTACTATATAGGATAACAAACAATAAACCAGTCATTACATGTTACACAATCAACCATGCATCACAACAAAGCTGCTAGTCAAAAATTCACAAGTGAAAGTAATATAAGGATGCGTCCGCTTAAAAGAGCTGGAAAGGTAGCTGCTTTGGATATTAAAATATTGTGTCTCTCGTTCTATCTATCAACACTGGAAAAAGGATATTTAAATAAGTCAAATAAAAATATAAATTAAGTCCTTGAAGAAAGCATATGAACATTGGCATGATGTTACGTACATCAAGGGAGTACAAAACAAACCTTGCAACAGTTCTGTGACCCACATTTTCTTGTTTCCTCAATGATGAGGATGCTTTCTTAAGTGCATCAGTGTCAGGAGCGGAGATTTTTTCCTACAGTTCTTTAATTTTGCATATTAGATGAGATAAAAAAACCAATGTGTTTGTATTTGGTTGGTTGGTTTTTGTTTCATTTTAATCTGCTTTTAATTACAGCTGTTTCATTATTTTCTTAATTTATGAAAAACCAAAAACAAATAGCCTCATGCCATAAAACTAGTTTACAACTGATGTTTCAGTTTATGAATGACAGATTTTTTTTTTTGGTGGAATGGCAGACATTTTTTTTTGTTGGAATGGCAGACACACTTAGTGATCCTTTGATGTGTACAGTTAAAAAATATTTCTGAATAAAATTTAAGGTGTCTGCTCGTTGACACTCCAGAACTCAAAACAAAGTTGCAGTAAATTATTCATTGTGAATTATTTGTTCAGCTCCATTCACTATACCATTGGTTAACTAGATTACTACTAAACAGACTTTTCTGAAATATAATATATTCAAGGACTGAATCAAAAATAGAAAGGTAACCTCCACTGATACCATGAAATCTAGGAGGGCTTGAATTACAAATTCTTAATCATCTCTTTGCATGGATCATATGCTTTTTTTCTTCCTCTAAGTTTTATTTGTGTTTTCATTTCTTTTTAAAAATATATTATGTATATAAGTCAATGTCAGTAATCAGTGAGTAACTTACAGAAAGAATTTAAAACCTCCTGATTTTATGAAATAAAGATCCCTTCTAACTCTGAATTTTCTGAGTATGAGGTAAAGGTTTCTCTCTGCATTTTCAAACAGTAAATATAATAATGTTTTAACTTTAAGCTGAAAGTACGTATTAGACAGCTCTGCCACAAGAATCAGAAAACTCAGAGCTTTGGAGGTTATTACAGTTGTTGACTGCACAATACCCCTATTTCTCACATTTTAAAGAATAATTGCTTTCTTGTAGGAGCAACAAGGCTCTTTCCAATTAACTTACATGCATTTAAAAGAAAACTAGAAGTTCTTTTTGAAAGGAGCCAAGATACCTTCATAAGGAAAGCCTGCAGCAGCTGGTTGCAACCTAGTTCAAGACGCTGCATTTAAACCTGTGGTTGTCTGTCATTGTCTTAAGGCTGACAGATCTGTCAGGAGTCAAACTTTTTTTTTTTTTTTTAAAGTCAGTTGTTTTGTCTCTGTTCTGAAAGATTTCCTCCCCATGTATATAATGTAACAAGAGAAGACAACATTCTGAAGGTGACTCAAAATAGCAATTAAGAATAGTTCAATATTTTTCTCTTTTTTAAGCCATGCTCAAACACACTGATTTCTTACAGTCACTGACAGAAATGGAACTTCTACAATTTAGTGAGCCACTGGAATGCTGTTTACTGTAGGTTGTCTACAACACTTTATAGACCAGAGAAAAGGACAGACACCAATCCTGAATTCTATATGCCCTTCCTAGCACATTTTGAGTGGAAAAAAGAAACAACCAGACCAAGAAAGAGCAGAAAACTTTTGTTCAATGTTCCACGTACTCAAGCTCTTTAATTTTAATATTTTTGAAAAATATTATAAAACGCTGTCATGTGATGATTTGACTTTTGCTAATAGATTGTATATATACATTTTTAAGAGCACTGGTAATAAGACTTATTAAATAAGCAGATCATTATTAATAAAAGATCATTAAGGTTTGAAAAGACCTCCAAGGTTATCCAGTCCATCTGTCCACCTATGACCAATATTGCCCACTAACCATATCCCTCAGTACTACATCTACCCAATCCTTAAATACCTCCAGGGATGGTGACTCCATCATTTCCCTGGGCAGCCTGTGCCCAGTCACTCTGAGAAAGAAATTCTTCCTAACATCTAACCTGAGAAAATTATGACTAAATATGTCCATTAGCCACAGTTCCTTTTTCTTTTTTTTTTTTTTTCTGGTCTTGTATTAAATGCAGAGGTTGGTGGCCCTGCCTGTGGCGGGGAAGGGGGGGTGGAGATTCATGATCTTTGAGGTCCCTTCCAACCTGGACCATCCCATGTGTGATTCTATGCTGAGAAGTTCCAGATGGGACACTGCTCCCAGTTTGAATGCACCTGAGAAACGCTTTTCCAAGCTGACACAGAGAGAGAATGAGATCTGCATTTCCTCGATCATACAAGCAGCCCCTGGAAGAGATATGTTGAAGGATCAGTAAAACAAGTGTGTTTGCTAAACTGCTTCGGCAGGTGCTGTTGATCAGTATTAACTTAATCATGGCTGTTTCTTGAGGGCTGCTGAAATCACTGTGTTCCTTCCTGAGCCTGCAACCTGCTGGGAGTGACTCTGTCTCTGTGTGGGGCTGGCTGTGCTCCTGCCTTCTGCTCTGGGCAATGCAGTTTGCACCATGACCCTGCTACTAATCCAGTGAAATAGTTTGTCACTTTGGCTTCTGAGTAATCAAGAAAAGATGAGCATGCATTTTCTGCCTAAGGTACATACTGTATAAGAATGTGTTCATATTGTTCACTAAGACTGCTTATTTAAAAAGTATATAAGCATCTTTTGCTTCTAGGTTTTGGGTTTTTTTTTTCCACTTGATAAAGATTTTGTGGAAGCATTAACAAAGCTGCTGTCAGTTACTGACTGAATCTGTGTTTTGCATTCTGTTTCCAACTTGGCACAAATCCTAAAATTAATAAAATGATGTGGTACTCCTCCTAGTAATTAAAGCAAGATGATTATTCTACAATGATAATCCTCTTAAATAGTGAGGCATATAAAAAAATGGAAGGATAATTCTTTGCTTAACAATGAGTATATTGGTAAATAAAAAAATAAATTAGTTTTGAATTGATAAACAGGTAATCCTGTTTGTTTTAGTCAGAATAATGAATCTCCATTCGGGTAACAAATGAGCATTTGGTTTGTGACCCTGAAGATATAAAGTGGAATTCAGATAGTCCATGTGTTCTGAAATGACTGTTTTATCGACTTGCTGATTCTGAGCCTAAAGCATGTAGCTAAGGATAACAATCTGTTTCATCCTTCTGACTTCATATGTTCTGATAAATACTAAATAAATAAAGGGGTAGAAAATATTTCATTTGGAAATCTGTTTTTCTTTTGAACTCCTAAAACTTGTAGTAGAGCTGACTATACTATAAATGTTACACAGATCATGGATTTTTTTTTTTTGCAAATGTATATTTGATGCTTGTTTTTATCTTACGTGAGCAGAACAGCTTTCTTAACACAAGCAAAATTACCTCTAGCACAGAGGCAATCAGCCTTAGGCATGAATATGTCTCAGAGGTAAGCAGCCCTCTGGTAGAGAAGGAGATGAAGCTGCCACTGCGGCATGTCAAGTATATGCATGCATCCAACCACTTGGTTTTAGCTAGGGAAAGTGTGGCAGAGAGAGTATTAAAGGACTTAGATCCATTTACCCAGCTCATGCAGCTCACAATGTTTAGGCTGGTCGTTGTGGGGGCAGTAAGAAATTTCCCTCTGCTTCATGTGTAAACAAGATGGCAGGAGTTAAAATAAAATAAAATTGATGGGTAACAGGCAAGTGTTGTTTGGCAACAGCAGTATTCTAATTACCAGTCGTACTGAGAAACAGGTGAAAAATTCATATTCAAAGTAACATAGCAGGAGCTTTACTACAGAACTAAAGATAATGAGTTTATCCCTAGCATAGCATTGCCTACCTAAGCTTTAAAACTTTTCCTCTTCAACATAAAAAAAAAAAAAAAAAAAAAAGCAGAGATCACTGCTACTTTCTTACAGCTCTATTTTGAAAGTAAAAGGCAATACAGTGGGAGAGTCAAACTGTCACCTGGAAATCTACACTTACATATCTATCATTTCTGTGTAGCTATTCTTTCTCCTTTGCTTATCTCAGATTACTGCTTTTGGAGCAAATGAACACATTTGTTCTATCCATTCTCAGCTGAAAAATCACACCTAGACTTTATTCATACAACTCCAGAATATGTTAGAGTACGTTATTCGAACAACGATGTTCAAGTTCACACAAAGCAAGAACAGATCACCTAAGAAACCATAACCTAGAAAATCTCCTGAATGCTGAAAGATCTTACTATAATTCCTTATGCTGTTCCTCACTTCTGAGCAGATGTTTCTTCAAAAGTGTGAGTGTGGTTTGAACACAGAAATGGACATACTGTCTCTCAACAGGACTGACTTAATCCAATTTCTGATGCTATTAGCACTGACAGCTTTTAGAGGAGCAGCTGTAGTTTTGATTTGTGTTCTTGAAGAATTTGCTCTATCAAGGAACATTTCCAAGTATGACAGGACACACAAAGCCTTCTCAAAAGGGATCCCTTATGAAGCATAAAATGACAGGATCAAGGGATTACAGGTGTTCGACACATTTCTATTTTAAGACAATATACAACTTCCTGGATTCTTAACTACATTTTGTTTATTCCAATCAGTCATAAACTCTTGAAAACATTCTCAGAAAGGTAAGTAGTGGGAACTTCATAGGTGAACTGCTAAGGGAGCAATTAGATTGATCAACTTTATATAAGTAATTTAGTTCTGTATTTAGATTCTGGCAAAGAGTATAGAGGGCTTAAATGTTTCCATTAACACTTCACTATACGCATTAAAGACTAAAAAGCTACTGCTTATTTTTTTAACTAAGTAAACTTGACAATTATATTGAAAATTACAGTGTATCAATGGTAATTCCTAAACCAGAGAAGAAGAATAGTCTTAATAGGGTACATCACTTGCAGCTCCCTATGATCACTCTTAAAAAGATAAATCATAAAGCTGGTACAGTAGTATGACTTACAGGTCAGTGATAGGAGGCCTTGGAGATAAGTTATCTTCTTCATAGAAATCTTTCAGGGAATACCATGTCACTATTACAGAGCAATAAATCCAAACTGAACTTGTGTGAAGACCTACTATAGAGATTTTTACTGTATAGAGGTTATAAGCAGTAGTGCTTACAACATCATTATCTTATGGTCTTCTGGAATACCAACCTCTAAACAGCTTACATTATTCCAATTCTCTTCACTGAAGATATATAAATAATACTAAGAGGCTTTGTTCAATTGATCCAGAATCAAACGGGGATAATTTATGAGATTATTTCTTTACCCTTCAAGTAAACAGCTGCTTAGAGACCTATTTGGCCACATTTACATTAACTTGCACTGGAAGTTAATTGAGATACTACCATGAATTTATAGTAAAACTGGGTTTACTTACTAGAGATTGACATAGTTGCCCAGGTTCTAGAAACCAGAAACAGTCTTTAACTGCCTCTTTGTGCAACCTCGACAAATTCGTGTTTCCATGATCTCAAGAATTTTTTTGTTTCCCTACTCCAAAATAAGGCAGTAAGACCCTCAGGTAGGCAAACACTAGAAACTAAGTTTAATGAACCATGAGTCTAGATGAAGTAAACTACAAAAGTACTTCTCAGAACTTTTTGACACACCTGTGTTCTCACCTTATTCTGTCACTCAGTGTGACAAATCCAAGACTGGTTTGTGGATCTGGACACGATAACATCTTGAACATACTTCCTTACTGAACCCAGAGAGGTGTTTGCTTCTAATAATAGAAAATTTACTTTAGTCTTTCCCAGAGCACAACACATCTTTTCTTTACTTACATTTTGCTGTTAGCAACAAGGCTAAAAATTGATGGGACAATCTGTCTTCTAGACAACTAAGACCAGCCATCAGACAAAATTTGCAATAGCAATAACAGACATAGCAGATAGAAAAAAAAAAATACAAAAACAATACCTTAAAAGAAAACAAAACAAAACACACAGGCACTGTAGAGCAATAGCAAGCAATAAAGGAAAAAATAAATTGGCTCACCCAACAACCACTGACAACTTCAGAGAAGTACAACTTCCATCTGGAAAAACACTGCTTTATTAGCTGCTAGTCCTTAAATGAGCTTGAGAAGAGGTGGATCCAGGCTCTTTACCTTCTGATCATTCAGGTGTATTTCTTGCACCTGAGCTCACTGGGTTAGCCACACCTTCCCACCTGGTGCTCAAGAATTGGTTTAGGCTGTGACCTGGCAATTCCACTGCACAAGAGAGAGCAAGCAAGGCATTGCAGGATTTAAGGCCTAGTATTTTATCTGGTAAACTGTCATAAAGGATGAACGCAATATATAAGACAGTATACTAAAAAGTAATTATAACTTTGAGGTTTTTGTTTTTTTTTTTTTAAACTAAGGTCAATATGAAAAAAAATAAAATACTTTGCCCAAAATACACATTCTGATTTGTTAGAACATTATTTACAATTCTTTGATGTTATTCCAGAATTGCTGTTTTTCATTTTGAATGCTTCTTTGTAAAATTTTGGCATATTGTCTGTCTATAGGTTTAGTTACAGTAACAGATCACAGGCTAGAATGACAGTAAAATTGCAGTCTCAAAATAAAAGAAAGTCCACCCCATGCCCAGAAGAAATTATTTTTCCTGGATGAATGCTTCAGCAGACTTCCCAGTGGTACCTCCTCAGGCTGCTACTGCCTGCTAGCACCGCTGAACTTGTCAAGTGCTATTGGGAAATGTCATAGATTTCTTTGACTTCTCCTTGTTCGGATCCTCAACAGGAGAAGACACTTCATCTAAGATTAAACAGTTGTTCCATACAAAATATCTTAATTACTAGAAAAAACAAAATAAAAACAAAACAAAAAAAACCTTGTGATTTGCCATGGAAACTAGGTTGACAGCTAGTGAAACGATGTTTAACATGTAGTATGACTGAATCCCTTGCTCCTATTCTGATCAAGATGGAAAGTTTGATGTGAGACATAATTGTAGACTATCTCTTAGAAAATCCTTTTACATGACAGCCTTGTTAAATATCTTGTTTTGTGGTACATTCTAAAGGTTTTAAGTTAACTTTTTGGCTTTTTTATTTCATGTTGAGAGTTTCAGAAGGAAGAGAAAATAAGCAGTCTGTGAAGCTCCAGATCGCCTTATTCACTAAATAGTTGTATGTGATAATTAGTTAATTTGCTTGTAATTCTGAATATGGGCAGCTGATATATCAACCAGAACTGTACAAAACAGAATGACATACTATATATACATATATATATTCTAAATATATATAACATATAACATCAGAAAATACAAAACCTAATAATAACAAAATAAGAGAAAAGAGAATTTTCAGAATAATAATTAAATAAATAAATTTAAGGGTGAATCTGTCATGAGCCAGGTTCAAATCAGATATCAAAGACTTACATATGTATTTTATGCTAGCAAATGTGCTTGGAAATGAAATGTATCTATAAGAGTAAATATCAAAAATGATTCTATTAGCATATATGAATAGGAGCAGATCTATAGAGAGCAAAACTGTTAAATACGAGTATTCACACTAAACAGAGTATCAATATCTTCACTCTACGCTCTGTCTGGATTGCCATGGAAATGTTCCTGCAGCCCATCTTCTGCCGAGGTTTTCTCTTGGAGAAATTCAGAACATGTACCCTAAAACATCCCTTATGTGGTTTTTCTTGTCTGACTACTCCTGGAGATACTGCTTCAGAAATTTAATCTCAATCCAGATTAACATGATGATACACTTCTTGTGTTTGCAAAAAAAACACTAAAATAGACACTGTGATATCTTTATTTTCCAGTATTGTGAGTTACTGATATCTGAGGCTCAAAATATAAAGCCCTCAGATTGAAGGGTTTGGGAATATTGTCATTTTTTATTATTTTTAATTCTTAGTGTTTTTCTCTTATTCTTTTAAATATTATGTGAATTATATGCTCAGTGTTAAGCAATAATTTCATATATCATGAGTATTTCTATGAGTAGAATGTGATCTGTGGAAATTAAGTTCAAAATACTAGAATGAATGAAGTCACTGAGATTAATTCCCAAGAAAAGGAGAAAATTCTGATTGATACTGAAACAGCCTTCAAATAGTTTATGGTACTATCCTTACCAAGCAGAGTTGCCTAAATTAGTTACTATGCTAAATGTAAAAAAAATAGGATACCTATTTAAGCATAACTAGTGTAATGCTATGGATGTGCTACCAAAATGTCTCAGAAGAGCATCTGGAGGATGCTTGTGGGGAGCATATGTATGAGCTTGAAGAAGCATATGTATGAAGAGAATTTTTTTGCAGAACAGATGTCAGATATGTTGAACTGTGATACAATGTAGATCGTTTTATTGGCTTCCTTGTAAGGGACAGTTTTTAAAAGAACACTGACTAATCTCTTTTACTTTCTTGTACATCATCAAGGGAGAGAGATAAGTCAGTGACCAACTTCTTGAAGGGATGAAGAACTCCTTCGAGGTGAAGGGAGGCCAAGAGAAAAAGGCCACTTTCCTTGAGGCAAGGTAATAAGAGGTGGGGGGGGCATCCAATCATGGGTTTGGAGGACTTTTTTTTTTAAGCTCTTGACAACGGAGCCCTTGACATTTTTCTTTTTCCTTTCTGAGGCCCTGCCTCCCGGAGGGGAAAAAAGAGGATGAAAAAACTCATAGGAAATGTAAGTGATCTTTATTGACCTGTGACTTTTGTGTAACCATGGCCTCTGGCATGTGACTCAATGTGCATTTCTTGTCAAAACAGGTAAGGGAATTGTGTGCTGCCCTGAAGGAATGTATAGTGTGTGTCTGTACAGTGCTGAAAGGCATAAGATTGATGTGAGGGCTGAGGTGAGAAGAGGAGGATACAAGAAAATGTGAGAGGAAAGAGTGATTATAAAATCAGTTATTTTTTGTTTCCTCAGTACTGACAGCTGATGGAGGATTCTCAGAGTTATTGAGGTGTTCTTTTTGTTTTGTTTTGTTTTTCTAGCCCAATATTATTCTTGTTTTATCACTCAATGTGTGGTGTGTTTTAGCAGTGGTGATGGTTGCAGTAGGTCACATCTGCCTGTGCAGATTTTTACTAGTGCAGCATGTAGTTCATCACTGCATCTTGTTCATCACTGGCACAAATGCATGGCCAATGGTAGTGACTACGCTGAAAAATGGTGTTTTCTACCTGAGAATTTGCTCTATCAAACAGTGTTCTTACGTTGTTTGTATCTGTTGCAGTTTCCATGGAAATATGTAGGAGGCACTGCTTCCAGAGTGACCGATGTAAATATCTGAGTTATACTATACCTTTTGGATTGAAGAAAGAATGACAAGAGAGCATTTGAAGGAGGATTTTAGGAACTAATTTGAAAAAAATGAAGCATATGAATAACATTAACACAGGAGTTTTATTGACCTTTTGACCCTTTTGAACGAGTATTCTGTGCACTACTTTCTGAGATTAGTTGACACATTTACAGCCCTTGTCAAAGAGAAAAGGAAAGAAAGAGAGTGGTGGGAGGGGAAGACAGTTCACTGGTCCCTGATGTAATACCATCATCCAATCCCTGTGTGGTTACTTTCTCTGGTCTCACTTCATAGAAACATTTCACAGAAAAAGACAATTTCTCCTTGTGTTTCAAGCTGACTCCTGCTCCCTTGCATCAGATTTACCTAACTGTTTCATCCTGGGAGCAGCAAGATCAGACCTGAGAGCTCATGTCAGCAGCAGCAGTCTCTCTGCCAGATGTGCCTATGGGGCAGAGAACAAAGTGTTTGCAAGCTTGCAGGGGCTTGTTTTCCATCTCTCAAAAATGCTCACTTCCGAATAGCTGACACTAGCAGCTCTACTAAAGTGTCCCACAGAACAATCAATCTGAATTGTAAAATATCCCATAAAACTGCTTTGCTCCCACTGGTATTGCCCTCTGCCCCAGAATTCAAACCTAATTTGAGGAACACTTTGAGGAATGGAAATTCAAAGGAAGTTTCAGCACAAATATATTGAAGACTGATTTATAAATCACAAAGGGTGCCCTGTTTCAATGCTCACCCCACCTTACAGAGTAAGGCACTCTGGGTTTTGTGCCTGTATACTTCATGAGCACATGCTGCATTAGGTGCTTCAAGGTAAGGTATGCAAAAGGCAAGGAAAAAGGAAAAAAGAAAAAGAAGGGAAAAGAAAAGGAAAAAGAAAAAGAAGTTATAAGAAAAAAAGTTATAAAAAAAAGAGGGCTCAGGTGTGAGTACTGCACATAAGAGCCTGTAAATCCCTCTCTTCCAGGTAGGATGTACAACTGATAGGTATGTACTGCAGTTTGGTGAATAACCCACACCACACTTTTCTCACTAGAGTGAGAAGTACTTAGGGATGTTGTTCATTTATACTTAGTGAATACTCAGGGATGGCTGTTCACTTTACAAAATTAGTAGGAGCTTTTACCTATATTAACAATCAGGCTTGATTCCATGGGTTGAAACTGGGATTTGGTGTTAGGTCTCCCACTTCTCATTTAAGTGTACTAAGTATTGGCTTACTCGGAATTCCGTCTCTCAGAATTTCTCTCCTATTATAACTATTCCATTTTCTGTGTAAACAATAAAATATTAATTAAGCTAGAGGAAAAAGAAAGGAGGCAAGATTAACTCCATAGCCTAGTGATTAGGGCAATCATGTGGGAAAGTCAGATTCACGTTCTTCTTCACTCAATTATTTATACCAAATGGAATAGTGTCAGCTGGAGAGAGTGAAAGATTTACCTCTGACCACGCTATAGCCTAATGGTTACAGTAGACTCCGAGGAGGTTGACAAACCAGACTTAAATCCCTTTGTCAGTCAGAACAAGGGAGGGTTATGAACCTGGTTCCACAGGAACTAGCTCCTAAGCTGTATTGCCTGATATTGTAGGTTTGTTTATTAGGTTACTTTGGAAAGTGTTCGTATAGATAGGATAACCAGAGGAATGTTTGGGTTTGTATGTGTGTGATGTGTAGTGGTGTTTTTTTGTTTTTGGTTTTGTTTTGTTTTTGTTGTTGTTGTTGTTTTCACTATTTTAATATAACTGCTGACTAGGAGGTCTTGTCATACAGTGTTTATATTATACGGTAGATAGACCTGTTTGTTTGATCCAGGAACAAAGGAATTTCAGAGAAAAGGGCAAACATGCTCAAGAATAGCTAGTGACAGTCTGGCAGGGAGGTATTTTGTAACACAGTGCTTTCTATCCACTGTCATGTAGGTACATTATGGCAGAAGAGGTAAGGAACCTAATATTTCCAGAGGAGGAAGTTCCAAAGAAGAGACATACAGGTTTGGCCTTAGTCCATCTTATATAGGTCATTCTGAAAGTAGTGCCTCCTATTTATTTGAATTACAAATTCAAATTTGTAATTACAACAGATACAAAGAAAATGAGAACACTATTTGATAGAGTAAATTTTCAGCTACAAAATACTATTTTTCAACATAGTCACCATCATTACTTTTGGGGCAGCCATTGTAATTTGTCTAAGAGAAAAATGCTATATGACCTTAAAGAAAGCTGATTTTTGACTTCCAAAGTTTTTCCTCCAAACTATCAAATCTTCGGAGATCATGCCTTCCTTTTTTTTCTCACTGCATGAGATTGTACTTTTGGGTCATCTAGCACTGTAATAGTATATTAAAACTGCAAGTGTTTTTGGACCTTTACTCACATGACAATTGCCCAATTTATCTATTTGTTTATATTTTCAAGAAAAATGACATGAGCATTTTTATGCATCAAGTATTATGAGAAAATATCTGTAAGCTGTACTGGCACTCACCCTTCAGGAAATGGATGTCCTTGAGATAGCCAGCTACTCTGACTTCCAAAATCCTCTCCAGGCTAATTCATCCACTGTCTCCACTCCTAATAATTCATATTTATACAACCACAATAACCTGTAAGGGAATTAATGGATAAGTTAAAAAAATAAAGAATATCACAGTATAAATTTACCTTCCTGGATATAAGTTGAAATTCTTAAAGTTTGTCACCATTACCGTACTTATATTTCATGTCTGTCTGCAGCAAATCACAGGTGTGTGGTATATGTTGCAGAAATTATCTTGCAAATAAAATACAGCCAAATAGGTTGTTTTACCTATGAGGTTTGCTTTTGCAATGGGTTAACTTCCACATTTGTTAAGAGAAATATGGGGGAAAATTCACTTCTAAAGACAGAACTGAAGATGCTTTGCTGTAAGACTAGGGAGAAATGATTGCAGACAGATTTTGTCAAGAATTGTGCATTGTACAGATCTGGAAAAGTGAATGAGAGAGTTTAAAGCAGATCACTGCGGGAGGAGTAATATTCTTGGGAGCGCTTATCCTGTCTGCAATAGTTGTAAGCAAAGTTGTTGAAAGACTCCAGCAGAGAATAGAGAATTTCCAGAAGTAGAAATAAATAGAAATGCTGTGTTTTCTTGAAAACTCAAAATACTCTCTTCCAGTATGTAGTGCCTGCAGTTTCTTCTGGTGAACTCTGCTTCATTAGAAAGAATCCAAATTGATCATCAAACGACAGTAGATCAGATATACTTAGGTATCTTACTATTATTCTGAATTTACTGATATTATAAACAATACTACATGATTGGATTTTTTTTTCTTTTTATTTTTGGACAAGTGAAAGTTAGATAAAATTAACTGATGAATTTAGGCTGCCTTGGGGACAGATCTTTTGTTATCGTCTTTAGAAGGCTGCTGTGGAGGTATTATATTAACCTAGGCTTTTAAAGTCAAGGCTAAAGTAGAGAACTGAAGAGAGAACCTTCTTTGAACAAAGAAGAAGTGTATTTCGTATGCCAAACACCTGCATATCAAAAGTTTTGAGAACGTTATCTTTACATGAAAGGAATGAACTGTTGGTATTAAGACTATATGTACAGAGGCTCATAAATCCGACCTGAGCAAAGTGTACTATTCTTCCTCTATAGCTTTCTGCCCTTCAGGATTTCAAAATGATTTAATAATGGAAAAATACATGAATGTATGAAAACAGAAATTGTTTCAGATTTTATTCCTCCAAATCCACTTGAAACTTAGGGACAGAGAAAGCAATGAACACAGATCCTTAAATGGCAATTTCCTGTCAATATATAGAATGAAAAATGTCAGACATGGTCCACTCTGCTCTGTCCTTCCGCTTATGAAGAGAGTAGTTACACTAGAAACAAACTAATGGCCTGACCCAAAGTGCACTCAAGTCAGTCAATATTCAGTTTGTTGATGCGCTTTGGATGAGGCAGTGACAAGGGTATGCTATTTTTCAGTAAATCTTCTAGATTTGGATCAGTGAATCTTTTTGCCATTTTTTTTCTGGACCAAGTAAGAATTAATATTTTCTAACAGCTATTATGTATGCTTTTCCTATATGGGCATGGATTTCCACCCTCAGATTTCAGACTAATGTCTTCTTAGTTCATAATTATAGAACTTTTTATTTGGTAGAGTCTTTATAAAGAATGAAAGCCAAAACTTGAAGTAGCAGATAGTGAATCACAGAAGTAATATGAAAAGGTAGGGTTCCTCCATTTCTGTGGGGATATTCGTGAAATCATGACTCATTCTCTCAACACTGTCAGAAACACTCAAAATCAAAAATTTCAGGTTAGGCAAGAATCTTAGTGATAGCAGCAAAGTTTATTCATTACTGCAATAATGGGCTCACGCCCCCTATTGGCAAGGGGGAAATTGCGCACTGGTCTCGAAATTCATTCCATTATATACCCTAAACCTGACGCAGGTAAATGCTCTCCTGGCACTTGCTCATTGGTTGAGAGTCTCGGACTCACAGTTTCCCCGATGCTGTTGCTACGGTACATTTCCGTATAAGGCCCCTTACCAACCTGTTGTTTCTTGGGTATGTTATGTAGTCTTCCGTGAAGACAGGAAGGCAATAATTACAAGAATGAGCACAGTTGTTCTGTCCTGTGCTAGGTGCTCTCTCTACTCTGCATATTTGTCTTATCTTGTACCTGGCTCAATTCTACACCAATCAGAGCACCCCAAATCTTAACTTTTTACTCTGTTCAGCAACTTTTCTTAGTGGAAGAAAAACAGCTATTTCACAAGAGGGTTATAAGTTCAGTAAAAGCTTATACTACATACAGAAAATACTGGAAGCTGGAAGCTTCTACTGAAAAAGCACAATCTACTTCTCACAATACTGATCCACTATAATGGCCACATTCCATGATCAGGCAATGATTTAAGTACATAAGTATGTGTTCTGTCCCACTGAAGAAATTTTATATTGTGTTTCTAAGAGAAAAATGAAGGAGAATAAAGAAAGCAAAATCTATTTCAAAAGCAAGTAACTATGGTAGTTTGCAAAGTAAAGGCAAAATGTGACCATCTGAAAAGTAAATAGGTAAATGACCAGCTAGAGCATCCTCAGATTTCCAAACATTTGTGTTTCGAGATACGCTCAGAATTCTACCTCAGGCTTGCAACAAAATTCACTGTTTCTTATCTTCTCTATTGTGAAAAACAAGATTTTCCAAATTCCATAGCTACAGTCTTGCCAGATTTAATTTTGTACAACTTGAAGTGATGTGGTGTTCAGCAGCTGTCCCAAATGAATGTAACTGTACATGTATATTAATGCTACATAGTACTTTTTGCAACTAGGCCTTGGTAACGTGTCAATAGTAATTAACGTCTTTGGAACTAAAGGAGAGTAACAAAAATATGATGTATAAGTACCGGTTTATAATAGTAGAGGTACTGAGATTGTGGAAAAACATTTATCTACAGAAAAGTAAAAAATCAATTAAGCTATTTTAGAAGTAAAGATTTTTTTCCAAGGTTATGAAGATACATGTTAGGAATCTAAGTATTGTTAATAATGCACTTTAATAATATATAGTACCACATTAATGGTTCTCACTAGTGAAAGCTAACTAATGTGCAAAATTTTGGATGAATATAGATACTCAGTTCTGAAAGATTTTATTCATTTTGAACAGCTATGTCATTGATGAAAAATAAGTTGCAAACAATCTTCAATTACATGTTGTATTTAGAGTACATTTTACAAAGATTTCAGGAAAGGTGTCACCTTGAGCACATAATTTGCGAAGATAATAAACATCCAACAATATCCAATAAGCATCCAACATGTTGATGGCTATACCTTCCATAGGTGCTTTGCATTGCACAGCTCCTCTCTACACGTTGCCTAACATTTTTGGCCTCAGGCTCTTCCTACTTTACCAAGCTCCTCTGTCCCCTTCTTGAGTCATACACTGACACAACCAATAAATTCCTATTCTCTTATTCTCTTTGCATGACTTCTTTTTTTATAACACAAAAACCTCAGTTCTCTTGTTCTGCGTTGATTATACCTGATACCTACATTATCACAAAACACTATGTGCAATTTATCTTCAGGCATATTTTCAAAGTACTATGGTGAAAATATATTTCTTATGCCCCTACAAAAACCCGGTGCCTCTTCACATGGAAGTATGAGAAGTACACTGGATATGTTCTCAGGGGAAAATAATTGTTTGTTTGTTTGTTTCCATTCCAAGACTCTTAATTTGGTAAAGTCAAGGAGAGCCTGCGAAACTGTGTGGACTTTCCCACATAAATAAAGAGATTCATAACTACTAATACGACCTTATAAATAAATGTCTTCAGGTTCACTATAATTACTTACTTTCTTTCCCTTTCTCCGTGAAACATTTGTCCATAGAAACATAGTTTGATTGTCATAGACAATAGATTTGCCTATTAATGAACAGTGCTTGTGCAGGCTTTGTTCCCCTTTGCCATGTGAGAATGAATATACATTATTTACAAGGATAATATGAAAATATCATATTTTTGGAAAGCACAAATAGTCAGAAAAGTATGAAATCTGTCAGTATTGTTTGACATATTTTAATATGAAAATTAAAACATTACACTGTTTTTGACATTTTACGATCTCCACCTTCATTGTTAAAAAAGGAATTTAAATTTATTTATTACCTACATCATTTATAATTTGTCTTAGAGTACACAAAATAACTTTAAGTTATACTGTGATTAATGTTATCTATTTGGCGAAAGGTCATTTATTAGTTCCAGCTCATGTATTTTTTTTGTGTGAATTGTGTTGAGAATAGAGCTACATAAACTGATGTAACTGATTTACTTTCTTTCTTTTTTTTTTTTTTCCTGGTTCTTTTTTTTTTTTTTATTAGTCTGTCATGGCTTTTTTTCTGGTTATGTCACAGAATGGATTATTTTCAGGTCATTGAAAAAAAAAAAATGAGATTCCCTAAAACAAAAATAAAGCAGATCTAGCAGAAGAATTGCACAAACAAAATTACCTGCCAGTAGAGGAGAGGTATCAACTTCCTCAAGTTCCCAAGATGGTTTACATCTCACTGCAAGTTCTTGAGTTGAATGCTTGGAAGTTCCAAATGCTACTGTTGTCATGGATGTAAGATACAGGTACGGTCTTCCTACAGAGTAAATGAATGTGCACAAGCAAATTCATTTCAAAGATAATGTAATGACAATCTTCCAAGAAACTCTGATTAAGCCACCTAGGATATGTCACCACTTTTGCCCATAAAAATCAAAGCAAAATTCTTTCCAACACCATGAAAATACTGGAAAGAATGAAGTTATACTGAAGAAGTTAAATGCTGAAGACATCTGATAAAGGTCAGAACTCCAAATAGTCTTGAGATAAATGGTTTCAAACAATTGAAGCAAAATGGAAAAAAAAAAATGTAGTGTCAAAAATAATCAAATAGTTGTCTTCTCCCTTAAAACTTTAAATTGTCAATAAAGAAAAATATTTTTTTTGTTTCCATATCTTATTTAGTTGAATCAGTGGGGAAGGTGGAAAATAGATGCAGTATAAGCTTGCAATAACTTTGTGTTTCTATTTTCTGGACACGAAAGTGCAAAGAATTTGCTATATGAGATCAATGTGTAACATAAACACAGCAAAGATCAGCTTGAGTTGCACACTGATTTGCCGTACACCTTCACTTTTGACATTTTTTTTTCATGATCTGTTTTAAAAATTCTGCACTTCAGTTCTGTTTAAGGTTTGCTCACAAGCTACCTTTTTAAAGCACTTTATGTTTTCATCAATTCATAATATTTAATGTATTACCTTGCTTGATTGCTTCTGCTTCAATTTATTTGTGTATATTATAGTTTAACATCACAGCTGGATACATTTAAGAGCTTTGATATTGAAAATACTTTTGTATGCTTACTTCTTATGGCAATCTTGAATTGGTTTCACATTGAAACACACATTACTTTCTTATTAACAAAAGAAAAAAGGATTAGCTTTGATACACAATGGATGAAAAAAAAATTTTTGGACTAGGACATTAATTTGGAATCAAAACTTCGGGAAAAACTTACCCTCAGAAGAGTAGACTTGTTTTCTGCAAATGACTTTTCAGTGCAATAAGCATGCAGCATTTAGAACTTGTCACCACCTGATGTTGGTGTCTTTTATGTCTTCTAGCAGTAAAATTCTCCTTAAGAGCACCAAGTATTAAGTAGGCCCTATGTGGCTGTGCAGCTGCTCCAGATGTTTTGTTTGCAGTGTTGGATGGTGGATGGGAAATTGTAGTAAGGAAGGTTAAAGAATGCAAAGGGCAACATTTCAGGCTGAGATAGCATGTTGTTTTTCCATTGCAGTCATGCAAGGCACACGTCACATTACAATGTGGGAAGGTAATCCTTTTCTTTATACTCTGTATCAAAGATTCCTGTGGTTATTTTTATACTATCAACAACGTACGGTAAATCAAGGGTGGATACAGATATTTTTTAAAGAAACTCCCACACATAGTATTTTTCAGGATGTTTCCTTTGAACTAGCCTCCAGTACATTAGCTGAACTCTTAGAGCACATTTTTCCCATCTGGTTCCATGGAGCAGTTCACACGCTCCAAGACCAGTTTACTATGTAAGCAGATAGCACATAGAGAAGGATAAAATTATGTTTTCCAAGATTACTTAAGAAAATAATAATGTCAACAGAGCCCAACAGATCTGCATTATTCTCAGTCTAGTAGGGACTAGCTTGAGATGGCAGTCCAAATTTCCCAGTTCCTCATTGGTTTTTTATTGTTTTTTCTTTTTTTTTTTTTTTTTTTTTTTTTTTTTTTTTTTTTTTTTTGTCTTTGTGGAAGTAGCTTTCTCTCTAGACCATGATTAGTGTATTAAGTACTTCCTCTAGTTTGCAGCTTCAGATGATGCACTTATGCACTAGACATCTTTTCAACAGTAAAGTCCTCTAGGAAGCAATACACTTAAGAAAACATAGACCTAAGATTTTTCATGGGCTGATATTGAAAACAACTACAAATGTGAAATATCATCAAAAGTCAGTCTAAATGACTTAGCAGAGACATATATATCTAAGAAGTCCACAACTTCCATCTCTCACAGAATCTAGGTCACATCTCTTTAAGTTATCAGAACTGTTCTCTTCTTGACTGAACAAAACATAGATCTCAAGAGAGAATATCTCAAAATCTTTGCTAGATTGTCCTGTGACATCCAATAGTGAATATTTTCAATTATTTGAAACAGATTATTATTAGATAATATCTATCTAAGCTATAACTTTACTGAATTTAGTTACTTTACCTGAGATAATACCAAGATCACCATCACTTCACTCAGTTTTCAAGTACTTGACTGTGGAAAAGCTGTATGTAATTATTAAGAATAATTCAGTAAAAAATAAATCATTATAATACATATAAATGTAATCTTTAAAATGTGAATGGATGGTATTAATTTTAATTGATGGTTTGGGTTTCTTTTTTACAATATAAAGTTGATATTGGTCTGAAGGAAGCAATTACATTTGAAAATTGACTGTTATTCTCCTTAAAAGTCTGAAATAACACTCCTCTCCTTAGGCTTATGCAGTGACAAACATGCTTCTTTTATTCCTGAAGTACAATGAATTAAAACTGATTCAGAAAATAAATAATATTTGAATGATATTGTCAATAGCTTAGCTTTGCTTTTATATCAATGATAAATGATAAGGTTTCAGACTATGAGAAAAAATTTTCACCACTTAGTAAGAAAGCTCACCTCTATTGCTTCAGTATATATGTATCTACAAAATATATATGCTTAAAAAATGCCAAGTACAATAGCTAATTGTCATTAAGTGATTCAGTGAAGAATAGTGTTTAAACTTCCTGATAAAATTAAAATATCAATAGAAAGGAAAAATATATATTTATGTTTTTTTTTTTTTTTTTTTTTTTACATAGTTTAAAATTACATCAGAGTAAAATCCATGAGTTTCATCTGTTTCTATATACCCTTGCAAATTTCCCTACAGGAATAAGAAGCTCCCCAAAGATCAGAAGTATTTATTCCTTCTTATCCAAAATTCTTGTGATACCTGCTGTAAACATTACCTACACAGCCTCTCAGAACACAAGTTTTTGACATTACTGGTCACCATAATAGCTGGCATAAATATGATCCAATAATTTTGGAATTAATTGTTGAAAATGTCATCATTAAGCTATTCTGAGGCATGTTGGTTTCAGATTTAATATTTACCATTTGTTAAATGACTTTTTAAAATCATATGCAAAATTTGTGATGGTTTGCACCTCTGTGTATAAATTTGCATCAGAGTTATTGATTTCTCTTTACTAGGACTGAAGTTCTACTTCAGTTGTGAGAAAAACAATGATTTAAAAGAATACAGCTCTCCTTTCTAAAATGTCTAAGTGAAAGTGAAGTTTGCCACTGAAAATAAATCCCATACAGATGAGAAATTTTCAAATTTGTCAGGATTACTAGCTCTCTTTCCATTAGTGTGAGGATGAAACAAAATAGTTACCAAGAATAAAAGCTCAGCTGAACTGCAGCAGCCCCGTTTCTAAGAAATAGAATAGAAAATTATTCTCTTGAATTTGAATGTCAGAAGACCAGTCAAAGAAATATAAGATTTTTCTATCATACAAATCTTGCCAGCACAAATTAATTCACGTACCTAACATACCTTATTTATTTATTTTTTTTTTTTCCATGTATAGGTCATAGGACATGAAAAGCAAAAGTTTTCCAACTGTTTTTCAAAAACAATATAATCAATCATTTCCAAATGCAGAAACACTTTGGGACTTTGTCCCTGCCAAAGATATTTTTCACAAAGACCTATTCAGTGATTCAGGGAAATAGCAGTTCCATTAGCTCTTCTGCTATTATCTTTCCAGACTTGTCTCTCTACCACCCTCCACAAATTACATTTGTGAATTTAAAAACAAGAATAATTCCTGCTCATTTCTTTTGCTGTCTGGGATACTATTATTATTTCCACATATTATGCTGATTATTTGAGTTACAGTAGTCAAAACAAAGATGAGGTATTTCCCTTCAAAGATTGCATCTTATTCAAAACAAATTTAACCCTTGTGTTTTGAAGTAGCTGTGAAGACTTAACTGTTGGAATTTTTTGCCTGACAATATTTCAGTTACATTCCAGTATAACTGTATAACCTGGAAATTCCAGTGCAACTGAATAATCTCTTATCTGCTGAAAACAGCTTAATTTTAATATGCTGCAGTTGACTTAAAGGTTAAGCGACCTCTTAAAAGAATGTGAACTTGTGAATAAGGGAGTTCTTATACTCTCAGGTGGCATTTTATTCACCACAAGAAGTAACTGCTAATGAGCTCCCTAGTTAGCAAAAGCTAGATGTAAAATATGTAAAACTTGAAATGTCTGGTGTTTCTGAAAAAAAAAAAAAAAAATAGACTCAGTGAGCTTGGCTTATTAGATAAATTACAATAGATCAAAGAAGGAAAGGGTAAAACCAGGTGTCAAAAGCTGAGACTGACCAGCCAATTTATTATTTTATGGTATACCCTTATTAAAGTATTTAGTTAATGCAATTTGAAAATAAAAGATTACTTCATCTAAAAAGTGTGTTGTACTAACACGAATTAAAAAAAAAAAAAAAAGATACGATGTCTCAGTATACCAAAGTACAGGCTCATTACGTAGGAACCAATTTATTTCTTTTTTTGTTGCTCAAATCAACCTTAAGCAAAGTGAAGAGTTCTGATTTGGAGTACCTAGGCTAAAAAATACATTTCCTTTAAGAGTTCATCCTTGAGATAAGAGGAAAGGGGATTATAATAAGAACGATGGAATGATCATACTAGAAAGCTAAATCACTGACAAGTGCAAGAGATAACCTCAAGGGACAAAATGCTTCTAAGACCAGTAAGGTTTCACACCCCTGCACATAGCCAGCAGTGCTATTCTGAACACTAAGGTGATCACTATTTTGAGTCTCTAATTTTGGAAAGTACTATAGAAGTATGTAATTGTCTATTCCTCAGAGTAACCAGGCATGTGCAGAGCTACTGGCTTCAGTGATTCTTAAGCTGTTGGCTGTCACATACCCAGAGTAAGTCTGTGCTTAAAGGCAGTTGAATGTTAGAAAGCCAAAAAATGTAATATATTTTATACTATATATAAATGACATATATATCTGTACAGGTTTATATTTCTGTGTAAAGTCCTCTCTATTAAATTAATTTCAATATTAACATTTACAGTTTGTTGAAACTATATGACATGAAAATAAATGAGTATTCAAAGTATAAAGTATCAAATATAGCTAGAACAGAAGTCTGATCTTGAAAGACTTCAGGCAAAAGAAAGTATAGAAACAGGTATTTTCAACAGCTGAAACTGCAATAAATCAAGATCATTACCTCTACCTTAAAATAAGTTTTGTTAAAGGAGAGTTTCAAATATGTGTAACAAAGTGCTTTCTCCACCTGGAATGCCAGTTTAACTTTAGCTGAGCTTTAGGATTCTTAAAAAATCCCCACTTGGGCTTGAGCAGCTTCAGAGGGAAACTTGTTGGCAACAACTCTGCTCTCTATCAAACAGACTAAATTTCACCTATGTTCCTGCTTTGTTTCAAGGAAGAAAGCTTCAGTGGTGTGCAGGGATTAGAAAACTGCACTCTGGGATTTCGTTTCCCATTTTTTTTCTCAGATGGCCTGTGGATTTGACTCCTGCATCTGCCAAGTTGCTGGAAGAAACAAAGCAACATTATATCTTAAGTAGGAACTCTCACAGCAGATACAACAAATTTTAGATGCAACAGTTGATGTCGATCTATCATTGAGTTCTATGATAGGCTTTTTAATCTGGTTTATTGCTAAGCTTACTAATTACTAATTACAAGCTTTTTTTAGTCTCCTGGTATGAGAGATATGTACATACAGTGATGCAGTGCTACCTATAGTAGACTGTACAACCTGACACGGAAGTCTCTGAATTGGAAGGTATTAATTGCACAGTTTACTTTAGATAAACAGTGAAACAGTAATGAATCTTTCCAAAATGACAAGAGAGAGCCTGCTGTTGAAATAAATATATACTAAACACTCATATTTCTTGTGTCGTCTATTGATGACTAAGTCTTATGGCACACAGGAACTTAGTTTCATGGTTTTGTTCTAAATTATATGCAGTTTTGTAGTATTGTAGCTGATCAGAATTGGTTAACAAAGGGCTCCAGCCTGCTTACAGTATCATTTGGTATAACTATGTCGTGATTTCAGAGTGAGATAATTTGGAAAGACAAGGTATAACATAGCTTTAGACTGCTACTAATTATATGGAATAAGTGATAGGCAATTCTCTTTTGCTTAGTTCATCAGCAGTAAGGTTTCCCTGAGCAATAACTGGAGGTCATGAATGGTTAGAAGAACTTTTAAATTTCTGTTGCTGGTGGTGGTGCTGCAGTTCTTGATTGTCAACACAGACAGCCTGGTTTTAACTTTCTATTTGTACGGTGCATCTCCTTATACTGAATTAATTTCTGCAACATTTTTTCTCCTAAAATCAATATTGTCTTAGATAACAGTGCTGTCTTAGTACATGCAATCACCTTTGTCAAAGTAAGCTTTTCACTACTGCCTTGTACTATTTTTGTTTTGTAACATGCCTTTGCTCTTTCAAAACTATTAAACTCACACAAATAATGTTGTCTAATAAAGCAGAAGTTATACTGTTAATTTTATTGTAACTAAAAACATTCTATAATATCACTTTCAGCTTGTTTTGTGATTTATGCAAATAAATGTATTTGATTCCTATTCTCTAGTTATTTCTACCATTTTTTTCCCTTCCTTTTTTTTTTTTTTTTTTTTTTTCTAATTGCTAGCTAATCCTATTGCAAGATGGCATATAACTCAGGGGCCTCCATTATTTTATCTATGAATATTCTTCATTTTCCCAAATGTCTACTGATGAGCAATTTGGCTTTCAAGGTGCTTGGTAAACTGATATTATTTGCATATACATTACTCTCAAAGGTCTTCATCTAGGGAGCACCATTACTTGTACTGCATACTCACTGCTTTAGGAAGCGTTTTGATTTTTAGTCTTTAATTACACAGCTACTATTTAAAAATGTTTTTACTGTTCAGAAAGAAGGGTAACACATAACTGGAGGGGGGGAGGAGGGTGAAGCACAATGGAAGACAATGTAAAGTTAGCATATTTGTCTGTAAATCTCTGTTTTTGCTCATCAACAGCTGCAGTTTAATTAAACTCAACTGTTTACAGGTGTTCACAAGAGAATATTGTGTAGATATGTACATACCTACACAATGCAGCTGAAAAGATTTACCTTCATAAAAAATCATAGGCTTCTAACACAGAAGCGCCTTTCTTTGTATTCTTGTGATTAATGCTCAGATTTCTTTCTGATAAGTAAGGATGAGATATTATCAGAGAAAAATCCACAAGAAAGCACTATAAAGCAATAAGGGAGGAACACCAGCTGTGCTCATAAATGTAGACACTTAATATAGATGAAAACCATTATCCTTCCTAGGATTGGTATTATAGTGAGGTGAGCTTAGTGCATCAGACAATGTGAAAGGATTTAATATGTATTAAAGAAGTAAATATATATATACATATATATAAGATTATTAAAGATTAGAACAGCTTTAGATGCTGTGTTGATCAATAGCAGTCTCATCACAGGTAAAAGTTCACTAGATAGTATGTTGAGCTGCAAGTTCGAAATGTCAATAAGATGGTGCAAAATTTAAAAGCAGGACATAGCTTATGGGATAGTTGTTGTACTTAACTTTTTCAGTTCTTATACCTCAACTGAGGTGTTTGTGAAAGCTGACATGAACCAACACCACTGAATCATTTAAAGTTCATTTGTTGCATGCTGTCTAATGATCTAACCCAAGGAGGCATTCTATAAATACACATATACCCACAGAGATTTATATCTAGGTCAGAATGCTGCTTCCACATCTATTACTAATTAATTAGGTGCAAATGGCAGAAGTACCTCAATGACAAGATCTATCATCTCAAAATTCTTGTATTACTGTGGCTAAATTGGCAGCATTTGCAAGTGCTCCATTTGGAGAAAAAAAAAAAAAATTGAAGGATTAATTTTTACAGATTTTACAACACTACTACACAGTATGTGTTCATTTCTGATCTCTAAATAATGCTTCCAACACTTAACTAGATTAAAGAGTATAATTAATTCTTGTGGTCATCCAGCAGCAACTCTATTAGGCTGCTACAGATTCAACAGATTTTCCCATGAAACAAGTTGTTATCATTTTTAATTTGAAGAGGTGAAGAATCATAGATTTTCTTCTTCATGATAGCTACTTTATTAACACAACTAGTCATGGTAAAAGTCTAACTCTTGATATGAAGTGACAAATACTGCTGAAATTTAATCAAGTTATTAGACTGATGAACCCAGGATACAGCATCAATCAAAATTTATCTGAAAGATTTTTCGATACCATGACAATTGTGATCTATATTTTCAGCCTGGTAATTAATAAATAGACAAACTCTTTAGAATAGTAACATTTGTATAACAAATTTTTTTATTGCCTAGATATGTGTCATGGTTCTATTTTTTTTTCTGTTTTGGGGATCAATAGCTGGATCTCTGGCAATGGCACCTAGTTGGCGAGCTTCATTACCATCCAGAGACAAGATATTGGCCCCACTGTCCCAACAGCGAACCAACCAGGAAACAAGAGTTTCATTTGGGCGCCGTGTAAACACCTTTCTTGAACCTTGGATTTCAGTCATCTTTAGAGGCCGGTAAGTAGTAATAGAGACTTCCTCTTCATCACTCTCTTCTGCACGTCTCATAGTTTTTCCTTTTGCCTTTCGCGATGGTGGTGGTTCTGAGGAGGGCCCCTCGCCTGGATCTTCCTCCACCTCCTCCTCCTCCTCTTCTTCTCTTTTTTGTTCAAGACGCGAAGACACTCGTTTCCATTTCTTGCCCTCCACAGGAGCAACAGGTATTGTTACTGGTGTCTTCTTTAATTGATTAGATTTGACTTGGAGATTTTCCCCTTTGGCTTGAACCTCAGCTCGGAAACTCTCTCTCCAGAATGGTATTATATAGGGCAAGGTAAGCACAAACCAAACCCCAAATAAGTTGTACCTCCTTAGATTTATGTAAGCTGCATTGTCCCTGACTCAAATACTGGCTTAGTTTCTCGGGATCCCACAAGTGTTCAAGAGTAAAATCCCATGACACTGCGGGTCCCCATGCTTCTAAGACCTTTCCTAAACCTCTCCATATTCCCTGCCAGTCACCATTCTCTCTAGTTTTGGAGGAGACCCCTTATTACAAATGCACTGGAGTACATTCAGGAAAATTAACGACATGCACACCAACATGAGTACTGATGACACGCACACCAAAAATCTATCACGGAGTTGACTAGATCAATCTATGCCCGTGACAGAGGCAACAGGCCTCCGCCCTCCCCTCCCATCCCACTCCCACAAAAAATGGGAAGGAAGGAAGGGAGGAAAAGAACAGCGGCAACAATCTATGGAGGAAAACTTATTTTACTATAATATTGGAATACAAGATAACACAATATATACATTTTAATTGAAACTGAGATTAATAAATCAGACAAGATGAGAGTTCCCAGGATCGAGTCAAACCTGAAAAGCTTAGAACGGCTAGGAAAGCACCCTCCAGCACCCACTGCAAGGCAGCAAGAGAGCGCTATCCCCCCCACCCGGAAGGGCCAGATCCTGTGACTTCTGTCATGTACAGGGATAGGTACCTGGAATTGGGGCATTAACACTTTAATACACCGTACACTACACGATGTTTTGATGTGGAATACTGAAACCCCAAAACAGAAAAAACCATAGAACCATGACAATATGAAATATATTACATTCTTTCTACTTGTAAATAGACAGACTTAGGAAACTGAGTTTTAATCAAGATCATTTTTACGGATTTTCTTGTGTTCTGGTGGCTTGTTTTGTTTTTGTCGTGTTTTGTTGTTCTTTTTTTTTAAATTTTATGAATGTCAACATTTTAAGATCATAAAACAAACTTTCATCTTTAGAATATACATCAAACTTATTTTTCATCATACAATAAATGAATATTTGTTAAGATTCATGACACTGATGTTTATAAAAATATATGGAGACATTTTAAAGATTTCCTCTTGTCAGAAAGACCTATAGATAATAATATACAAATGTATTACCATTTACGGAAATAGAATTTTTATTACAGTGAAATCCTTAGAATTAGTGATGTTCTGTATTTAAAGGGCTAACATTCATGTCAAGATGCTTGAGTTTTGGATATTCTATCATTATCAGTAACCTTTAAAACCTCTGCAGCTTTGGCTGTACTGACAGTAACATTTGTCTACATTCCACATAGTCTATTTTACTAACTTCCCAGCAGCATTATTTCTGTCCACTTGCACAAGGAATAGACCAAGGAAAGAACAGGAAAATGGCAAAGGGCACATCCATAACTCTGTAGGAGATAACGTCAGCCTTTCAGTTCCAAATTAGCACTGAAAAAACATTTCAACTGAGTCTCTTTCTGCTTTGTAAAATAGCATAATTTAAGACCTCTAGTAACCCAGAATTTCCTGGAAACCTTATGTAAAAAGTAAAAGTAAAATGAATAGAAGGTGTTAGTTCTGAGTATGATGGCCTGTAGTGGCCAGTTATTTGTCCACTAGCTCTGACTCTAGCGCAGAATATGTCTGGAATTGCCTGCCCATTTCCAGAAATGTTCTGTACATTTTCTATAAAATAAAAGCTAAACCTAAGAACCAAATCTATCTTGTATTAAATATGATTGATGAGAAAAAAAAAAAAAGGTTTTAAGATATATCTCAATCCTCTTAAAACTGTGCTATTAAGGAGTTGATTCAGCTCATAATGCCTAATGTGACTGTGAAAGTAGTTCAGAAAGGTGCATGAAGAACTTCTTTCACTGGAAAAGGGCTGCTGTGGCTTTACATACTCTCGTATGTAAACGAACAACTGAAGGCGTTCTGGCCTTAGAATACCTAGATATACAGATTCTCAGCTGAAATCCAAACAAGGAATTTTCTTGTGACGGTCTGAAGACATGCACCTGTTACAATAGGGAGACCTTTAATTTTTTAATTTCTATTTTTTAAAGATAATAGTAAAATAATAAGAATCCAATTGGGATGTGGAGGTATCTTTATTTCATCGAACGAAGGATGATTTTAGTTTTCCAAATTGGTTTGACTATAGAAACACAGATCAGTGTTTCAAGTTGTCAGAACAATCTCATCCACAGTAATCTGTGTCTGATGGCTGAAGACATGCTTTCTCAAGGTAGATGAAGAGAACTTATCTTATCCTGTGCTTTCAGTCTATCCCTCCTGATATTCAAAGACAGTAAGGCCACTACAAAGAGACACAGGAAAAGAGATAGCAATTATTTCCCCTAAGGCTTACCTGGCAGAGTAACGATGAAATAAAATGAAGATATACATGAGTAGGTTTGAAAGAACAAGGAACAGTAGAAAAGAGCTTGAAGGCTGGAATGTCATTCTTGTGTGAGAATAGATGGTTCCCTTCCTTGTGCATGGTCCTTTCTGTTTCTTCATTGTACCTCCTTTGGAAAGACATCCAGGTAGTGAATTACTTCCTGTTTAGATCAGTCTTATCATTACAAACACACTGAAATGTGATATATAATTTTGCTATTTGAAACCGCAGTAGCTGGAAGCTGTTTAGATGAATGCTTTTTTTTTTTTTTTTTTTTTTTTTTAATAACAGTGATAGATAAAATGCATTATTTTGATTCAAAAAAATTCCAGTCGAACAATGTTAGGAGCAAATCTATTTCAAGGATGTGAAATAACTTTGTATTGCATCCACAAAGGTTTTTTGAAAGCTGTGGAACAAACTGAGAAGGTTGTAAACAGACTTAATATTTGAAGCATACTTGGATTTGTGATCTACTCATATATCTAGCTATTTTCCCAGATATAATTTCCTGCATGTTTCAGCTGAATTATGATGAACAATTGTGTTGTTTTTTAAAGAATTTAGAAAAAAATCTTTGAAAGTGGTCTTAATGCATTTGTATTTATTCTGTCAGTTGCTAATTCAAAATTGTGCCTTTTGAATAAAGTTGGATTCCATGTTAAAAAGGTGACTGCAGTTTGTTCATTCAAATTAACTATGTGATCCATCACCCTGTAGCATCTTTTTCAGAACAATGTCTTAAGTGATGACTTATTGCCTGATTGCAAAGCAGAGCAAATGGTACAGAAAATGTAATTTACTTTTATGCGATGGACTGAATTTATTGTTTACTAATTGGAATGTCATATACAATGAATTATTCAACAAAAAAGACAGTCACAAAGAATGTCAGTAATGAAAACCAAACAAAATCATTGAATCATAGGTTCAAGTTCAAATAATCTTAATTGAGCTAAGTATTTGCATTTGTGGATGACAAGTAATTATATTTCAAGTAATCAATTGTAAACCTTGTTGAAGTTATTTTCTCAATAGACTTTTTTTTCTAAAAGAAATGAATCTCACAGATGGTGGATTCATTTTTATATTCACTAAAAATGTTATTGTTCATAAAAGATGTATTAAAGTATTCTGACTGACATTATGACACAACTCTTGTCTTCTCATTTTCTTTAAGTAATTTTCAACCACCACGGCTTGCATCCTTCTTCCCGAGGACGTAATGCGTATTAAATTTGTATGGGTTTTATAGGGAGAATGAATGAGGATCATGAATACATTGAAAACATACAGAAAGAACAGAATGACTTAATCAATATCACTTTAGTTGACAGCATTCTATATACCATGTGAGTACCTCCAAAATTAATGCCTCCTGTTTATTTCCATGGAAACTCTACCAGATACGAGCAGCACAAAAACACTTTAATATAGCACATTTTCAGCTACAAGAAACTGTTTTTCAACATAGTCACCACCATCATGATGGGTGCATTTTCACTGGCAATGAACAAGAGCTTGAATCCTGCGTTCATAAAAATCTGCACCAGCAGAGGTGACCTGCTGTCACCACTGCTGAAATGCACCACTCACCACCTCACTGTGCTCACATTTATTGCTTGGTCTCCAACAGTGTTCAGCAAGCACCAATGAATGTCAATGGGTACCATTTTTTCCATATGGAGGAATTCAGTCCCACTCATTTGTTTCAGCCTCACTTCCATGTCAGACACAATTCTGTCACACTACCCCTCGGCTGCTATCTGTCACACGCCAACAAAATGTAACAGAATATTGGTGGGAAGATTCAACCTCTACTGCCTTTGTTTATTTTTGTTGTTGTTTCATCTCTATCTGTAGTGTGCATGTGCATACAGTGTTGATTCAATTTTTGAAGAAGGTGTCTTTTCTTGCAATAAAGGGAATAAATTCACTTTCAGAAGGTATACCTAATTTTGTAAGAATTTAGGATACAGGAGATGCTATACAGAATACATTGCTTAAATTTGCAGATACTGTCTACTTAATAGTGCTAAAGGGAATTAAAATATATGAGTTTTAAAATTCAGAATGATATGGACAAGTCAGGAAAAGGATCTCACAAAAGTGAGACAGAGGAGTTGCAATAGGGACAGCTGCAACACTGTAAACTTCAGAAGCAATGGAGAACAATTAATTAAGAAGAAATTATACACAAAAAGACCTGAGGTTTATGATTTATCACTGGTCATTTATCACATGCCTTTATCAAAAACTATGTCTCATAATTACTTAGTAGAAACATATATAAAATGAACATATGTTGGTTTTGTAGAGAAGTGATAGGTAACTTGTTTTCCTTCTTTTAAAGCAAATTTATTTATTTTATTTTCCAGAGGAAAATAAATTTTCTCCTCTTTCCGTTGCCCACTTTCTTTTTATCTTACCTCTAATTCTTCCCACCTGTTGGGATTGGACAGACATTTTAACAGATGATTCCACAGAACCAAACCCAATCAAATCAAACAATGAAATTTTTAGCAGAGTTGTTTACTGGAACAGCACCTGTGGGATGCTCAGGGTAATCCTCCAGCTGTATTCAGAAAGAAAAGAACCTTAGCTGGAGTATTATTTAGACCAGCTGAAGAAATTGGAAAAAAAAAAAAAAAAAAAAAAAGAGAAACAACAACAACAAAAACAAAGTTCCGCTGAACAGCTGAAATAACTTGCTTAAACGATGTACATAATGGCCCTCAGGCATACAGGCCATTGCATAAAAAAGCACTGGAGGAAATGGTTCCACTTCTAGTGAATAAGATAGGAAGTAATTCAATTGAACCATAGCAAAGAACATTTAAGTTGGATGTTACAAACATCTTTCTAATAGCGATTGTTCTTTTAATCATTGCACTAAAACAATAAGAAATCTTCCCCACAATGACTCAACTGAAATTATAATATTACATCAGAAAACTAGAGCAGAAAAGCATCTTCAGATTTGACAAGATCACTTACTTAGAAGTACTTTAAAGATCTGTCCTGTCCTAAATGAAAGCATAAAGAAATCTAACTAATAATCACTTGAACAGCATAGTTTTATTGACATTTTAAAAAGTAGTTTATTAGTGACAACAATGGAAAAGGCTGAGGTTCACAAAAATTTTCAGAAAAATCCACTTGACATATATTGTCTCATTTTTTACTCTGCGAATAAATTCTCTAAGATTAAGGATGACACATAGTATAATTAATACATAAAGAAGAGGATAAATTCTAGCTTTCATTTATGGAATCATAATCAATGCATTAGTGTGCAAATCCCAGTATGTTAGGAAGCATAGTTTAAAGTACTTTGGGATTATTCCAGCTAAAATGTACATGAAAAGCAAAAATCATCATTAAAGCATTTATTGCCTACTTCATTAAATATGCAGTTTGTTGTTTTTTATTTCAACTTCTTTTTAATAATATGTAATAACCCTGAAAGGTGCTATATTGATATTTGAAGAGAAAAAAAAGATCTTTGTTAAGCTACAAAATATTCGCAGAATAATAAGAAGAAAAGTGCTGATTCTGTGATATAAGAGATTATCTAGAAATTTTCTTTGCTGAGGCTAGTAACAAAGATGATAGTCCTTCTTGACTTGGGTTTATTTATTGTTACCAAAAACTACATAGAAAGAAAACAGCATTTTATGAATTTTTATGACCTATCATTTTTTAATTAGTTTGCATTCAGAAATGACATTGGAGAGAAAAATAGAGTGGTTATTTTTAATGGGTTGCAAAATAATTTAATTTACCTTATTTTTGCACTTTTTCATTTTAATATTTGCCACTGGTGGAAGTGGTAGTCAGCATATAGTACTGTCTGCATGCTTTCCAACTGTATTTTTAGTTCTAACAAACTAGTAAGATGAAAGATAGCTGTGGAACAAATTTACAGCAAACATCAATCATCACACTGATTTTTCATCAATTTTATACTTGGAACCATGCATAAAGAACTGAAAACTTTCCACGATTCTTTTCATATTTTTAATATTCTGATATTAAATACAATTTAAATTGTTTGACTTTCAGCTAACAAAATCTCAGTATCATGAATATTAAAAGTTTTATAAATATTCATTTAAAAGTATTATTTTTTTCTTTCATATAATCATTTTAATGTTTTGTTATTGTTGTTTTTTTTTTAATTAAAAAGCAGTTAAAAAAGGAAGAATCCATGTTCCAAACATTAAAATCAATGGTCTTTTCCATGTTCAGTTTATACCAGTTTTTAACCTGAGCATATCTGTAAGTCTTGTACTAGGAGTAAAGTATTTGTGACAGGATTTGAATTTTTTACCTACCTTCTCTCTTGCTTCATAGATTCTTTAGTTTTTACTTTTCCTTCTATCAAAATTTTGACTGCTGGTGATAATCAAAGTAGAAATTGAATTCATCATTTGAACAGGGATGTCAAAAACATTCACACTGATCACAAAAATCCAATGTTTGCAAATGATAGAAAATATCTCTCTCTTTATGGGAAATAATCATTTGTTAAGGAAGAACTGATAATTTTACTGGAGTTAACTGTAGTGTGTCAGTGAAATGGAGACATGGACATTCCAATAATGATATTTTGGAATATATATATTGTATATTATCTAGAACAAATAGGTACCTGGAGACATATGCGTTACTGGTAATGACTTCACAGGAAATATCAAAGCAAAAATAGTTTTTAACAAGAAGAAATAGTAACATGAAAAATCATTTTTTGTTAAATCAGTAAAACCAGATTGTATAGTTACAAAGTTTAAGTGGACTCACAGTTAAAAGAGCTGGAACAGACATACATGCTTCCAAAACTGATAACGTTTCACGCTTGATTTTCATACCTATATCTCACTGTGTTAACATGGACTGCTGATATTTAAAGGATAGGTCAAATTCAAATTACAACAAATGGACATAGAAAAGTTAGACACAATGATGTTGTTCATGTAGGAACTGTGATCAAATGAATCTAGCTAGGATTTAAAAATCAACATAACGTCATCTGTGTTTAGGTCCCACTGTCTAACATGTAGACATTAGTAGTGAACAAAGAAACTGTGTACACTGTTATTGTCCAGCTTATCCACAGGATTACACTGATTGACAGAAATGTGTGACTATGAAAGCATTTCAAGATTTTCTGATGTTTTTCTCCTCCTTCTTTGGTTGACAAGAGTTTGATGAATGAGATAAGACATCCAAGCTGAATATCTTGGTAAAACTACCTTCTAGCCACAGTAAACCCAGTGTATTACATACTGTGCAAAACTAATCTAACTGGCAGTGCAGCTTTTATTACTGGAAATATCTTCTTGAGGACTTGTGCTCATGAAAAATATGATTAAAGAAAGCTGTACTGGTAAATATAAACTGAAAACTGATTATGCGGTATCTGAGAACAAGGCACAATACTAGAACAGTATAAGGAAGACGAACTGGTAGATCCAAGGCAAAAAAACAGGCAGAGTAATTGATTATAGATAAAATGGAGACATTTCTGTGATTAATTTATTTTGTAAACTAAGCGTTCGCTCTTCCTAAGTCAAGGACAATCAACGACTGTGAAGAGGAACCATATCTAATTAATAAAATTGCTATTCCATTTCCAGAACATTCAACCTCAAAAAGCAATGTGGTATTGATAATTGTGAAATGTGTTTGGGTCGGCTGATCAATTCTCTCTTTTAGATACTTACAAGTGCTCAGTGTTCCTTAGTTTAAATTAACTTTCCCTATCCAAACTGAATGAGCTGTTTAATGTGATTATATAGTGCTTTTTGAATGACTGTGTTTGTATGCAAATATTCATTGGTCTGTATCCCAAAGCAAAGCTCGTGACACTTGCAGAATCATTTTTTCTTTGAAATAATCAGGGGAAATATATGATCTTTTCCTTAAAATCACTGATATGGCTGAAATGGTTGATACTTTGATATATCACAATCTGCTGGCTTAAATGCAGTTTTGTTGAATGCAATCATAGTGAAATTTAATACATTTGGTAATTTAAAACAATTAGTGTTAGCACTGACTAATAATATTAAAAAGAATGAAAGCTTGTAAATTATCTTCTTTTAATAAATTTTTGGTAGATTTGCAATCTACAAATATTGTGTTAAGGAATGCTGATGTTCTGTTATTTATCAGTAGTACGATGGGGAAAAAAAAAATTTCTTTCTTCCTTTAAGTGAGATCAGGTCTGTATTTGTGTGCTGGTTTTTGTGAGAATGCATGTGTGGATTTTTTTTTTTTTTTTAATGGCAAAATGGTTTAAAGGTAGGAGAACCAGGCTGTCATGTTGATTAACTGGATGATTAACTGCTCGCACTACTCATTTGTATTGCACTACCTCACTTTTGTCTTGGCAAAGCAGAATACTGCCCACAGGGTTTGTACTATTACAAGATACACTACCCATACCTTTGTGTGCATCTTCATCTGAAATAAGTGTGACAGTCCTTTGTATTTAATAGCATTAGCTATACAATTTTAGATGTCTCTGAATCAGTGCACTAAGTGGCAATCATATCATTTTTTAAAAAGACCAGTTTCTAATACTTTTGTGTATTTGGACAAATTATATCAGATGATCATTCATATATTTCAGAATTTGACTATGCTTTAGCAGCAGATTTTAACAGCACATTTTGGCAGCGCACATCACTTAGCACAAAATAAATTTGTGCTAAATTTGTGCAAAATGATTATCCGTCATATTAGTACTGGCAACTCTAAAGAACTGAGTTGAACAGATACTGTTTCAAAGTTCTTGTTGCAACTGCATAGAATTTTTGGGATCCAAAAAAATGTACCTGCTTTTCAAAGTCTCATCTACATGTATACAAATTTTTTAAGGATCTTCAGCATTTGTGTTCTGAAAGGTGTTTGACAGTAACAGCAAGGTCTGGCAGAAATAAGAGTAGAACATTTTCTTTTAATAGCTAGTGAATGATTTATGTCATAGGAAAATACTGCACAACAAATATTTTCAGTGGAAAATTGTGAAGCAGTGAAATAAGTTATGGGTATGGGTACCATAAATTTCCTTCACTTCTCATTATGGACAGAAGCTTTTATTTCTACATCCTGTACTCTGATGATCAGAACATATCTTCATACCTGTTTTGAATTACTGCATCTATCAGTGATGGTACACGTGGCATCTTGTACAAAGTTAGGGTTGAATGGGAATTTGTTAATAGAGTATAAGCAAATTATTGAGATGGATTAGATGGTTGCATGGACAGCTGGTACTGAATTTAAGGACCTTAATATAATTTCAGTATCACAAATTTAAGTTTTGTAAGAGATCTCTGCAACTAGATTTGATCTCAACTATTTGTATTTTGTGTATCAAAATAATTAAATGCTTTACATAGCAGTTGTGAGCACAAGTAAAACAAGGATTATGAATAAGTAAAAAAAATTAAAAAATGATTTTATAAACATGTTAGTAGAACAAAATAAATGTTTGATGTAAGATACTTTACACCAAGGAGTCATTTTGATCAGTATTTCCCAAAAAAGCGGAATATTTTCCTTAAAGAATCTTAAGAACATCTGCTGGAACACTTGTGGATTAATTCAACTTTTGCCACAGCACTTTTACTCCAAAGTTACCTCTCTCATTGACATCATGGGCTGATGAAGAATCTTTTTCTGCTGCCACATCTCCTCTGTAGCTCTACTTGGTTGCATTTGATACCAAATTCTGCAGAGGCCTATATGACAATACCAACAGAGAACAATTATCTAGGATCCTAAATATCCATGCAGCGTTGAATAAAAAGAAAGGAATCAAGTTATCCATACAAGACAGTAGATCTGAAGATCCTTAATTGCTAGGAGCAACAACACAGATATTTTTCAGTCCATCCTCTAAGAGGTGAACTGATGCCAAACTGTCCTTAATTACATTTTTTGGATCATACAATTTGCTGCAATTTGTGTCCTTGAGCTACTCTGAGGATATATTGAAATGTAATAAGCTTTACTGTAAAAGATATTAAGAAGGCAGTGCCTCTTGCTTGGAATGGAGAGCAATCTTTATGTCTGCTGCCCAGGAAATGTATACAAAACATCTGTAGTCTAACAGCTGTTGAACGTCAATTTGGCTAGATCAAGGGGTTAAAATGTGCTTAAATAATCTACCACAGCTCTTATTTTTAAAAAGTACATCTGTGCTGACAGTTTTTCCATCAGCATACTCCCATATATGCTAAAACAATAAACAAACTTGACTAAAATCAAGGTGATAATGGAAGATACTAGAAAGCTCCAAGATAATTCAAGTTGAATCATACCTGCTTAACACTTCAGTATAATTAATGACCACAGAAGGGACAAAAAAAATTTCTCTCAAATCCATAAAGCTATCTTGTTTTATGCTAACGTTATGCCTGTGCAGTGCACCCCACTAATATTGAGTTGTAGTAGTTCTGCCTCTGTGAACTGTACAAAATCTATTTTTGGTGATAACAATGAGCATATTACATTTTTGTTTCCATGCTTTAAATATTCTCTTGCTGGGGAATAATCGACATTCAATTGTCACTCATCACATAGAGGCTGGTAAAAGACTTGGAAAAATCAGTGGGGGGCTTCTGTTGATTTAATAGTTTGTGTTTCAAGATCATAATAAGCTACATGCAGAAACTAAATCATCAGACTTTTAATAATTAAAATTTTTCTTTGTAATTATTACAAGGATAGTTTCTTTGCATGTCATAAATTGATTTTATCGTTTCCTAAATGATCATTTTGACATTATGAAGTTATTAGAAAGCTATTTACCAATGCAGCCATCCAAGGAATAACATCTTCTGATGAAGAAACATTGCAAGGATGTAACAGGAAAAAATATTTTTGCTTAAAAATGAATATAGTGTAAGCTATCAGTTCAAGTGTGGGAAAAGTATAATACCTCCAATAAGAGAAGGATTTGTGTCACTCAGCGTAAAGACATCACTTTGAAAATGAAATATCCCTTCTCTTAATAATAACTGTCTTACTCTGATTTGTCTTATAGTCCTTCAAGCAAGCTCATAGTCTCTTGCAATATAATCTTCACATATATCTCATTTTATATGTTAGAAAATGACAAACGTGGTAATAAGAATTTCATTTTTTAATTAACATTTTTCTAAAGTATTTAGAGATCATTTGATTAATGAAATGCTGTGTGAAATTTTAGAAGTAGCTAACATTTTGAGTATTTCCAATATAGAGATTTTAAAAAGAAGAAACGTGCTAAAATACAAATTTAGGAAAAAAATAAGATCTATGCTGCTAAATAATTACAATTACCTTTGGGACACTAAAATTAGAGATTGCATTTTACACCATTAAGAATACTGAATAAAAATTTTATATATATATGTATATATATATATTTTGTATTAGTTACCAAAATATAAAACAGTTTAAAGTCAAATAAAATTTCTCAGTTCATTTTGAGTTTGAATTCCTCTAACATGAAAAAAGCTTGTATGGTCTTTAAGGCCACTGTGAACTTTTTCTCCAGACAATCAATAAATAAATCTGTAATCTTTACCAAGTGTTTATAAGACAAAAATAATTACAGTGCCAGAGAACTTCAATAAAACAATGAATTATTTTAGTTCAGGTTTCAAGACCTGGAAACCAACAGGAGTAATATAGATGAATTGTCATCACTTCAAGGCTGAAAGAGAATGGAAACCAAAAATATTTAGTTTCAGGAACCATTACCAAATTATTTGCAAAATACATGCACCACCTTGGCCAAAGGAAGGCAATGAAATTAAAATCAGGGTTACTGGGAAGGACAGGAAAAAAGAAAATGAACTTACATAAACTCCAAGTATGAAAGCTGAACGTTTGCTGGACAAATACGATTCTTGAAATAGAAAAAACATTCGAGATTAGTGAATGAAGGAAACACTGCAAACATAATGTAAATCATTTAATACACGTTTTGTAAAATCCTGTACTGAAAATTAATCTAAATTATCTTGGTTGAAAGATTTACATGAATTTTAAATGAACTAAATAACTAAGGAAAAAGCTATAAGGAAAGAAAGATGATGGATTGGAAGAAATGCTCAGTTTGGAGCTGCAAAAATAAGTGACGTTTCCAGTCTTAATTAACTTCTTCCTTAATGGTCTGGAAGGAGAAATACATAGTATATAAATGAGTTTTCAATGTGATACTAAATGGCATTAAAATGCAAACACCAGTATGAATAGAGGAAATAATAAGAAACTAGGTAGTGAGACATTATACATTATACAAAAGAGGTCTACAGTAAAAAAAACTAACTTGGAGAAAGTATAAGCCACAATACATTCAGCAAACAAAACATGATTGAAATAGTGATTAGAAAGTAAAACAGAGAAGCCCTAGAAAGCGTGTATGGCTAAGTGCACACCTCTGTACAGGAATGCAAACAAAGGATGTGAACAATGGTTCTCTCCAGTACAAACTGCAACTACTAAGGACTTACATTCTCCTAAGAGGTCACAGTTTCCAGATGATTTTCAAAGATCTTTGTTACTGTTGTTCCAGGTTATACATTTGCAGACTTTGAGTTAAGCAAAGGGAATATGTCTGGCCAAAGGATCACCGACTACCAAAACATCTTCAGTTTTGCACTTTGTTAGCTCTTTCACACCTTAACCTGTACAATTATGTTTTCCTCTTTTCATTCCGCTAGGGATTCTGTTCTATTTATCCTTTTCTCCTCAGGTAACTTCTAATCCTCTCCTCCTTATGCTTTGCTCATACTTACTACATCTTTTACAAAGCTTCTTAGTAAACAGTACTTCCACCGTCCTTTCATTTTCCAGATCCATCAGCCTGAACCTCTGAATCCTTCTTGTTCTTCCATCCTGAAAACAATACTCTCCTACACCCTGAAAGGAATTTACTCTTTAAAGATTATTCTTATATGAATCCTTTGAACTTCAGAACTGTGGTCCTGTCAGCCACAATATTTGCCAGTATCATCTTACTTAAATTTCATATAGAAAATATATTAGGGCAAAGAGAAGAAGGCAGCTTCTCATTTGGATGGAAAGAAAAATCTCTGAACTGCAGCTGAGGTAAAATGTGCAAAACTGAATTGTCTAAGCTGGAAAGAACAAAACAGGAAAATGAAAACCTGCTACCAAGGCAGATTTGGATCTGCCAGTTACTCATGGATGTCCGGATTAACAGGGAGATCCTTCTTGGAAGAAAAAAAAAAAAAAAAAACAAAGAACTGCCTGTCAAGCGTGATTGTTAGGCCTGGGAGATTGTCCTTACTTTTTCACATGACTTTTAACATGACTCTACTTTCCTAACTGCTTTTCAATTGTATCGTGATTAGCTGCTACTATAAATTACAAGTCTGTGTTCTGAGGTACAATAGCTAAGCTCAAAAATTACACGGACCTGTATAGTAGCTTCGCAATAATGCTTTCTAGACATAAACAGACAGTTATTTATTTGTATTTTATGTTATACCACATTTTCCTAAAATGGAATTTTTGTGATTGATCTTCTGTGATTTATCACAGAATAGCTTTGGTATTCCAAGCTTCAAGTGCTGTGAAGTATTTAACAGCCTGTGGCCACCTACCTCAAAACATACCTGAGGCATGTATTAATAGACCAATAAAACTCGGACTGCCATATCTTAAGGTCATATTCCCATTCCACGCGAAAAAGCTCACTCCCAAAATTTGCCACAGGCGATCTGGTATCTCATTTCTACATTTTAATCTCTGATAGATTTTATCAACTTTCTGACAAATCATGAATGCTGATATTATAAAGTTTATTTTTTTATTTTTCCATGTTCGTTAATGCTTTAGAAATACAGAATTAGCTCTGGTTTTCCAATGTCTTTTAATCCTACTCATTTAAAACATGATCCACTGATACAAAAATCACATGCTTCTCAATGTTAAATTGAAATGGAAGAGATTCACTTCTGTTTTTCCATTGGAATTTTGAAAACATTCTAATCTACTTAGAATTCAGGTTGTTTTGTACCTTGTGAGTTTTAATATAGAATTAAAGAAATTCTATATAGATATATATTCATATATCTATATGGGGGTTGGACTCGATGATCTCTGGAGGTCCCTTCCAACCCCTACAATTCTGTGATTCTGTGATTCTGTGAAATATTTATTTTCAAATTACAAGTCTTCCCATGACACTGGCATACTTTTAGTAATAGAAATAATGCAAACACCTATAATGATGATCCTTCTTAAAGGTCACAGTTTTGGACCCTGCAGTAACCTACAATATCACAGAAATTCCCCATCTAGAGATCATGCTAAAACAAACCTGAATAAATATTAGAGGAATGCCCCCAAACATACTCTGTAATTCCATGCAAAAGAACACAGTCTCATTTTTTCTCTTACATTATTCTAGACTGTGAGTCAAACAGCTCCAGATGAAGAAACAATCTCAAGAAATCCATTCTGATCTTAACCTATCAACAATTTTTTTTTTTTACATTAGCAATATTTACAAATATACTTTATTCACCAATGCCCTTAACCACAGACCTTCTGATTAACATTACCTAAAGAGCAGCCAAAAGATCAAGTGTTATTGGTCTAGTAATCAACAGAATGGGATGCAGAGCTGATGCTGAGTTGCAGGGTCTTGTACCTAAATTGGTCCCTGTCAACTGCCACAGATGAACCAGCAAACCACCAGAAAGGCCTCCTCACTCTATGGGAAGCAGACAGCTTTGGGGAAGTACTGTAGGGTATGAGTGCAGATCTCTGCCCCTCGCAAGTATGTCATCTGCCTCCTCTGTTTCCCCAGATCTAGCAGCAACAATCAAAGCTAATACACCAACCCTGGAGTCAAACTGTGAGAAATTCCCATCACTATCAAATGTAAAGGGTAATCACATTTTAAGCTCCAGACTCACAGAAAGCCAAATATTTCCTCATTTTAGTCTTTAGGTTTTTTCACATAGCAATGAAAACTGTTTTCCATAGAGAGGCAGATTTTCCATGCTGGGAATTGGTCTGCTTACATTTGCACTGGCATGTGGGCATATAATATAAATGTGAAATATTTGACAGAAAATAAAACTATAAAAATTGCTAGTAATTATCACTATGACTCCAGTCTAACACTCCTTATTCACATAAACCTGATATCGCTATTGTGGCTGTTTTTCTTTCAATGAAGAACTGAGAATAAACTTATCTATGGGCAAGTTCCTTGAGATGTGAGGTGGCACCTTTTCTTCTACAAAGAATTGCAGATATTTATGTTAACACTGAAAGAGTATTAAAAAAGCATATTAGTGTCAGATCGAAATAAGCACAAGTCTTGCCAAGTGCATTCTCAGCTCTAGTCAAGTTATTGTCGAGTTTCCTGACCAAAATACCCCAGTGTTATGCAAAGTGAGACAAGAGCTGGCTGAGAAACATGCTCAGTGTGCTTCTTTTCAATTCCCGAATAAAATGCTGCAAGATATACAAACATCAGGTGTTAGTTCAAAGTATCAAACTGAGCTTTAAGTCATGAATGTCTTGCTATCTTATTAGGTGGTGTATTTGCTCACACATCATTTATTAAAGAAACCCATAAATCTAGTAATAAATGATACTTGGCTGAAAGTCCCTTCCATGCCCAAGTTATTTTTCAAGCGCAGTTTACAAAAAAGTCTGTTGTTCTGAAATAGTGTATTGGTCTTGTAAATATTTATTTAACAAATATTCCCAGGATGGTAAATGTAAAGATTACCAAAAGGTCTATGGCACAAAAGATCATATGATTTAAGGTAACTAGTGATTTATGGCATTGTTACCTCCCATCACTGAGGAAATGAGGCTTGAGACTGACTAATGTTTCTATTTATTTTACTTGCTGGAAGCATTTATAACTTTCTCCCGGGATTTTTCTGAACTACACTGTATGATATTCAAAAACTCTTTTTACACTCTTTTTTGATTTTAATTGTAGTTGAATAGAAGTAAAATCTTGGGAATACTTCTAATTTGTTAACTCCTTCCTACAATGTCTTGTTAAAATTATTCCTAATTCACTCTTGAGAGGAATCAGCCTACTTGCCATCTAAGAAACCTCAAGGAGAACTACTCTTTGCTACATTCTTTTACAAAATTGAGTATTGCAGGGATCAGCCAGTGTCCAGAAACTTTCTGAATAGGCAAAAGAAGCCACAAGAGGCAGGAAAAAACATGAGGTTTCCTCTGTGGGGTTTACCCCAGGTCACTGTGAAGAAGGCACAGGTTGCAGTCCCCCAGCCCCTGGCCAGCTGCCATTTATCTGACGGCTCTGGCACCAGGGGAATAGGGCTTGGGGCTGTCCCCAGAGCTCCTAAGTGCTCAGCAGCCATCTGCCAGCACAGCCCCAGAGGTGCCTCTGCTGATCATTGTCTCCTGGATACATGCCTTGGGGATTGCAAAAAGAAAAAAAAAAAAGAAAAAGAAAGAATTAAGAGTTCTATCTTATCTTGAAAAGCAAGAGATCTAATCTGTATGAACTAACAAGCGAGTTCCCGCTGGTACTGGTAGGTATACTAAATTGCCACACATGGTGATGTGGCATTCAAGTTATGGAAAACACATTCTTGAAACTGCTTTGCTACCCATGGGTAGCGTGACAATAAGTTGTTCCTTAATTTATAGATTGCCTGAGTAAGGAATCAAAATATGTCTTTTGCAATGATTAGCAGCCTCAGAGAATGCTTCGACCAGGAACAAATGCTGATTTGTTTATGAGGTCAACCAAAAGACATACCAATGTTGCCTTCCTAGCAGAGCTTTCAGTTACATTCAGTCATTTGTTATCTTGCATTGATAAAGTTAATGCAGAGAATCAAAGCCCAGCTTATATCACCAGTAAATATTATGATCATATACATCTGCAGAACACACAAACTCTGTCGTCACTTAACTAGAGCTTTTAGAAAACCCAAACACAGAACTTGATTTATGAAAGTGGTATGACATGTTTTTTCTATTGATGAAACACAGCATAATAAGAGTTTAAAATTAATTATTATGCACAAAAATATTTTAGCTGAGGTCATAGTTCACATCCAGCTCTTTGATAGCTATCTTGGTTCATATATTTCAAAATATTTAATTAAGATGGCAGAAATTATTAAGAACTGTCTATCAGATAGGGAAACTGAGGTTCCCAGTGAGTTAGAGCTACTTTCTTTTTAATTAAGTAAAGTAGCAAAAATCAGTTTCTCTATCCCTGGCTCCTCCACCTTCACTGGAAATTGGAAGTTTGTCCAGAGCAGCTAAGAAGACTCGTAACATCTCGCGTCCCTCCAAAAACTTTCCCAAATGATTTTAGCAATTAAAATAAAATTAAAGTCCTGTCTAAATACCAGCCTGCACGTACCTTTCTCAGTTTCCTCAATATTTTTAGGTATTGACGAAGTGTTCCTTTTGTCTTTCAGTGATCTGCCCTTCCTCTTGGCACAGCACACGATCTTTCTCCATCCATTCACACAGTCAGGAAGGGTTTCTGTCTCCTAGAAGTGCTGCCTTACTGGCTTCCAATAGAGTTCCAAGTGTATCTGTCAGTCATACTGAAACAACTTCTTTTTTGAATCATGCTTTGATTGTATTTGTTAGGTTCAGGATTATTTCACTTTTTCAATGCCCTGTTCAGAACAAAGGAATTGTAAAATACTTATTATAAGATGTGACCATGCACTTCTTCAAGATGAACCTGAGTAGTGGTCATCTATTTAATAGCTAGTCAGGGAGATATATAAATAGCTCTAACAGACTTCACATACCCTGATGCACTTGCTAAAGCAGCAGTTTTAAAATTCTTTCAAAATTGTAAGCATACATAGACTCATGAAATTGTCAGAAAAGTACAATAAATGTGCCATGATACTTTTACAGTTATGATAAATCTTTGATTAATGCATACATCTGGAGGTAAACTTACCTGGAATCCTAAATTATCCTATGGAGAATCAATTTACTCTATTTATAAATCACCTCAGAAAACACACTGCAAACACACAGCAAGTTTACTTCTAGTTGTTTTAGTATTAACCTCAATAAAATTACAGCTGTGTCTATACCAGAATAAGGAAAGAGAATAGAGTACTGAGCTTTTGCTGTTTACTAGAATTTTTTTCAGTAGAAAAAACTTTAAGAATGATACACTCCTAGCTAAATAAAAGCCCAACGTAGTTTATTGTAAAACAAACTTCCTCCTGCTCTTCAGAACTTAATATCTGAAGGTTCATGCTCTCTATTGGAATTGAGAGCACTCAAACTTTTAAATCAGACTTTTTTGGAATGAAAATTGGATTTTGGCAGAATCATAGTTTGCTGTTTTCTGGTTTTGTTATTTTATTTTATTTTTCTCCAAAGCCCTCCTTTAGACATATAAATGTCCAAAGATGTAACCTTCCTAATACAATCTTGCTGCCTTCCCTGAGTTTTCTTATTTTTTGTCCTATTCCCCTGCAGCTAGTTTTTCAGTGTCACTTATTGAGGATCACGCTAATTTGTCAAAGCTGATTTTTTTTTTTTCAGAAAAAGCTCTAGTTTATGACCTTTCTCTTAAACTAAAAATTTATTTACATCAAAAAAAAACACCATGACTTGTCAGAAATCAGGAGAATAGTAAATAGTTCTTACAGGATATGAGAATATCGGTCTCATATCTCAGAATATACTTCAAAATACACTTCAAAATACAGATCAAAATGAACATTAAAAATAACTTTAATTTTCCATTAGTCCATCCTTATTGACTACATCTAAAAATACTACAAATACTACATCTACATCTTGTTAGAGACCAGTAAAATAGAGCCCTTAATAGTGGTCTTTGTTAAAAAAAAATTTCCTTGTTCTGTCTCAGAGGATGAGTTACTGTGTGCAAAAAGGTCACTGAAGGAAAAGTTCACACTCCATTATACACAACCCATCCCACAACGTACCCGTTCAAACCTCTTTGTAAAGATCTACGATGTGGTACAGATCCTGGTAATGTGACAACATCACTTACAGTCACTGCTTATTTTATAAAATAATGGACAGACCTTGGCACTATAAACACGGATTAAAATAACTTTGTTAAGAAGCTAAAAAGCTCTGTCAGTATAATGCAATAAAAAGTCACTTTCTAAGGTGATACATTATCCATTCATAATATATTTAATGCAAATCAGGGCAACAAAAGTTGAAATTATAAAAGGATTTTTAAGGCATTTTTTTCAAGCAATAATCAATACCTACGTGCTTCCATTCTTTTAAGAAGGTCAATGGACAGTCTTTGAATAAGTAAATCACTTGCTGTGGTGTTTAGACTTTTGTTGATGTTGCTGCTCCATGGAGATTTGAAGGACTGATTGGTAACCTTTTATCTAATAACTTTACATCTTTTGATTGCAGTAGAATTTTAAGTGCAATCAGGTTTTCTGTGTGAAAAAAAGTTTGCACCACCTCAATTAATAAATCTCCTCAGTTAGATAAATTGCTTCTCTTTGTCTATACTCATCTCCTTCCTCTTGAGTATAGTTACAAATGACTACTGCATCTGAAGGGTAGTACATTCTTTGGGGAGCTGACACCAGCAACTGGAGTCATTCATAATTGATACAGAATGTGTCTTCCCAACTCTCACTAGGTCTTTTTCTGCCTCTTTTGGCCTAAGTGGGGCCAATATGAAAACATCTACTCTATTTACTCATTACTTTTGTTCAGGTAAGAGCTACAATAACAAGTCCCATATAACAAAGCAGGAAAATGCTTCAAGGTAATGGGGCTGGTAATTAATTCTGAATACCAGTGGAAATTCTACTGAAATTCTATCAAAGCTACACTAGCACCAAGCAAGATTATCAGAATTAATATTCTTGCAATAAATATCAAGGAGTTAAGAATGATTAAATCATTATTGTTAAATGTTATGAGAAAAAAAAAAAAAAAAAGTCAAAAAAAAAAAAAGCTGTAAAAAAGCTGTGAAGATTTACCTGGTCTTTGCATCATAAGTGACAAAATCTTGAGACTTGTCTGTATGCAAAACTTAAACTGCAGTTAGTTAGGCAAAATGCAAATTGATAGTGTACACAAAACTCAGCAGTAACTCATTATATGAGCAAAAGATAACAGAATATAAGCTTATTTCATTTCTGAATCAGAATAGGATGCTTCACATGACGTCACTCTCAGGGCTATATCTTCTGGGAAGTCACAATTCACTACTCAGCATGAGTAATATTTGCTGATGAAAATGCTTTCCTTCACAGGATCTTTCAAAGTCAAGTCAGCACTCAGTATGGGTCATGAAACCACAAACTTACATTGTTATAATTCACTTTAACGCAGTTTTGAAATTAAACTACTTGTCTTCCCACTTCATGGCTTTGAATACGTACCAATGCCTCCTCATGGAACTTAAGATTTTTGTTTGAGAAGACACTAGAGTGAAGAGAGAACATAAAGCAAGAAATCAAGACTGGACAAATCCAAAGCAACATAACTACTCAGATTTCTGCTGACCTATAAGTATGAGCGCCTACTTTTCTTCCCTACCATAATATTCAAAAGTCATTGTATTATCAATTATAGATATGAAAAATGTAAGCTTTAGATACTTGTTTTGTTCACTAACTGGGATTATTTTTTTTTCTACAAAGCAGCTAGAATGAAAGGTATGGAAATAGTCGGCTGCAGAAAATTTCACCCAGTTTAATTCTCTCTCAGTAAACACATACCACACTTCTTCGCCAACTAAGTGAATGTACCTCATCTCATCCATATTTTAAAATAAATTTTTAAATGTATTCCTTAAATTGAAGTGAAATATAACTAAGAAAGTTATTACTCAATATTTTCTATCCAACTATTTCTTACAACTTGCCCTTTTCCACTTTTTCTTTTACCCAGACAGAGAAACAAGTCACATTACAATCAAATTATGAAGCTCCCAGTCAAGTACTGGGTTTTCTTTAATCAGCTTGAATGCATGATCTCCCTATTGAATCTTATGCATCTACGGTTGATAAATCGTCCCTATGACTGTCTCAGAAATACATGAGAGTCAATTTTGGAAAATTCTGGCCCATTGACTGCATATAATCAATCACCTGAGCTAGAGTTGGAAGTAGATATTAAAAAAACTGATATTTTACACTTTTTTTTTTTTTTTTTGCACTACTGTTAGCAAAACAACTCATTTGCAAGATAGAAAAGTGAAAGCCTGACATGAACTCTAGCACTGAACCAAGAGAAATATCATGTCTCCAAGGCTAAATCATATATATAATTAATCATAAAAATATGGAAACATGGTATATAAAAACTTGGAAACTTACAAGTCCCCCACCTAAACACAAAATTTACAAAATTAACTCCCTGGGAGAAAAAAAAAAAAAAAGGAAAAAGAAATTTTAAATTGCTGAGAGGAAGAATCTTGGAAAGAGAGAAAGTTAGAACTGAATAAATCTCAAAGATGGAAGGAACAAAGAAAAGTAGAAAAAGTTCCTGAGAAATGTGAGAAAAATCATACTGAATTCCTTAAGTCCAAAGGTATTAATGACAAAATACATTGAAAAAATAGACAGTAGAGGCTGAGTTAAGAAGCTTCAAAATAGTTTTTATTTTATTTTTTATTTTATTTTATTTTTTAACTGGGAGAAGCTTCTGGAAAGTGTGTGCAGAACAGCAAGGAAACACTTGTCAAGAGAGTACTTTTCTGGAAGTCCCACAGGAGATTCTGTGGAGTTCAATGTCAGTAAGACAATGCATAAAAACTAAAAACAAACAAACAAAACAAACAACCAAAAACCAAAACCACCATCCATCAAAAAAAAAACAAAAACCCCACAGACAAGAGTCATCTTGCAGAAATATAAACTTTTCTCACCCAAATGAGTTCCGTTTTCTTCATCTTTCTTTTTTCATATTTGTAAATCTAGAAAAACAGAAAAATCTATTTCCAGCTTCTAGCCAAGTATCACAAAAAGTTGATTAGGAACAACCAGCATACATTTAATACAATATGACTTGTCATGAAGGTCATAAAGGATGTTCTGTCCCCTAGTTACATAGCTTTATCTATGAAACTTTAAGGACAAATAGTTACACTTCAAATTAAAAATGCAATTTGTACACTAGGCATATGTAAATGCCTCATTTTCAGTATGTTCCCTTCTACAAATTCATTAACAAGAGTATTTGTGGAAAGTAATCACAGAAACAGTGTGTACACAATTTAAACTAATTCCATTAAAACCAAAAGAATATTCAGAAGATGTTTGCTATAGTCATCCAATTCTAACTATTACTTTTAACATCTATGGAAATCAGATAAAGTACTAAACTGGAGAGTCTGAAGGAGTAAAATATTGTTCTTCTACCAGTATGAGATTGACATATTATTAAGTTAAACCATTTAGAAACAATGTAACATTTTAACTAGCAATATCCTATTAAATTACATTGCAAGAAGACATTGGCTATCTTATTAATGTGATAAAAGTTTGAAAACTACTGTAGTTTTAAGGACTTATGAAGGGAGTTCCAATATTTTAATTCCAATTAAAGCATGATATAAGTTCCATGTTGGAACTCCAAGTTTCAGGTGATTTGAGTCAAAGTGCAAATGTTAATGAGAAGTTTTTATTTTAGGTTATTAAGTCTGACTGATAAATCTAGCAAGGAAGACAACAACTGCTGAGAAAGGCATATAAAAATCACACCATTTCATGTCCACAAGCCCAAAGATTCAGCAGTAATATCGTGAATATCCGACTGCGTGCTTTTTTGCTCCAGCTGCTCAGCCTATCTCTTTGTCTTTCATTGTTCCATCAAGTCTGCTGACCCGTGCTTCATGAAAGTACTACATTATTAGTCACTTCTGTAATTAGTGGCGCTTAGTACTTAGATCAGTTAGTTACAAATACTTCATGCTGAGGAATGGTGAATACCCAGAGATTTCTGTTCACAAGTAAAGTTAGGGATAGAATCATGAAGTTGTCTCCTTCCCACTCAAGCAGACAAATCATAGAGGAGATGTTTACCTTGGACCTTCAAAAGCTCACCAGAATTTCATCCCAGAAGTCATTACTCTGGAGCTAAGCACTTGAAAAGGACTTCAGCTAAGTCCTTAAAAATAGGCAGGAATCACATTAGCTCTCTTTTTATATTTTAAATTCAAGTAGATTTTATCTTAAAAAATAAATGATCAAACTTCTCCACATCAAAATGCCCTAAATGATATCACACTCAGACTAAATATTGGTCAGTATGATTGATTTTGCAAGCGGAAAACTGTAACTGTCTTACAAGCAACAATAGAGGAAATATTTTAAGCAAAGCTACATCTGCCAAGAGAAAACACTTCATCCTTTTATCACGCCACATCATACAAGATTTTGCATTTTTTTCATAAAACCCACATAATCAAGGCTTTTTGTCCCCCTTTTCTCTTTTTTTTTTTTTTTTTTTTTTTTTTTTTCATCTCCAAACAATGAAATATAGAAGAAGCATTTGCTAGAATTACAATTTTTATGGCAAAGCATTATTCAAAAGTTTCAGGGTCTGTTAAACAGAGTAAGCAAGTACTACTATACTCTTATTCTCATTGATGCTCCTATAAGTTGGCTCTTAGCAATGGGCCATTAGTGAGCATAGGTAGAAACCTAACTGGAAATGAACTTGAACTCCACCATCTGCATTAAGAACCTGGCAGTCTTTAGAGGAAACAATTCTTTGCACTCCTTTCCAGCTACCTGACACTCACCTCTCCACAGGCAAACCAAGCTACTATGTAGGTCACTGTGAAATATACATAATTGTACGTATTTTCTATCTGAGCTACCACACAAGTATTTGGAAATAGAGGTTCCTTCCTTTAAAACTTGTATAACCATAAAATAGAAAATCTTCCTTAGAGTTGGGGGGAAGGAGAAAAGGGAGATTAACTCTGATTCCCTGGTGTTTCCTACTGTGTGTCTTTCTTTCAGTTGTGCATACTGATGTATATGTGTGCCGAAAGTTCCAAAACAGCAACAATAAACAAGGACACTTTTTGTCATCTGCTTTATTTGCTATGTTAGTAACATCTTTCCAGGCTTTTCATTCTCCTCTTTAAAAGACTTTCAAACACATACCAGTGAATTTCTTTGAGACTCTAACATAGTTTTTTTTTTTGTGTGTGTGTGTGTTTTGTTTTTGGGGGTTTTTTTCGGTTTTCTGTAGGTGTTGAAGAATATGAATTGAATTTTGAAGGTTCCTGGCTCCCAAGCCAGCAGGAGATGAGGTTTAATTGCTTGGAAATACATTTTCACAGTTGATACTGGGAAACAGAAAAAGTCTGTATGTCAAGGGCCTCTAAACTAATCATTTAGCCATAACATGCACCACTGCATACCTAGGGACAAAGTAACTGTTAACAGCTTGAAGCTGTTGGAAAAATACACCAATGAGAAGGTCTCCTATATTTTTCTAATGCTATTCTTCACCCTGAATAAACTAATAGAAATGTTTTATTTTGAGTTCTGTCAGTTTGAATGAAAACAATTGTGTGCTCACCTAGTTTCAGCATTGGAATTTATTAGATCTGAGACTGTTCATTAGGATAACAATTCTGAAGCTGTTCCGTTATTAATACGCTGCCTGTATAAACTCAGGGTCTGCCTGTTGTATATGGTTACACTCTGGAGACTGAAGTTTGTTTCCAGCACAACAGATCAGGTCAAGAACTGCAATAACAATTAGCCATTAGTCACTAGACCTCAATTTTGCCATAATTGAAAATAATTTTTTCCAAGTATTTTCTCTCTAGTAAGAGGGAAAAAGCATAGGGAACTGTCAAGCTTATGACAATTAGAGTATGAAAAATCTGGCTATGGCTTCTGAGAAGATAACAGGGATAAATCTCCAAAATTCTCTTTTAGGTTACTGATTTAACTTGGGGCTAGATCTTAGTGTATCGATATTGCCTAGTATAGTAACAGTTATTTTTTTTTAATTTCAAATCCTAGTGAAATGGAAAAACGATCTAATCTCACCCAGAATCAATCACATTGCTCTTAACTTGATACAGACATGAGAGACACTGATAGACTTCCCACGTGCAACGTCCTACTTCTTGCAGAGACACGTCTCAAACTGTTTCAGTAACTATCTTTTAGCACCCACCAGCTTAAGAGACGCAGCTCCCCTCTCATTAGTGCTTCAGAGAAACACCAGATAACAATTGGAGGCAGAGGAGTTGCAGTTGCCCAGACACCTTCTGCAACTGCTGATTTGGACTCTGAAGTAGACAAGGGAGCAAATGACACTGAGGTGTGCCCCCGTAGAAAATCCCATAACAGCTCCCTGAAGCCAAAGGAATATTCTGCAATCTGTGCTGGGTGGAGCCTTGCTGCTCTGTAAAAGGAGAAGTCAACTGTGATGTTGTTGGCAGGACTTCACATCCTACTCTACAGAAGAAATCTTTTTTAATCTATAAATGCTGATAAAACACATTAGTATAAAATATGACTGAATTTTCTAATTCAGTCTGTTCAAAGAACAAGACGGATATACATAAACATAATATTTACGTCACCTCCAGTTGACACTTAAGAGTATCAACTTGGCATTGTCCCTTTAGAATTTAGGAGAGGGGGAAAAAAAAGAAAATTCTGCTATTTCATGAGGAATGAGCTATTTCCCAGCTACTTCTCTATGAGCTGATCAAAGACCTAGATAGAAAGGCATAGTGGTACGGTGTAACTGAGTTTTATTAGAAAGCATGATAGCAGAAAGAGTAAAGAGCATTTCAGATCAGATCCTTATTTTTTTTAAGCAGACAGTAGCAGTTGAAAGAATATAAAAAGAAGCTTCAAAATGTAGAGAATGAATATAATGAATTGGTTTTACTTGAGAACAGTAATTGTAAATATAAACAGAGGAGGGATATTATGCCGATTGGCAGCCTAATAATCACTTGACAGTTAACTATAGAAAGGTCAAAGGTCATGGATTTTTAATCTATAGGTTGATGATCCCTTGGGGACTGTGGGTGTGAAAAAGAATTTGGTATGCTTGATGCTATTAAAGGCATGATCAGCTTGTCAAAATCCATTAGCACTCACTTTTTCTTCAAATGAGCATTAAACTAGCTTTTGTTGTGATTATTTGAAGCAGATTTCTTATCACTGTTAGTAATCCTGTACAAGCATGAAACATTACTTCTATGAATAAAAGTGATTTTTCAGAAATTGGTAAAATGCATGATATATTCTACAATTAGGTCTTTTTAGAACATTAAACATTTTTCTGATAGATTGCAAGTAAATCCAAGGATTTCACAGGGAACAAATATGCTTACTGAACATGCATCTTAATATATGGGGCAGAGCATTACCTTTATATGTTTATAAAATAACAAAGGCAAAAACAAATCCACATTCTCTTTTAAAAGGAAATCAGAGATATATTTAGTCTTATTGTATAGCTTTCACACCCAAAGTGTTTTTAACTTGACTTTTCTTTGAATACTCTAGAATATATTACTTAACTCTGTAGATAGTTATAAGGAAGAGAAAATTCAATTGTTTTGAACATTTGTTCACTGTAGTTTCAAAAGCACTTCTTATAATGACCTTGAAAGTAAAGAAACTTGTAGAGATATTTTGATATTAGCAAGTAATGTATAAGAACGCAAATGTTACGCAGATGAAATACTTCAAGAACTATATTTTTTCATTAAGTTAAAAAACAAGATGCATAACTTAAGATGAAAAGATGCAGTAATATGCATATAGAATATCCTGAAAATTTGTGTGAGTTAAGGTCACTTAGGAGAATGTAATAAAAGTGAAATGAAAAATTTCACAGCAAACAATATTATATTTACAGCATTTGCATAAATCTGATTTTAAGTATATTTTAAATATATTAAGTAAAGAACTATTACATGCAGCTTTCAATTTGAATGCTGTCAGTTGCAAAACATGCATCCTTACATAGGTTTTAAACCTATATGTCAACCTTTAAAAACACGTTTGGAAAATAGAGAAATCTTTTGATCTTAGTCATATACTTGTTTATTTAAAAAAAAAAAAAAACCATAGAAAAAGAGCACTAATCAATGCTCCCTAAAATGTAATAAATCTTGACTTTATCTCCCCATGGATTACATCTGTACCTTTAGAAATGCCTCAGTCAGTCTGGTTCATTTGATGGGCAAATGCATATCTCGCAATACTTGATGAGAAACTTGTGAACATACTCTGGCCATGTCTACTTTGAAATGTCAGATGGATTTCTCTTGGGTACCTTTCCTTTTGTTGTGCATCAGAGCAAAATAATATTTTATTGTTGGTCATAATTAATAATTCATTAAAATGCACCAAATGAACACACGAAAAAAGAATGTGGATATAAATCTTATTAGGTCCCTGGATAAAGTCACACTATGCTTTTGCATTTTGAATTTCCAGGAATATGTTATATTGTCCAATATTGGAACAAGCTGAGAAATGTAATATAAAAATTTGATAAATTGCTTTCTGCCTGTAAATGAGAAAACAGAGTTGTGAAATGAAGCATTCTGGCAAAGTAGAATTTGAGCTTAGAGTGTAAACACTTGAGTTAATGGCTAGGGTATCTCTGAGTCTCAGAAGCTGCGGTACATAGGGAGGGTGAAAGTGAGGTTATGGTAGCTCTTCAATATTTTACTTTGAACATCCTTACAGGCCTTAATTAGACAGATTACCTGTTCTGCATGGTGCAGTGTGCTGAACAGTTTTAAACTAGCTTGTCCTCAAGGCAAATGGAAAGCAAATCAAAAAGAATTACACTCTACACAAATAACAATGAATGTTCTATTAATGAGTACAGAAAAAAAATAAAAATTCTCCAGTCCTTACTCTATTTAGTTTTTAACTTTAACATGTTCAAAAGCATTTGTGAAATATTTACTGATCATTTGCATTTATGTACCTAACCAGTCCACCTCTTCAATATTTCAATCCTTGTGAAACTATAAAGACATTTAATGTAATCACTTGATTTTTGAAATTCTTATGTTTCTTTGTATTTAAGAAAATGTGACAATATAATGGAAATTTTTCAGACAAAAAAAAAAAATGCTTTCCTTATTTCAGTTCCACTGGATAGATAAACAGATTATTATTATTTATTTTTAATCTCGGTTCAGTTCCTAACCTACAGTAAGAAAAGTAGCAGAGTAATGAGGATGTTTACTAATGGCTCCAGGATGCCAGAATTAACTTGCTGTATACATGCTAAGATCCTGAATCTATTTAATCAGTTTATTCAGCCAGTCACCTTATGGGGAAGGTCACCATGTCATACAATTCTGAATGGTATTTTGTATGAACTGGGAACAAGGCTTTTTAAAGGCCAGAGGTTTAGGGACATAAACCAGATGTGCTCATTTGAAATAGTCTACTTATTAAAAAAAAAAGTCAAACACTTAGATCTTTTTTAAATCTCACTGTCAAACACACTCTATAGAACTAAGGATTTTACTGTTCTGTCATGAATTTCACTGACTTTTAGATGAAATATGCCTTCTGATCTTTGCCATAAATGTATCATTTCTCCATTTATATTCTAGTATTGTATCTAAGAAATTAATTTAATCAGTTCAATATTTTTCAAGACACTGATTTTTAAAATCTTTTTGTATTTCGACTTTTAAGGTTCAGAATTACTGTATGTAGTTAATCTTTACATTTGTTTGCAAAACAGTTATATTTCCCTCCAAAAACTTGCACAGAATAAATCTAGATTACACAGTGGTTACTGTAAAAATGTTCACTTTTATTTTGCTTTATTTTTTTCTCCAGGTACACACATCTAATAATTGATTTCTTGTCCATTGGGGTTACATAAAAATGTAATTTACTAATTAATATAATTTATCTCCATTGGTCAGCCTGCTAAAGTATTGCGCCAAACTGTCCGTGTTGACTGTTAGGATATTATTCACCAGAATGATCACATCTCTGAAAAGAAATTTTTAAGAGTTCTAGAGAGGAAAAGTATTTAAGTACAAACTAGCTAACTTGCAAAATTGCTGTGGGGAGGAGCAGTACCAACTCTTTCCAATTTCCACCCAGAGCAGTGAATATTAAACTGATTTCTATCTACTCTTGAATGGACAGCAGAATGCTCAGATGATGTTCTGATTAGTGGAGTTGGAGCAGCATTTCTCCTTCCAGCCCAAGTGCTACTCTTCTTTCCAGAACCTCTCAGAGGAGCAAAGCAACAACAAAAAAAGAAAACAGATACCTGATATAGCAATCAAAAGTTACAGCAGAACAGAGAAAATGAAACACCTATCTTTGACAGCATGCAGCAAGGAATGTATAAGTGATTGATTGCTACTAAATGCCTGTAGATCTGCTTTCACTGGTATGGATTACGCAGCTATGGACAGTTTTCTCATTTCAGCCATCTCATGTCCTGGAAGGTGGTAGGAGCCCTGGAGCTGTAAGGAATAAAAAGGAAATCCACTGGTTGGAGTTCTGTATTCTGCCTGAGCTATGCTACTCTCTGTCTCTGATCAGTACAAGAACAACCCCAAACAGGTAGCAGGCTGCCACAAACAAAACAAAAACCAAAGCAAAACAGCCAAATAGCCAACTGACCACCAGACAAACAAAAACATAATTGAGAAAACTTTTGCTTGTTATATTCAGCTGGTTAGCTTGTTGTACATTTGAATTTATTCATTATGAATTGCAATCAGCTTTCCATTCCTAGGTCAGAAGCATTATTCACCCTTCATTGTACACCTCAATTTTTTAAAATATTTGAATGAGATTCTGGACTGTAGCTATTTAAACGTACACATAAGGAGCCCTATTAATTAGTATTCTATTAGCAAATATCACCATAAATATATTTGTATATTGTACATTTGTGGGGATTTTGCTTTGTTTTATTGTTTTTATCTTTTGAAAACTGAAAATAGTGCTTTGGAATTATTTTTTCTTTCCGATAATTGACCTGAGTAGAAAATATCAAACATAGGCTGTTTCCTAGATTTTCTTAGTGTTTGTCCTGATATAAGAATGACAACATACATAGTACTTCATAACCTGAGAGTTTCCTTCTTGTTTGTCCAGATAAAAGACAAACTTCAAACAACTTCACTTACTGAGTTTGTATTTTTATTGAGATTTAATAAAATATAAGTCCAAAAATATTTGGGGGGGAAAAAAAAAAACACAACTCAAACTCCTTTAATCTTACTATGTAATCTAATTTTATCTAAATTAGAATTTTGAAGAAACTGTAAGAACTACAAAGAGAAAATTATTTTCTTTTCCTGTTGAAATCTCCACTTCAGTGTTTCCTACTTCTCCCAAGTGAACACTACACTTAATTTTTATTTCAATCTAGTTAAAGAATCAGTATGAAAATTCATCAGCATATACGAGAATGTGGTGATGATACTTACTGATTAATGGAATTAGTGAGAAAATGAAAATAAATGTTAAGTTAGCATACCCATCTTTAATTTAGTAGTCATTATGTGCCGTTTTGTTTTCAAAAGTCTATCTCAATTTTCAATAAGACATAAAATAATTGACTGTTGTTCTGCAAAAGGAAGGTTCAAGCACAAAGTTTAAAAAGGCATTTGATGGAACATCTCCATTACAAAGATATCAAAGGAGAGCACTTAATTTGCACTGTAGTTCAGTGGTTAACTTACCTGATAATGTGGAAATTCCTAAGCCAAAAAGAAAAATGCTCTTATGTGAGGAGCCTCTGGAACTGGTGTAAAAAAAAAAAAAAAAAAAAAAAAAAAACTCACGTTTGCTTCTATTTGCTAACAACATCGCATTAACAGCAAGGATGAATTCTGTTGTTTCATACTCTCTTCTCCACAAAACCTAATTGTCTCCTTTTCTTTGATGAAGTGGCATCAAACAAAGCACCTTCATGATCTTCTGTATCACTTCTGAATCTATGCTTCCCTTTTCATTTTCTTGCTTGGATTGAAAAATTGACTTTACTGATACAAACATGGAATAATTTCAATTAAGATCAGAAATGCCCAGAATAACTTCCTTTTTAATTTTTATTTTCACTGGTGCTAGCTGTTCAAAGGATTCTATCAGTAAAGTGTAGGCTTCACCATGTAGAGTTATTGATCTGAATAATTGGCAAAACTCACTGAATACCCAAGAACAAGAATTTCACTATGTAGCCTCTGGGTGTTACAATCTATGAGTGCATAGAAATAGAAAATATATAGAATAGAAAATATATATATATAAATATACATATATATTTTCAAACAAGCAAACAAACAACAAAAAAAAACAAAAAAATCAAGCATTTTCTTTAATTTTACATTTTGCTGTAAGTTCTTCTCTTTTAATTATGATAAGTATTTGTGAGATGGCAGAGCTTTTCAGATTACAACTTTATTATAGGTGGATCAAAGTACTGTGCAAATGGGAAAAAAGTGCATCTTCGCACCAAGTTTTTAGACTGTTAAAAGTTATCTGTCACCTGTGTAATTTAACCCTGTATTCCATTAAGGCAATGTATGCTGTAGATACCTCTGCTTCTTTATATTCTGTATCTCACCCAACAATTCTCTATCCCATTTGCCTTTTGTATTGCTCTTATGCTCTTGACTGATGATTTAAATGATTTCTTCCTAACCATTCTGCTGTATGATCATTCTATTAAACTCAGAGTCCTAGATTGATTCCCTGCTTCATACCTAATTATTTTATATTTATCTCACGCTTATAGGAAACTTGTGAGCATCTCTGGCTTAAAAAAAAAAAAGTGGAATGAAGATCAGAAATAAAAATAAAGAGAAGTCTTTTGGCCAGTGATTTATGAGTCATAGCAGGATAGTATAGCAATTATCATGAATTACATTGATACTGAAGAAACCATTCAATCAGCCAGTTGGATACTTTCTGGATACAGATACACTCTCAGTTCTCTTTCTCATTACATTTTGGAAAACAATGACTTTTGCATGAAGATGTAGTGCATTGAGCAGCATAATGGCATAGGTAATTCTATGCAACTTTTTTTTCCTTCCCCTGATTGAGAACAGAAATAGGAAATAAAAAATTCTTCAGATCATTCATATATATACACACACACACACACACACACACACACATAGATATATATACATACATATGGTGGTTATAAAATCTGTAAATATATATGTGCATGATTTTGGAAGTTGTAGTTGTTAATTTACATGACTTTTCATGGCTGTTTTTACTTGTATGAGGGATGTTTATATATTAAGTTATTTCTAAAGTTACTACAAGTCATATAATCTGCTAGATTATATGGGTTTCATTTGTTTTTAACTGAATTGTTCCATCTGTTTTTATTATTAGAGGATATTACTAACATGCTACCTTCAAAAAACAAAGCTTACCAACTCCTAGGACAAAGTACAGTTTATGCTCTAACAGCTTACACAAATGAACATCTAAAAATGCACAGAACCAGAGAGTGTGTATGAACAAAATATATACAAAATTGAATCTGCTATCCGAGATGGGAAACTCTCACTCATAGCCCCCAAAACAGTACTGCTGAACAGAATATTTCTGGTTAAGTACTGTTTAGTGCAGCTATTAAACATTTTGTGCTACATTTGCTTCTACTAGTCAAACTCATTCACTCTGTTTGTCAATTTACAAAATACATTATCCTTGAGATGCCTTTTGAAGAAAGTTTTATACTCAAATATATATATTTAAATAATTAATTGCATAATAAAGTAAGCCAAGATATTTACTTTTTAAAATATATTTTCTTTCGTTTATTTTCTTTTAAATTAAGGTCAGGTATTTTCATCACCATCATAAGGTACTGGAAAACAAACCCCATGGAAATGTAGTTTGTGCACTAATGTCAATTGTGTTAAATTAAAATTTTGCAAACTATGAATTACTGGTTTGGATTAACCCCATAAATTACTCCATCTAGCAATTATTTAGTCTTTACTAACTTCACTGATAAATTTAGTTTTCTGGTAAATGGAGCTTATATATTTCATATCTTGAGAAATAACAATGGAAAACTTTCCAAAGAAAATCCCCAACAACTCTCAGAGATACTTAAAACTAGAAAAGAATTAAAGAAGGAAATAACCAGCAGCAACAACAGATTGTTGTTTTCCTGTTTTAGCTTCATTTGTTTTTCATTCCAGCAATATACTTCACTGATATTGCAAAGGTCCCCACTTACTGGTTTGCTCCAGAGATTCACTGCTCTTTGAACACTATTTCTTTATGATGAGAAATAATTTTCTATCATAATTAGGGCTTTGGGGTATGATTCTACATAACATAATCCAAAACATATGAGTTCTTTTACTGAATTCATGGCAAAATGGCGCATGGAGTTGAATGTTTTATTGTACTAGGGCTTCCCATGGCAAAAAGTCAGAAATCCTGTTTGACAACTAGTGCAATCATTCCTATCAGTAATAAGCATTTTATTCATCAAGATGAGTTTAGTTCACAGCGGTACTTAACCTTTTGCCCCTCATATTCCTTGAGAATACATAACGTGTTTAATTTTGCTTAACAGGTTGCTAAATTAAAATACAGAAGGTATACTTGCAGTGCTGTTCAGAAAATCCGGCATGTCTTGATATTTTGCATCTTTCTAAAATTGCAATTATAATGCTATTAAATATACCTAACATGCCCTGACACTCAATTTAGAAAAATGAATATGACAGTGAAGACCTCTTTCCAAAAAGATTTGTTTCTGCAGTATACGTAGGAAAAATAATCCAGCAATTCAATTTCATTGTGAAATCAAACTTAAGTGTTTTAAGAATGTTTGCTACAGAATACATATTTAACAGAATAGAAAACCAGCTGAACACCCTTCCTTACAGACATCTTTAAAAAAAAGTAAATGCTAATAAAAAGATTAAAAACTTAGTACGCCAATAGTCTATAACTCTAACTGCATACATTTTTAAAGTGTCTGCAACTTATGAGAACAAGTGTGTTGATGTATTTATTAAAAAAATGAGTAAGAGTCACAATTTGAAGTAGTAAAATCAAAGCAAATATTACTCCACATAATTTTTTTCTCCTCTTTTTTTTTTTTTTTGCTGAATAAGAGGCAAGAAGATTTAGTAGTGTAACCAGTGACTGATAGCATGAAAGAACAGAGCTTAATTCATGGAATCATAGAATGGTTTGGGTTAGAAAGGACCTTTAAGATCATCTAATTCCATATGCCCTGCTACAGGCACCTGTCTAATTAGACACCTGTCTAATTCCAATCTCAGACTTAGTCCCCCCTCCAGGCCATTTGGCAAAAATTGAACTAAGCACCTGAAACCATCTAGAGTTCAGCGGTGTGTCTCTGTGACTCAGTTCCTGTTTGCAAATAAATTTTAATTACACTTCCTTACTTTACAGCATTGTCATGACAAAATGCATGTTAAAGACTGAGGACAGTGGGCACTGCACGAGCACAGTCAACATCCAGCCATGTTGGCTGCATACTTATGAGTCTGTAAGCTCCAAAGTTTGAAGCCTGCTAGCTGCGCCCTTCAGTTCAGAGCGCTGTACTGAACTTCAGCATAGGAAGGCACCACATAGACTTGCTTTCCCTCTCCTCAGCACTTTTGGCACTGTATGAGCACACATATTTAGAATTCCTGCTTAGGACTCCTAACATGCCTTGACACTACTAAGAAAGTAAAGAATAGCACAGGCTCCCCTTATTGACATCTAGCTCTAGATGTCTTCAAATAAAGCTACAAACAAAAATTATTAAAAAGCAACATGAGTGCCCTGTGAGCCATTTCTTTGACAGGCTTTGCTACGCCAAAAGGAAGCACATCATGGGTGAACTTCAGTGCAGCCTTTAAGGTGTGATAAGAATGAAGAAATGTAGTTCTTATTAACAGAATCAGACAACCTTTTGTGTTAGGAGGGACCTTAACAAGCACCTACTTCCAAGATCCCCATCACAGGGACCTTCCACTAGACCAGTTTGCTCAAAGCCCCATCTAACCTGGATTTGAACAGTTCCAGGGATGGAGCATCCACAACTTCATGAGGCAACCTCATCCAGTACCTCACCATCCTCATAGCAAAGAATTTCTTCATTCAGAAGGCACCCTTCCCTCCAGCATGTCTCATATGTCAAACAGCTTGGTATCATGAGCAAACTTACTGAGAGTTGCACTAAATTCATGTAGTTGACAAAGGTTTTAAACTCATCAGTCCCAGCATAGACTTCTGAGGGACACCATTCATCGCTTCTTTCCATCTGAATATCGAGCCACTGAACACAATTCTTTGAGAGCAAACATCCAGCCAGTAGTACCTAGGAAGGTAAAGGAAGTCTTAAAGTGTCAGGCACAAACAGTAGCATAGACATTACCCAAAATTATACTAGATACAGGGCAGAAAATAAAATTCATTTACTGAATTTTACAATGAGCAGTTCACATTTCCATTGACCATGTACCATTTGTGAGTCTGTCTTAGCAGAGCACCTGAAAACACAACCCAGCTTTCCCAAATACAGAGAGGCTTAAGTAGAAAAAGAAACATGCTCAACAGTAAATAAGTACTTTTATTTTCCCTTAGTGTTTTTCTCTTTTCTGTCTACTAAGATTGCTACTGGCACTGTATCTTATTAGCCTCAGGGCCTGAAGCCCAAAATCCATTGGGTGTTAAAAGTCTGTTATTGTGTTATTTTTCCAGAGCTGCAGATTGAATGAACAAGGGAATATGTTAAGATTTACTCTGGAAGCTGAGAATTTTAAAGAAACTGTTCCACTGACTATACAGATTTTAAATTACTATATTAGAACTTTCATTTAAGTGTTTCCTAAAATCTTATCATGATATCATTAACAACACTGAAACTTTGGAAATTGAAAATGCAGAGATCAACAAATTATTTGTTAAAAAAAGGGCCTTGCAAGTCTCTAGGGAAATGGAATATTCTAATGTCTGTTTATACCAGCACAAATAAATTGTATTTGGTAAACACAATGTTAGTCATTTGCAAACACGAAAAATGTGGGTTTTCTTTTTCTTGCTGTTTATTTCAAAGACTGTGTACTGCACAGTGAATGTATTTGGGTTAAACTGATTTGCAACATAGCAAGACTTCGGCTGTTGACAGAAATTCCCTTTTATGTATGCATAGGCTTTTGTCCCTGCATTTCCATTCTTCTCCCTTCTTCCTACTTGCCTTCCTTCCTTCTCTTATCTTCTTTCATTGTTATTTTTCTTTGTTCTCTTTCATTCTTTTCTTTAGACTTAGGGTAGTTTAACATGGAGGTATTACCTGCTTTTCAAAAATCTGTCAGTGGAACAGACTGGAATACCAACATTAACAGTCTGAAATAGCTATCTAAGAAATCAGTTTTTGAACTATAAATTCTGAACCATAGTTTTCAAATAATTTTTGTAACTACTGGATGAAGACTTCTTTTCCATTTCTCACGACAAACTTTGAGATACAATTAATTTTGGTTTCCAAATAATGAAAAAAATAAGAATCAAACATTACATTGCTTCCCAGTACATGCGGGAAGGAAAAGGCTGTGGCCTGAGTCTATTAGAAAAAAAGCAGGTTTCAAATAACTTCAGAAAATAGCAGTCACATTAGGAATGGTGGGAAATTGACAGAATATGAAGGGCAAAAATGAAAAACAAAGAATTGAGTGGCTTCTTGCTATAGTGAAAGTCTTTTCTATTTGAAAAAAAATCAAAATATTAGAGTGCTTCAGGATCTGAGGTATTTTCCTAGCACAATAGTCAACAACTCAAAACCTGCACCATAAAATCATCAGTCCATCAGTCCCACACAGTGTAAACATGTTAAAAATATATATAAATCTTACCATTACTGTGACAACTAAGAGTTATAAATCCCTTAGAAATAACAAGCAAGATAACAGTAGGAAAAAGGGACACAAGAAGTAAGTTTAGTACATATCTTATTTTAAATACATGTCTTTATCCTGCTATGTCATCCACCAGATTTCATGATTCACTTTTTAGCTACACTGGCTGTTATTCAAGTAATGCATCTTTGGCATTTATATCTCAGTAATACCATTAGGTACTCAAACTATATATAAAAGGGTACATATAAATGAGTAAAGCCAGTTTGAAGAGTTATTAAAATGTTATATACCTATAAAACCAAAATGAAGAGTAGATTATGTCTTAAATACATCAATCAGAAAATACTGGAGTTACTCTTCACTTAATTTTCTGTGTTTATGATAAAATGAATGATCAAACTAGTCTTTTAAATAAATTAATACTTTCTGGAAAGCAGAATTTGACAGTCAATCAGACAATTAGATCTCTGCTTCATTGTCATACTACATCTGAAAGAGTGCAGTTTCCCACACTCTCTTCTTGAGAGAAAAATAACATCCAGTTCTATCCATCTGATTAATACAATGTGGTTGCCGTACCATAGCACAGCCATGGGAGAGATGGATTAATATGTCAGCTAAAATTGACACTAGGATGACTAGTAACCTGCTTGATATAATTCCATGGGGTTTCAGGCTTTCTAGGAGAAAGCTTATAGCCAGAAAACTTGTTTTTAAGTAGATATACAATTGCTGAAGTAGCTTTCATTCTGACACTGATACTAAAATTCAAGTAGTTGAGACAAAGAATGGAGCTTTATAAAAAAAAAAAAGTTATTCCCTTAAACAATTTTTACTGCAGTGTTTATTATTTTACTCTAGGAAGAAACTGTTCCCTATTGCTTGCTTAGGAAATATAGAATTTTTAGAATTAAAGGACAGACAATATAAAATTTATTGATCATTATGCACATAACAAGGCACTTAATTTTTAATCCCAGTATATATACAGAAAAAAACACAGGGAAATAAAGTGTAGTGGAAACAGATACAAAATGTATATGGGAGTAGGAGCACAGTAGCATTTACCAAACATCAAAGCAGATTATATTACAAATGCAAGTGCTGTTGATGGCAGATATGTCAGGTAAAGTTTATAAAACCTGTTTTCTTTCCAAATAAGTCTGAATTCTGGGATAGTGTCCCATGCAGCCAAACATTAAACCATCTTGGGATGTGGCTGCAATCTAGCCCCTCAGGTGGTAAGGCTGGAGAAGGGCATTTCACATAAGAACCTTTTTTTCTAGAGAAATGGTTTTCCATATTTATTTCATAGTCCAGATTAGGATTACCAGCTGGCTGTCTGGGAAAGAAAATGAAGTACAAGAGGGAACCCATTCAAATTCAAGCAGTATAAAAGCATCAGCAAGCAAAGCCATCGAAAACATTGATTCTGGGTTTCCCCATATAGAGATATGTTGTGGTTATTTCACTCCAGTGCTTGAGATAAACATTGCTTCCTATCAATAATTTTTGCAGTATTTTTGTTAAAAGAAGCTAGGTATAGTTGCTTCTATGACAAAAAGAAAAAAAACAATAAAGCAAACTAACAACTTTGAGATAATTGTGTAAAATATAGAACTAAGTATGAAAAAGCTCTGTCTCTCACACACAAAAATCCAAATGCATTCCAAACATGCACTGCAAATATAAACAAAAGATGTATTCTGATGACACAACCTGACAGCACTAATTGACCTCAATTTTAATGTGTGAGATAAAGTCTATTCAAACTGAAACAATTGTTTCTTTCTACAAGTTTAATTCCTTGAAAGGTACAATTTTGCCACTTGCTCTGACAGACTGGCCATACAGGATCATAAGAAAAATGTTGTATAACTGTAGATAAATCTCAAATGAATTCAGCACCCACCTCTACATAGGTGTTTAGAGTCAGCCATAGCTGCACCTGGCAATGGACAACTGCATCTCAGCCACTCAAGGAAAGGCACGAGGCATACTCGCATCTGACAGATCTGAAATTCCTAACATGAAGAAAGCAATTATGGGCACAAATGGCCCATGAGGAGCTGGTGGGCTCCTTGACCCAACGGCAGGCAGCACCTTCCTCCTAGCAAAGAACTGCATGAGAGCACTGAGGCCACACATCACCTTGACTTAAAGACTGTAGTATGACAGAACGATAAAGTGTTGAACACTCGCAAGCACAGGACATTGCAAAGCCAGACAATGCTTTGTGCACGTTAATTACACTTGTCCTCATGTGATGTCTCAAGGCTCCTTACATAACTATAAAGACGAGAGTCCTGGTGTGTTTCTAGTCATGACTGTGAAGAAAAAAATTTAATTGTCTTTCAATTGGTCGTCAGTACAGAGGGTTCTGGCTTTAGCTGAAGTGTTCATTTATAAAAGATTCAACTGGAATAAACCATCTGACCGAAAATAAATGTGTATAACATTTCTTTTTTGTCTTTGTTAAGACAAAAAACCCTAACACACAACAGAACACTAGTAATTTGGAGTGTTTGAGCAAGGGGAAAATGTTGGATAGTGTAAAAAACCCACAGAAGCACAAGGTGTCTTACATTTTTCAGGTAAAAATCTCTTTGGAACTTCAGCAAAACACTTACAGCAAGTGATAAGTGAAACCAATCATTCCCATGGAAGATTATCATGCTTCTATAGGATTAACTTTTATTTTAAAATATTTCAGAATGAACTATGCCTTTTCTGTATTTGTTAAGGAAGATATAATAATAATGTTTATTGTTCTTTACTAAAATCCCTTGGGTGGTTACAAAGCTGGCTGGAAAAATGTATTTATTACATTTTGTTCAGTTTTCCCCATAAAGTCCAACAGCAGTTGTAGATATGTTAAGATACAGCAACTCTGGCAAAGACATCCACTGAAGAAAACATTTCTTGATTTCACATAAATACACAAGAAAATGGCAAAGCTGAGACTATATTTCAGGAAATAGTAAGCTATTAGACCTCTATCCTATCCATTGGATAGAAAAATGCTCCACTGCTAACAGTATGCTTAAATGTGTAATATATTAATGTCAATTTTTTTAAGCATACAAATAATATTGGCAAGTATGACTAAGCAGGGAAATTATTCCCTGAAAAAAATGTAGGCCCTGATGGGAAGTCAATGGCTTAGTCCAATTACTTCAGTAAAATTTTGTTTGTTCCTAAAACTTTGTTCAAAAATTTCAACAAAAAACTGAATTTCCTTTGTACAAATATACTGTACAACAGAGGCTCTAACACAAATGTCATAAAGATGCCACCTGACTAGAATGTCCTGTCTTCATTTTGCTACTTGGACCTTTAAACACAATTCCACTGCAGTCTTGCCATGTAAATTTTAAAGTTGAATTTCAATTTTCCCCAGAGAAACAAAAACCTAACATTGTCATGACAGAATATCCTGAAGCCCAGTAGTACATGCCACTGAGTACCTGAGAATTCATAAAAAGCATTACTGTGGTTACCACGGTAAATGAAGAAATATTTAATGCAGAATAATTTTCCTAACATACTTTGTTTCAGAGAAATTGAAGAAGTTTTGTGTATGTGTTTTGCTCATTCCTCAGAATTGCTCCAATTCCCTGAACAGCACTGATACATCACCTAATTTCCTTTTAAAAGAGTAAAGTAACAGCATTTTCATCAGTTATCCACATTTTCCCTTTTTTGTTACTGCTTATAAACTCTGAACACCTGGGATTGCTAAAACTTCCCCTTGCTCCACTGAGGTGTTTATGAATGACTATCTTTTCTTCCTAATTATTGTTCTGGGGAAAAAAATGTGTACCTGGGGCCAAGATGGTGATTATTCATAGTACTCTCCAGTTAAACAGCTTCAGTGGTGCTGTTCCTTTGGGTAAAACTTTACAAGAGTGACTTCTAACTTTTCTCTTGAATAGAGCTTCCTTGTTTCCTCTAACCTTCTTTTGTCCATATTATTTTTCCCGTTTTTTAGCCACATTCTAATATAATAGCATATCTTCATAATTAAAATTTTTGTTGCGTGTTATAAAGTAAACAAGTAATAAGTGTGCAACTATACAGAAAATCAATTCTTTGTATGTAAATTTTTTTTTCTAGTTTAGAAAACATTAGGTTTAATATTGCTCTGGAAAGTTGTAATGGTGAATATGGTTCACGTTTTATACAACAGATATTTTTATTTATTCAACTGCTCTAATTGACTCAAAGCATTAATTAACGAAAATCATTTCCATTCCAGTTTACAAGCAATTCCTTAAAAGCAGCACTGTAACATGCTTTAAAGAAATGTGTTTTTCATAGTTCAATTATTATCACAGCAAATATCCAAACTACTGAATAAAGACAATAAAATACCCTATAAGAAGTTAGAGGCCCCTGAACACTTTTGTTATACTGTACACACAGGAATCGGTGAAAGAGTTTTCAGATACTATAGTCTGGGAAAACATCTGGTTTGTTCTATTTTGAACAAAGAGGGACATTTTTATATTCCTACTTTTCCCCTTACTGGAGGGGAGCACTTACGCTGCTGCAGCTAAGATTGTGTCAGCACTTCCTTTATTAAACCCATTATGAGAACCAAAAGGGTGACTGGAGAGTTGTCAAATTTCTACAGGTGGTTGAGAGAGGCATGATAGGAGCAGCCCTGACCCTCTCACTGGTCCAGCTGTGCACATTAGCCCAGCTGAACTCCACAGACAACAGCAATTTCATCAGCACATCCATAAGTAAGACTCACCATTGCAATTAAAATATCCAGTTAACACTTGCTTCAGAGATCATTGAAGGAGCAGGATACATTAGTGTCAACAGGTAACTGGCCATGCTTAAGCGACTCCCTGAGTGAGATCACTTCCAAAGGAGAAATCAGGCAGAGTCACTGAGGAGTGTTTGGGAATGAGGGAAGCAGCTGTCAGCAGAACACGTGCTTGAGTCTTCCCTTTACCAATGCCTTATCTGGTGTCCCTTTTCCTGCACCACTACCAGGGTAGCAGCAGGGCAGGACTTGGGGCCCAGCAGCCCCTATCTCCCCCAGCTATATTTGCATTCCAACCTGCAGGCAAGGGACACTTAACTCCACTGCAAGTCTATGCTGTAGCCTGGCAATTACTGATACATGCTGCATAGCACACGCCAATGCCATTTGAAACTCTAAAAAGAAACTTTCCAATCCTGTCATACATGAGAAAAAAGTTTCAGAAAACACCAAGATTATTTCAATTTGAAGTGGCAAAAATAAATTTGGAGAAGTACTATTTCCTGTCGGTAAATCATGTTGATTAGCTGTAACTTTTTTTACTGGAGAGCACCATTTGGAATAGACCCAGTACAGAGACTAGGAAGTGCATCAGGAGAGCTTTGCATAGAAGTATTGTAAGAATATTATTGCCTAGTAGCAGCTTGCTCACACTATGCACATTCATACAAAAAAAAAAAAATACACTTCATTTATTTTCTGAAAGACTAAAGGAATCACAGGACAGAATAACATTACATACATTGCGCTCCATATTTGCGCTAAGCTAGGAATTTGGACCTAGTATTTCTCTCAGAGCCTGCAGTTTCTTCAGTTTCAATAAATAACTTCCTGTAACTAGAAAATCTATCTAGTGAAAGTTTCCCAGAAGCATAGTTTTGGTGCTACGAGAAGAGTTCCTGACCAAATCTTAGTTTTGCAGTAAAATATTTTTATATCTGTACTATTATTTTCTCCCTTTCTTCCCCCTATATATAGCTGTTATATGCATTGAAATGTTGAAGCATCACCACAGTTTTCTTCTTTGTGAAGAAGACTGAAAATTCCTGGCGTACCAGGAAATCCATGAATCCTACCTTTAAACATTTAGGTACCTGATACAACAGATCTACGTTGTCTTTGCTCTATTTGAAAAATGCTTTGAAACACCACCAACTCTTTCTGGATTTGATCCATTCTGCTCACAGAGAAACAACATTGCTCCTGACAGGTTCCATAGAATGCACACAAAATAAGTTGAACTCACCCAACTGGTGAAGGGGATCTACAGCTACACAGACCTCCTCAGGAAACAGCTTCAGTCAAGAGAATCTATCCTTCCAGCAGCTGGCCCTTATATGAGCCTAGTGTGTCTAGCCCTTCTGGTCTCACTGGGACCACAGGTGCAACCAATTTGCCTGTGCTCTGTGGGCCAGACACACCCCTTCATCAGGTGCTCAACCACCAGTTCAAACCTTGAACTAACAGCTTTCCTACAGTGTCCTACTTCATAAGGTACAGCAAGGTGACTAAACAGGAGTTATTGATCACCGTGGCCACAAAGCTTTTGTAGTTTGATGAGATCACTTCACTGCATTCCAGAAATGTTCATGTGTCTATCTGTAATTCAAAGATTTTCCATTTATCCAAGAGGTGGGAATATCATGACATACCTTTGTTACTACATAGATCAGAGACACGGTAACTTTCTATCCAGTGTAAAGTGGCTTCCATGTGAATCCTGAGCTTGTTTTCACCTATCAGTGTTATCCTGGAGGAATAAATACATGTTGTGATTTATATTTTTCGTATACTGGGTTTGTAGATATTCAGCATAATTTGATTTTACTAAAGGCACTGTAGTCTGAAGGAAGTTTTTGAGCTGATGAATCACTCCAAAATGTTATGATTTCTTTGTCTAGGTTCTAGAAGAGAAGTCACTATGGACTGATCTTGTAAGGTTAGGTTCTGAATGATAAGTCATCCACATTTATGAAATTGCTTGCAAATGATTAGTGGATTAATCTCCACATTTCTGTAGCTTGTAAGAAATCTATTTTCATACAGAGTTATTTTATTGCATTTATTCATCTTGATTTCTCCTGTGACTGAAGAATTCTTCCCCTAGCTGCTTTGCTCTTAATTATAGGTAGGCAGGATGTAGATGTGTTACTTTTGTAGCATTAGCTATTTCTAGAACAAGAGAACCACTGAAAAAGACTGGGTGTGCCCAGGATATTTCTAAAGCTCTACTCTCACCATTTTTATCTGTTTTTCACGCTGCAGTTTTGTTTTTCTGTGTTTTGTTGTTGTTGTTTTTAAAAGTATTTGTCTTAGTAGAGTGGTTACACTGCGATTTTCACAAATGGGATTTTCCTTTCCTAATTACGTTGTACTCCATTTACAGCTGTTCCACTAAAAATTAACTTCTAATATTGTTTTCGCAGGCTCGAGAATTCCCTCATCTTTCTGTTTCTCATGAAAAATGCAGAAATTCAGCTGCAGCTCTTTATAGTGTCCATTAAATTCTTTAAGAGATTCTTGTAAAGTCTTAGAAAGATAGTTAGTATTGGGATATGCTTGCCAAATCTTGGCTGAGTATTTAAAAAAGCACTGACCTATTCATTATAAAATCTAATTTAGAAAGATATGGCACTTATGTCTTATTTAGAAAACTTATAACTCGAACAAAAAAGATCTTATTTAAACCTAGAATTGTGCTTGTAAATAGTTTATGAATGAGAATTACACAGAAGGAAGAAGTTATTTAGAAAAACTACAAAATTCACTATGCTTTGGCATATAGTTTTGGTTTCACAATTTAAAAAAAAAAAGTGCAAAGTCATGCAATCCAGGAAGCTTCAACTAAGTAATTTATTTATGCAAATGGTGAATGCAGTAAGTTAATTAGAACAGCAATGGGCGTTTGCTAGAGATTTCAAGTTTGGCAGGCTAATCACTCTCTTCTGGCATGCTGCATGCCATTTGTCCCTTAGGCCTCCCATAAAAATGAGTCAGAACTCCTCATAAAAATGACAGATTGCTTCAAAATCAGGAGCTATGTCCTGAATATGTTCTAAATAGGATTTGGTGTTTTGGAGGGAATAGAGCTGTAAGCAGATGCTGAGACCCAAGAGAGAGGACTAAAGCAGATAGAAAGAAAAGATGAAATGAATATATGTGAAACATCCGAAGAGCATTTTTGAGTAGGGAATGACTCTGGATTCATATCTCCCTATATATGCACATAAGATCAGACTCATACTTTTCAATATGACACTGAATTTGTTGATACCCTCACAAAAAGGCCAAGGTAAATGTTTAAATAACTAACTAGATAAAAGAAGATTTAAAAAAAGAAAGAAAAAAAAAAAAAAAGGAAAGAAAAAAAAAAAGATGACACCATGCCTTCATATACTTACCTTGCATTTCATTGCTTCCCACTTGAGGAAGGAGATGATCCTAGATAAGGCTGATAAATAAAGTAAATCTGTCTGGTACCACAGAAAACTAATACATGTCTAAATGTATTTGAGCTTTCAGCTTTAAGGACTTATTACAAACACTATATATAAGATACAATTTTAGTTCATTTTTTTTACATGCAGTGAGAAGTCAGTTACATGTAGTAGGTGAGCTTTAATCCAGTGTCAGTCATTTTTTTTTCTACAAATATCAGTTGTTCCTTATCATTATTATTTATGCACTGTCTCACTTGAATTTTAAAGATGTTGATGGTCCAGTTTCTTTTAATTCCATAGCTCTGTCATTGAATTATTATTTTTTTTTCCTAATTTGGTAAAATTGCTAGTTATGCTCTTGCCTTTATTAACTTATATTTTCATTTTTATTGGTTTCTGTTACACTTGAAAGGATGAAAGAAATTCCATTTAATTGCTCCATTTTGGAATGCACTGTTCTGGACTGAGAACACACACTTCACACTCTTCTCCCCATCATTCTGGCATCACTATCTGAAATAGCAAAATCATGGGTCAGAGATTTGGGACTACACCGCAATTCACATTGCACAGTAGCTGGAAAGTCAGGTTACCCGTTATGCATGTGTGTGTGGTCAATTTAAAAATCATTAATTAATCCTGATGTCATGTGGCATAGAGTGGCAAAGGTACAGAACAGCCAGAATATTCTCCACAGATCTGTAAGGATTCTATAGTCAGTTTACTGTTTTTACATTGAAAAATTCTTAACTTTAATGAAAACTGTACAAATGATTTCTTTTCTAAAGTATATTTAGTATGTGTAACTACTCGGAAATAACTTCACAGAAATATATGCATGGGAGTACAGTGATAGCCTTTAGTAATACTTACATAATTTTCTTTTTTACTTTCAGAAGAACCCTCACAATTAGATCTTTACGACACCGGTAAACACTTCTGATAGTGAACACTTCAGTTCTGATAATATTCAAATGTCTTTGTAAAGAGAAAGGCTGATTCTTTTAAAGAGAACTATTAAGCTTCTTCTCTCTGCTGAATTAGGCCTATTTCTTCACTGTTTTTAGCCTTCAGGGTGGGCAATGCTTCCCTTCTTTCTCCAGCTTTTCAGTCTCAATCCATCTGTTAAATGAGAACAATATCAGCCATTGTTCTCCCTTCTTGCATTTTTTTCCATTAACACCGATTTAGTTTTAATGTCAGGAGATACTGAAGACTTTCTGTTTATTACTGGTGAAATGGCTAGTCATCTGTTCATCCCAGGGGAAGAATCAGATCTCCAAGTGGAAGGAAAATATTACCCTTTAAAAGCAACTGATGACTGAAATTTTTGATGAAATGTCGTAACAGAAGTAAGGATAACACATTCAATAACTTTCCTGAGAAATTTTGAAACTCCATAGAAATCTCCTAATCCCACCTACAGCTCCACTTTTAGAACTGCTACCTGTTCTTAAGTCACCTTTTCCTTTAACTTTGTGCTCTTGAGAAAACTGTGTGATAGTTTAAAAAAAAAAAACAGAAGAGAAAATCCCTTACTAGCTTGCACTATGCACTCTTAGCTGACAGTGAATACCTGCACAGAGACTTTCTTCAGGAAGCATTCACTGCTGTGCAGCATCCCATTGGCAAACAACAGCAGAGCTGCAGTGCAGGTGATAGAAAAGGCAACTCATAACTTTAAGGTTTGCTGATGAACAGAAGTCTAAGAGCTTTGGATCCACAGAAGTGGCTGTGGCCAATATCTGTTTTGTGATTTTCCTTTTTTTTCATTATTTTTGACATTTCAGAGATGAACTATTGTTATATAGCACAAGCCTATGGCAGTGGACCAGGCAGATAAGAACTCACTGAGATATGGAACACAAACTAAGAAAATGTGTGAAAAAATGAAATGACAAGGGTAAGTTAATAGCTTGTTGTTATTGAGCTATGGTACCTAGTTAGGGAATTAGGTGATTGGAGACAGAGTAAAATAAAGTAGATGCTGAGAATACCTAGAGAGAAAAAGCTGAAATATTTAAATCTCACAAATCAGGGCTTAGAATAGATAGATATACCAATTTGGCTCTAACACAGGAGTGCTACAAGTAAAGTATGATATTTAGTTGATGAAATACTATATTTAACATGTTATATTGGGGCTTGTATAAAACAAAATGTCAAAAGGAAGTCCACAAAAATACCAGATAAATTATAACAATGCATAATCAAATATGATCATACCCTAGGAAACAGAAGCAATAGGAAATAAAACTAGAAAACATTACGAAATAGAAAACAAAGTTCTTATTTGCAAACTTTGATATTGACCTCATTTAATTGGATTCAATTTCTGATAATGTTAAAGAATTTAATATGGATTATTCCCACTTACCCATTTCACATTGATCTTTTTTCCCCATCGTCTGAAGAATTTAAAAGGTCGTATCTTGGCAATTCTTTGGCAGCTCAAACAGAGTTTGTTACCTGTCTGTTAAAAACTTGATTGAGAAGACTATGTTTAGACTAGTACAATTTTCCCTTTCTCATATAATCAGTCTCTTGTACAAGCCTCACTGGAAGAGGTGGTGATAGGGCCATCATTTCCCCTGCTTTTCCACCCTTTTCATCACACTCTAGATATTAGCAAAATCCCAGCTGTGCTCCAAAGCATTTATTTTCTTCTACAAGCACAGGTCTTACAATTAGAAATGACCCTGTAAAAAGGTTTCATCTGATGAGAAAAAAAAGGCAAATTACAGTTCAAGTTATATCAATTGATTCTTAGGTATAATGAAATAAATTCAATCTAACTTCTATCAGGTTTCTCTAATAGCTTTGTTCTTCCCATCAGACTATCCACAAGGAATACGTCAGATCAAAATGCCATACTCTGAAACAGCCGTTTTCTAGTTTGTCAGACTCTGCACTTGCATTTGCAAATTAATTTCATTGGACATTCAGTCATTATATAATAATCTTATGAAATAAATGTCATTACAATGTGTTGTTGATAGATTGAGTTTCACTAGATTCTGTGATTTGAAATAGAATCTGATTTATTTTTTTTTTCTTAAATGCAGAGTATCACATGGTACAGAAACTTAAATATGTAGTTAAATAATCTTTTCAAGTGGTGGAAGAATTGCATTGATTTTCCTCCTGAAAATAAAATAAAACAAAATAAAATCTAACATTAACTTTGGTATTTTAGAAAACAAGTCTCCTATGTCCGTGTAATCCCTGAAAAGTCAGGAATTTGTTTTTCTGAAAAAAAAGGTATAAAGAAATTGTACTTAAACTCCGTAAGATGATGTAATTAATTTATCCTACAGTTTGATTAACATGTATCTAAAACAAAGTAAGAATTGTTACAAGTGTCAGCAATTTGATTCTGAAAATCTCAGGTCTCATCTACAGACATTATGTATTTATTAGTTACATAAATACTGTTGCAGTTCCTTCTGCTGGTGACTTGAAAAACAGGTGCTCTGGAATGTCAGATGAGCGTAAGACTTGCATCTATCAATTGAAAAATAAAATGATGAGGTTTCATATACTGAATTTTGGTTTGTCCATTCAATAAAGCAATATCTCAATTAAAAGAGAAACCAGTCCCTTCATACTAAGCTGTGAAAGAAATTACAAACAAATCCTTACAACTGTTCTCTGAAACTTTTAAAGTTAATAAAAAATTAATAAAAATCTTTTGGAACTGAGATTCAGGTATTTTTTCTATGGTCCGTATGCTCTGGAAACATGAAATCCTTCAGCAAGAACTCAGTTAACCTAGCTTATGAGGGTGATCTGGCTAAATGCAGCATGCCTGGCTTCCTATTCTACATGGGTGATTGCATTTACATATACAAATATTTCCTGGAAAGCTTCTCAACTTTTTATTTATTTACAGCTAATGTTTGTTGTATATGTCCCTTTCCAAAATCTTTTCTGAGTGAAAAAGTACAGATTAATATTCTGCTGTATTAGCACAGCTGTGATCATTGGTAAGCCAATATAGTATACATGTCCTATTTTTTACTATTAAAAAGAAAGATTAAATTCATCAAACGTTTTTTCTCTACTATATACTTGGTGAAGCACTTCAACTCAAGAGAATTTTTAAGTAACTATTTCTTTTACAAAGAGTGTAAGTCCTGTGAGAATAATGCTGAGTGCTAAGACGTGTTTTGCATGACAAATATCACAAACGGTTCAGGGATCTCTTAATGATGCAGTCATATTGTTGGTGCTGTCCATGGAGGGAAAGAAAATAATGGCAGTGTACTATTGTACTGATCCTTTTACAATGATGAAGATTGAATATATCAGTAAGTATAAGCAGTAATTCCTGAAAATGAGCATTGTGCCTCCCTAGCTTCCTGAATATTTGCTGCTAGAGGATGGAGAAAAAATAGGAAAAGGAAAAGGGAAAAGGAAAGGGGAAGGGGAAGGCGAAGGGGAAGGGAGAGGAGAGAGGGAGAGGGAGAGGAAAAGGAAAAGGAAAAAGGAAAAAGGAAAAGGAAAAAGTAAAAAAGGAAAAAGGAAAAAGGAAAGCCAAACAATATTCTCTACAATGGAGATTAATTCTCTGTATTCAGCAAATAGAAAAGGTTACACCAGACAGAAGATTAGCACCATGTTGCCTGATTTGCCACCTTGGTTGCCATGTAAAATATTATGGAATTGCAGAATATGCCACTGTTTTGTCTTTTTAATTGTTCAATTATTTCAGAGCTTATCCTACAGACCTTAGCCAGCGACTTTGAGGACAATGGTTATTAGACCATCAAGTTAGTATCAAAACCTACCACTCATCACTATGATTTTGCATATTACTAAAACCATGGTGTTCAGAAGAGAACAATGTCCACTTGTTAGAAGTTAATGCAGCTGACATTATGATAATTATCCTAATACATTCTCATCACTTTAATATTACCTTGCTAATTGCATTAAATGGATCTACAGAGATCAATATGAAAAGTTTAGTCTCCACTATGTAATAAACTCCATATAGTCTCCACTATGGTAATTTTTTATGAAGTGACTAGAAAGATTAATCAATATAAATTCATGGTTGATCTCGTCTAGAAGAGGGAATGTAGACTTACTGAGATCACTTAAAGTTGTTTGTTTGTTTTTGTTGTTTGTATTTTGTAATACTGATAATTTGTTTGAAACAGAACTCTGAAGAATATTTTAAAGCAAATATACAAAAGTATGAACAAAAATTCCAAGAGATTATTCTAGAGCGCATAGCTTAGTTTCAAACATGTTTCCTTGCATCCAGAGCCTAAGAATTTTCAGTAGGACATGAGAAATTAAAAAGTGATTTCTCCTTTATTCAAATAAATGCCTAAAATCCTTGCAATGTTTCTACTGTGCCTGTAATGGAAATGGAAAATGGAAAAAAGAAAGACCTAAGGTACTTTACTTCTTTCTCATATAATTCATTCTCAATCTAAGCAGAACATAACCCATTTCTCTCTTGAAATTGTAAATTCTTTTTCTAAAGCCTTCTCCTTTAAATCTAAAGGAGTTATAAGTAGTTGTTTCTTAATATAAATTGTGTTCTTAGTTATAAACAATAATGCTCAATACTGAGGTATTTTTAAAATATGATTTAAGAAACAACCCAAACTACAGTGACACAATTTATCACAACTTTACAAAGCACTCCAGTAGTTTGCTATAAGGAGGGATTCTTTGTGCAATAGAATTTCTTCACTTTTTAGAAAGTCTTTTTCCTTATCTTTTTCATCACTTCTATTCTGCAAGAGCTGACATCTGTTTCCATGGGTGTAGAAAGGTAAGTCCCAGTGCCTGTTCATCATTTTCAATTGTTGTTTTTTTCCTCCCTGACTGTAAACAATGGTAACTGATATTTCTATAATTTGAAGATGCAAAACTTTGTCCTCCAAATGGAGTGAAAACACAACATTAAACAGATTCAGGGTTCAAAATTAAACTACAGCAATCTTAAGAGGGAAAAAAATCTGCAAGTCCCAGTTGCACTAATAACTCAGACCACAATCCAGACAGTTAGGTGGGCTGCCTTCTTATAAGTTTTATTTTACTTTCCTCTTAGTTCATAAACTAGTAGAAACCCATTTTGGTCTTAAAATGTTTTATCTTCCCTCAAAGTTGCACACAAAAACATCTTCATACATAAATGCTTGTTATTAAAAACCACTTGATGGTAGATGGTAGTATTCAAAGATTCTTTGGAAACCACCTCATTCATATTATGTTTCCATAGATCTAATTTTCTGGTTTTTTTTTTACCTGATCCATTGGCACCATAAGTATTGCACAACAGCTAGGCTTCTCCCATCAGCATCTCAGAAGATGCCACAAATTTACCAGGTAATTTGTCTTAGATCCATAATTGATTTGGAACTCGTTCAATTTAAAAATTAAAGGGCAATGAACTTGGCTTTTTCTTGTGCCTTAATAGAAGGCATTTTTAGAGGTTGTGTTTATGCCTTTTTGACCAGACAAATTAGCCATTACATCTTCTTAAACAATTCATTAGTTACTAATGGCTGCAGTGACATCTGCTGATGACAGTGAAGCTGATCAACTAATGCTTTCAGTGTGGCTAAATTCATTCACTCATAAATTCCAGAGCTTTCAAAGTGCAAAGAGGAAGAAGCAGAGATTTACTCTGGAACAATTACTTATGTAACCAAAGTCAAAACCTCCAACTGTTCCACCTTGATTTGAATCCAGAAATGTACAAGCGTGAGCTACGCAGCCAGGAGCTGTAGGGGAAAGCTGTTAAGAGTTTAATTTACACTGGTCACTTATCTTTATGTCCTTTATCACTATTTGGGAAGTCATTCTTGTAATTAAAATATTTGGACATAGAGAATCCAGGGAAGGGTACAATTTAGGCTTAACTAGAGCACCCTTACCACTTAGGACAATGTGATAAACTAGTCAAGTGTACATCTATTAAAATAGCTGTACTATGATAGACCTGGTCTCTGCTGCAATCATAGGTCTGAGTGGTAATATCATCCAGGATTCATACAAGCTGTTTCCCTGTCACTGGTGATAGATCTGCTAAGAAACAGTTATTAACACATATTTCTTCTTAGATCACCATCTTGCCCTTATCTGCAGGACCTTAATGAGTAATGGAATACGTTCCTGAAAAAAGTATTGTTAAGAAAATATATTTCCTTAACATGTAAATGTTTATTTCCACAGCGTTAACTGTAAAAGGAATAGGAGCCTCCTGTTTCTCTGTTTCTCAAGTTTACAATAATCAGCACTCCTTTAATACAGTTGTTTTTTACTTTTCCTATGGTTTTCACATGGCCTCATGGTACTTGAGAATGTCTAACTTCTGACTGTACCAGGGAAACCTTTGTTTAGTTTCTCCCTTTGCAAGCTGGTTAACTTATGTTTCAGGAGAGAAGACAGACATATCAGAACCAGAACTCTTTTGCTGAAATTAATCAGCTGGCAGACATTTTTCTGAGCATTCTGGAAAGACAGCATGTAATTTACCTTGTCCAGCAAAGTTGCAATAAATCTGATTTAACTTTTAGGTGTATGTAAGCAAAACTAGTGATTCTGGATTTATTTATACTAGAAATGCTTCCTTCATAGATGGTAAAATACATTAACGTGCTCTTGAATTTTCAGATTGATAAAAAGGCTGTAGTGATCTCTGTGAATAAGGAGATAGCACATTTTCAAGATGATAATAGGCCATTTTGAAAACTTTTTGTTGCAGCAACATTTTTTGTTTGAACAGTTTAGTTTCCATGCTGAACTCCAAGGATTTGCTCACATGTGAACATAAGGATGGAAATGGAGTGCAATTATAGACTCAGATTGTGACATCTGTCCTGTACACGAAGAAAATGTTACTTGCATGTTTCAGTTTGGCAAAACTTGCTTCTTCTGGTCTCCTTTAAGCTGACCCTCATGCCTGTGTCTGTGACCTCAGTATTTTGGCTTTCTTCATGAAATCATTAACACTTCAAATGATTCATAATAGTTCAAATCACTTTACTGAAATGTTAAAAAAAAAAAA
>NW_024884733.1:17295133-17368748 GCF_019232065.1 Centrocercus urophasianus | reverse complement strand
ATGTTTTTAAACTTCTTTCAACCAGTGCAAATTCTTGTGAAATACAAAAGCATTTCACATTTAGCTGAATTAGAAAGTATTTATAGAAGAATTCCTCTCAGAAAATGATTGAAAACACAGCGAGTGACCTCAGAGACTCACTCAGCATACTGAATTTCTCTTCATATAACAAAGAGCAATTAGATTTTTAGAAGAAAGAAAATATCTATTACTTCTTCATACTTCTAATGGTCACATCCACAATTCTATGCATTTAAACAGTTCCCAGTGATTGAATAATTGCCATTCTCTTGCAAAAATAACCATTTTCTCATATATGTACAATATGGAAGTAGTTTTCCAGTGTGAATATCTGCATCTAGCAAATATTCATATTCAGTTACTTGCAGTTTTATAAAAGGTTTTTCTGGCAAATCATTTTAACTCGGTTTGTAATCCTACTTTGTAATTTAAAAATTGAAAGAATGTTTCTAGAAGCCTTCTTCAGAATCTATTGATAGCATGGGAACCATGACAGGACAGATTTCCCAGCCCACTGAATTTAGTAGTAGATTTTTCTTTGGATTAACCTTTCTTCATGGAAATGGCTCTTGTGTGGAAATAGTCTTCACAAATGAGGGAGTGCCACAAATCCCTGTGGCAGCTTATTACATACACAATAGTGTTTCCAAACTACCACTTCTTTGTGCCTTCTGCTTTGAAGGTGACCACAGCTTGAACAATACCAAGTAACTCAGCTTAGCAGCCAAATTTCTATTTTCTTTTCATATTCTATCAAAGAGAAATTGCATTACCCTGTTTGCAGCTCAGTTACAGGCATAGGGCCAAAACTTTAATTGCATACACAGCTACTGCATTGCTCATAAAACATTTTTTTCACAGAAATCTTTATGTATGTGGAATTTTAGTGGGGTCATATTCACTTAAAGAAAGAAGGGAAAATTTAGCATTTTTTATATCTGGGTGACAGCATCCGAAAGTTAGTTTTCTTAGTGATAATGAAATAAATATATAATTATATATATCATTCACTATTCAAATACTCCTTATCTTCCTTTTCTAGTGTTTAAAACATTATTTTAAAATACAAGAGCCTCATTTTTGTGAAGAATAACACTCATTCTCAGTTTCGGATTCCCTATTTCACATCTTATTTGTAAACAACACTGTTACTGTGTGTTCATTGCTACAGCTTCTGTAACAATGAAAAACCCAAATCAGGAAGAGTTTCTGATCTCTCTCCCTCTCCCAAGGACACTGATGCTTGATTAACTTCACTATATGCCTTGCTGAAATGTCACTTGGGATAAGATTGCTCACTGTTCTTCACCCAAGTGCACTGCAAGACCAGCATTTGGCTGTGTAGCATTCCTGCATGGGAGGAGGCTCTTAGTTTGCCTACACAGCAGTATTTATGTCTGTTTAAGGGCAAAATCACTCTGTTAGATTTGTGCAGTGATCTAGACAGATGGACAGAGCCAGTGGTACAGAGGCACTCTCCATCTCAGTGCAGTCCCTAAGGCCCTCAGTAGCTGAACAAGGTCAAACCAGCAAAATGAAAAAACTGTGTCAGGATCAGGTTTAAAGCTATCCCCGAGGCACATGTTTCATCCATCTCTTCCATCCACTGAAAAAGTGGGTGAAACTCATACAAGAAGTTCCGGAGGGATGCTTGGGAAAAAGGGACAGTGTGTGAGAAAAGGGCTTTTGTTTTTGTGTTTCTGAAGATTGAAGCATTTCAGTATTTCCTGTGTTCCTCGGGAAAGTAATAAAAAACAATTTTACTTCAGTGCTAATCATATTTTCTCATTTTTAATCTATAGAGTTTTGGATTACTTTTGTAATACCTTAAGTAATGAAGTACAGGATGTCTGATTGTATTTTAAGATCATAGTGTTCACAACACACAGCTATCACATTTATATCTAGATTTCTCACCAAACTAGCTATCTCACAAGACACGCAATATTCTGGCACAGCTCTTAGTCTTGTGCTATGTAAGGAGAGAAAAAAAAAAAAAAAAAAGAAAAAAAAAAACCTAAAAAAATTCATGGCAAGTAAGGGGAATGTTTCAGTGGTGCACAGTGACCTGGATCACTTGCTATGCTGGGTATCAGCAAACATTGTGTATTTCCAGATGTGAAAAGCAGCTTTCAGGAAAGTATTTTTGTCTGATTTCTTGCTTGTATGACCACAGCCGTCTTTAAGTGAGTAAACATTAGAACTAGAGTTAGACTACAATTAACATTCACATTTGATCAGAAATGAATGACAGGAAAGAAAAAAAACAACCAAAAAAACCCAGTTTCATAATAACATGAAAGCCACACAGAAAAAAAAAAAAAAAAATCTGCTAAAGAACTGCTCAGTTCTAGTTATTAAAATAGCTGAAAATTGAAGTAAAACAATGTTAGATATGTCTTAGTAATTTATCAATGGCTGTGATGTAGTCTCCCTGAACAACAATTTGCAAGTTAGGAGGTAGATTATTTTATAATATTTAAGATCTATTTCAGACATAAATTAAGCCCTCTGCTTTATGCTTTATAAGAAACTAGAGCAAATGTTTAGTCAATCTTGTATAGCATGAATTTTAGAACCTGAAGGTTCTCCCACTGAAATCAAAGCGCCCTACAGATTCTACTGGGCACAAAATGATGCACCACGGTTTGCTAATGTTTGCTCTAAAATGTTTCTTTCAAAGGCAAGCTTTTATCAACTTCCGTCGAAAACAAGTTAACAAACAAAAAGTTTAATTCTCAACTGGTATAAACTGGTCTGCTGACTTCATTGGAGCTCTTCCAAGTTACATGTACTTGTGATTTGGCCCGTGAATCTTAAACTGTGGGATAAAATAAGAACTCTCAAAAGGTTGAGGTAAACAAAAGCATTTTTAGACAGTAATTAGTCTTCTAAACTTCAAGAACCTTAATGAGCTGCAAGCAACAGAACTTCCTTCATTTTAATGCACTGCTCCTCATGTTTCATGCTACTTTATTAGATTAGCTTGCAAATTAGCTTACATTAATGAAAAATGATTAAAATAAAACCAATGGAAATTAAATGGCTTAATTGTAAAGGCATTTGAAATTGCTTTCAAAATTAACAATGGGTTTATTCACTGATCTTTTCATGCTTAAAGTTTAGCAACAACTTCGTTATATGAATGGATCGTGCCTATAAAGCAGCTAAGGATGTCTTTGAAAAGTGACATCCCAAGTGTCTTAAGGCTTTTTCCTGCAAATTCTTCATTGTTTAAAGCAGGATCAGAGGTACTTAAGCACAGCAGTGAAGCAATTGCAAAAAGTACATCGCTATACCCACTCAGAGCCAGGCAGCTGACAAACAATTTTCTCTGTATATATGATGCATTCTTGTTTATAATAATAACTCATCAAAGGCTGGCTAATTTCAGAAGAAAATTTGTATATGTATTTTACGTCAGTATATTTCATGCAATTTTTTTTGTTGACATGCTAGAAGATGTAAAATCTAAACTTTATTTGAATGAAGTGTGTTTGGATTCCTGTAGTAAATTACATTATTCTTACATGAAAAAAAATAAACAGTATTGGATAATATGCTTTTAACATGCACTAGAAACACAGCTGAAATTGTTGGAGTTTGTTTTTCTTACGTATTCTGAAGTTTCTTTAATTCTATCTTAAGTACACACACCTGTTACTAGTAAAACATCCCAAACAGCTTAATTTAACTTAATTTATGGCATAGAAGGACCACACAGTCATTCTTCAACTGATTTATAGGTTCCCAATACAAACATGAAATGTAAAACCTCTGCTGAAAATGGTGAGTTTTCAAAAGATGTGAACCACAAAAGTCTGTACGTACCATGCAGGTATGGCAGACACAAAGATCTGAGCAGCAATGAAGATGATGAGACTCAAGCACACAGTGATCTCACAGACTTTGCAGTTGAGGAAACTCCATGGTGGGTCCATGGTGCATGATCAGTGCCTGTGACGAAAGAGAAGAGGCTGCTGGAACAGCTGCGGAAGAAGGAAGACCTGCCTGCTCTGAGCTGCAGCATCCTTTGGGTCCCATAGAACCAACCCAGCACTCTGATTTCATTGGCATCTCTTAGGGACTTGAGTGGAAATTTTAACAAATCATTGCACCATAGAGAGCAAGGTCTTTCTGTTAAATAATAGTGCAAAAAGAAAGGTTACGTAAAATCTCAGAAATGTCTCATGGTGCTCTTCTATGGTGCTAAATGAAATAAGTGAAATTCATTGAGAATAAGACAAATCCATGAACACTAAGTTGTTCATGAAGTTCATGTTCATGCACGCAAAGAAATAGTTTGCTATTCTGTGTCATAAATAACTATTATCTACTCTGTAAATAAATGATATACAAAGAAAAAATGTGTTTTGAAAACCTAATATTATAGGGAAAAAGCACTACACAAGGTTTCTAAAAAAATTAATCATGATTTTATTAAATATTTAAATTTCATAAGGCTTTAAAGATATTGATATTGTTATCTCTGAGGTATAAAATATTTTATTTTTGTTTCCTTGAGTAACCAAGAAAAGATATGAACTGTGACAACTGTTAAAGCTACAAAAAGTCTCTTTATGTTTTCTTCTGAGAGTAAAGGCAATTTGTTAAGAAATCTCCTTGACAGGATGATGAAGTTCTTTTGTATTTTTTCCCCATAGTGTACAGCTGTGAGAGTCAAAAGAAAGCTAGGCTTATTGTAGCATGTAGACTGACATTAGATAGATAAATAAATAAATAAATGGTACCTAAAGTGATTCTGAAATAAAGTCTACTGCTCTCAGGTATCATCAGGTAGTGAAATTAAAAAGCACAAAAACATCAACTATTATCAAAACTGGCTCTTAAATAATGCTGTCACAAGTAAAAGTTTCTGCGGCTCCACAGTTATATTGAAAATGTTAGATTTCCTGAATCATTATAGATTATTATGTTTCATAAAATTAATACAAGTGTATCAAATGTTTGGCATACTTAACATACGAAAGCCTTCAGAACTTTTTTACTTTTAAAATATACATGACAGTGAAGTTAAGAAGTTGAAAAAAAAAGGTTTTTATTAATTCATTCTTACACCAAAAATTGTGAAGGGTACCGGTAACTGATACTGTGAGGAGGCAAGATCTTTACAAAAGCCATAAGGACTTCAATATTTCCTTATTTTCAGTAGACTCAGTTCCATTTTTACTTAAATCACTAGTCAAGCTCTCACTTCTCTGCTTCCCACTGACATCGTGGGCTATAGGTAGAGTGGAATGGTATTTTATAGTGCTTTTACTCATTCAAGGTGAAGTTAGATTATTATTATGATATATTAAAATTGCTTAATTAATTTTTTTTCTCAAATTATGCTTTGCCATTCTGCACAAAATAATTGCATTCATTGGAAGAATAGTGATGGTAGAATTTAAAATACTTCAAGTTTTTGAAAAATTAATTGGTAACATGGTCCATAACTAACCACTCCAAAATAAATACAAATTTAACTGCAGAACACAGAATAAAAACAATTTTTCTCTAATAGTTGTAAAAGCAATTTTAATGCACAGAGACTGCTGTTCAGTGTTCAAGAATCATCTAAGATTTCAGAAATGCAAGGCAAAAGCACTGTATTAACTTGAATTACTTTATGTAAAAATACATGATTATGAGATGATAAAAATGTTTGGTTTTGCCTTTGACAAAAGAATAAATTTGTCAGAAAAACCTTATATGTCCTCATTTTTTAAACTTTGATATTTTAAATATTGGGACAAATTCAAAACTAGTTCTGTAAAGCAGACCCTCAAAAAATTATTCCATTCACTGAAACACTGGATTTCCACTGTTGATAGAAAACTCTCTGCCAACCTTATTAAAAATGCAATCTGTATTTGGCTTATTGACTGAATGCTTGAAAATAAATCATCAGATATAGACTGGAGTGTTTGCTTTTGTAGAAGCTTCATACTTTGCATTTTGAGACTGTTTCATCTTCACACAGTTCCTAGAAATAGCAGAATATTTCCCACTCTACAGAACTGCTGGGAGTTTTGGGAAGATTATCCCCATTATATAGATTAAAACAGTGAAGATAAGAATTATAATTCACACAGTAGAATAATGTATTTTCATGCTGGCTGATGTTCAGGCCATCAACCACTGACCATTTCTATGATCAGGCATAGTGAAAGGTGGCCTGATGCTATCAGTTTCTGCATCCAACAACACTGGGAGAAACTGCTCTTTTTGAGGACTTAATTCCCATAGTTTTTGTGGGGGCACTGCAGTGTCCCAAATAAGCTCCAAGTTAGTGGCAGATAATAGTTCTTACTGATCAGTGTGGGCACTATGGAAGTATCTAACTTACGTGTCTAAATTAGAAGTTAAGGTTTCCAAGGACAGCTGTGAGCTGTCAAACTTTCCATCAGCTGTATAAAAAGAGCTCAGATTCTAGGTGTCTAAAGAGAGAAGGTTTAAGTATTACTTTGTAGAATATATCTCTTAACCACAGAAGCACCCTGTGCTATTCTATTCAATATATTCTATCCACTCAGTTTTTGAACATCCATAAAAATATCTCAAAGATTTTATGAATGCATTTCTAGCTAGGTTTTTCTCCTTCACACAGTTTCCCCTATAAATACGATAGGGCTGTGTCTACTGTTTCATTCAGCGCAGACATATCAAAGATATGCTTGCAACTAATCACAATGTTTATATATTTTTCTTGATAAGAACGTAGATTTTCTCTCCATGATCATGGCTATTATATCCAACTATTATTAAAGAACACATGTATGCTTTAGTGAGTGCAGGAAGCTTGTGTTCCTAAAGAAAACTAAATGTCCTCAGTTGGGGTTCACAGGCTGTATTCTCAAAATTGAAGGAAAGCAGCCAAAAAGAGTTCATTTATCAGAAACCTGCAGCCCACAAGCAAACTTCAGTTAGGTGAGTTGTGAAGAGGGAACTATACTCCCAAATGCTAAATTTGAGTTACTTTACCCTGCTGCCTTACAGCCTTTCTATTGCTGTATCAATGCAACGATTCAGATTTTCATGTCAATTGCACTCCCTTAAATGAACTTACCTACAGGGCTGGCATAAAAGGGACAGATCAAGGCAGTTTCTACAGAAGGCAGCAATCTTATCACACCCATTTCTTCAGTTAGGATTACAAAAAAGCAGAAGCAGAGAATACTTAAAACCCTTCAGGGGAGTCTCAGCTGGTGTACTGCTAGCTGCCTTCATCAACCTTTCTGACAATACATATGTAGCACCTGGCACAAAAGACATGTCACAGATGGAAATGAATCTCACTAAATGATGTTCTGTGTTTTGGCTCTCCTGGTGTATGGACTGCCCATTACTTGATATTGACAATTAAATAAATTAGAGGGGCCAGAGATTCAGGGAAATATAAGCATCTTTGTAAACATCCATTCTGGCTGCACACAACAAACATGGATGGAAATGAGAACCTGAGCCATTAGTTTATATCTAGATGTACATTCCTTTCCTTTTTCTGTCCTATGAGTCACGCATATTCGATATGTCTGTGTAGAAAGCATTTTACTCAAATTTCCTTCTATTTCCAAACATATTTGGAAAGCTGCTGGAAAGCATGCCAATTGAGTGGTATGTGCTTGGAGGACAGAGTGGAGGAGAATCCCAATGTGACGCTGCTGGGGCATGCACACAGACAGCTTGAGCTGGCCAAAGGGAAAGGCTGTAAATCATACTCAGAAGGAGATTGATGATGTTTGTGGAGCATTCTCTAAGGGTGCCAAAGAGGTGTTTGTTCCTGAGGCTTAAGAATTATTTTTGTGGAAGGCTTTTATCATTAAAGTTGATGATGTGCCTACAACCAAGAAAATAAAAGACCGATGTTTGCAACCACAGAGTGATTTGTATTCTTTTGCATGACAAAAACTTTCATCATCCATCCCTTTGACAGTTATGATTTGTTAAAGTTTTCTGCAGGGTGTTCAGAACAGAAATTTGAATTTATTGTTATGTGATTTGCATTTTTGTTTCCACTATGTATGAGAATTCTCTAGCATTTAGCAGATCTAGCTCATAGTTCAGGTCTAATTTACATACAGTGGAGACCTCTTAACCATGTGGCCTTTTTGTACAATAAATTCATTCATTGAAAGAGACTGATATGCTTTATGAGGTGTTAATTAAAGTTGGTCTCAACATAAGATAACTGCCAAAAACTGATATGCGCTAGTTCTATTAATTAACAGCTTAATTTAGAGTTACTTACACATCACAGCATTACAATTTTCTATTTGCTGGACAATTGTTGGGAAATTATAAAATGTGAATAGCCACATAAAGTTAGACACCTGTGCATGATACATAGAAGTAAATGCTTTGTATTTATACATTGTTGATATGTCAACACTGTATTTTTGAATAAATATGTATATGTGTATATATTTCTGAATTCTATCAAGACAGAAGAACTAAGTATCACAGACTTAATGCTTCTCAGCTGTTTTTACAGATTTCTAGTATCTATTTTTTTAAAAAATGTGTTATGATAATTATAGCAAGATTAATATTTAGCTAAATAATATCTTCTGAAATGACCACTGGGGAAAGACAGCATTAGGGTGAAAGACTGCTTTGTTATACAATCAGATAGCCATCATGGTGGTTCATGATGCTGCTTACTTTGTGTCTGATTAAAAGTATATAACATAATAAAACACCATAAATATATTGTGTTTTAATGTAAGCAATATCTTTAGTGGTATTCATCCACATACCAGTGTTTGCACAAGGTAGCATATTAATCATGTTTAATATGATATTTAATAACTTGAAACTGCAAATCTAAAATAATCGGGTAACTTATTTCTTCATTACCACCATTTACTCAACTCAAAATATGCAGATAACTCAACTATACTTTCCCAAACTCAGAAAATTCACACTAACTGAACATTGGGTGAAATGGCTGAGCTAAAATTCATCGGGAACTCTACACTGACAAAGTTTAAGCAGGATTTTGGCCTATCATTTTGCCTGTGATTGTCTAGACTAATCTTACACTCCAAAATGTTCTAAATCCTGCAGCACTAAAAAGAAATCAAACTTTGCATAAATTTAGCTACAGATCTGAAGCATACTTTTTACAAGTTATGCTTCTTATATGCAGATTTCCTTGAAGCTGAGTTTTTTCAGTATGGCTAAATGAGTACAAGTAAGAAAGCAAATATGTTTTAATTAATCACAGTTTGTAAGATACCATTCATCATCTTATGCATAGTAACTGATCATGTGTCTACTTCTGGCAGCTGCAAAGCAAAGTAAAACAAGCTTACTCAAATCATACTGCCTGAGAGAGAAGGCAAACACTGCCTTTTAAAGACCATTTAAAAAAAGCAAGATGACTCCCCTGTGCATATCCAGATTCATTTTTCCTCAGTGTATATAACGATTCTTTATTGTTATGCCTGAAAACTGTCACTTAAATGATAGGAAAAGTTATTAGATATACGTTAAAATAGTAAGCCTGGGTAATATATACAGGATTCTATCATTTTAACATTGTAAAAATATATAATATATAGCCTAAACATGATAGTATAAAGAATTATACACAAATATAATGCATTTAAATGCACCATTAGGTGATTATTCATCTATTTTAAACATCTCTGTAGGTAAGATGAAGATAAAAACTGCCACATGCTTTGAAATAGTAATTTTGTGTGTGTGTGTGTGTTAGAAAGCATTGATAGCCAAACAGACATAGAAAATACTTCCTTTCTATAGCCTGATGGTATATTCTAACATTTTCATGATGTTTAAACACATGAAACAGTTGTATATCCTACTTTGTAGAAACTTCCACTGGTTGAATTACTGTTGGTTATTTTAATACTTATCCATCTTCCTGTCAGTCTATAGCATACTATAAAAAACATAAAATATTTACCAGGGTGAGCCTTTGACATACTCTCAAAAACCCAGTAAAGCTTCTATTCAGGGGACAGAAAGAGTCATTGAATATGCATTACATTCGATTTCCTACACCACATAAGCACCATCAGCTGATTAAAAGGATTTCCAGGGAAACTTGAAAGTACATCCAAGAAGCACTTGCCTTTGTAAAATAGTTCAGGTTGTCACAAGCACTTGGAAAAAATGAAATTCAACTGGTGAAAATACTTAAAGTTGCATTTCACTGTAAGCAAAATCTGGAACTAGAGCAAAGATAAATGTATGCATATAACGATGTTCATAGTACTGTCTCTCTATTAGATTCAAGACGTACACAATTTTTTCACATGTTCATTTTCATTTTAAGTGCATTCAACAGCTGTTTAGATACTACTAAATCACTTCCAGACTCTGCATAGGAACTGCAATATTTAATGCTTAAAAAGTTATTTCCTATTTGAAAAATAAAGAAACAATAATAAAATAAGTTAAAGTTTGCTCTTTCAGGGACATAATAGTTGTCATTTCACTTCTCATTTTCTGTTCAAATCAAGTATTTTTCTCTTACAAGGAAGAAATAATCTCTGAATACTTTAAACGTTGAATAACTATAGTATATTTCAAATGTCTTATTTCAGTCAGATAAAATCATTCCTGATAAGCAAAGTTTTTGTTGTTGTTATTTGGTTTTGTTTGTATTTTCACTTGTTTTAAAAATACATATGTAGAAAGTACTTTATAAATGTAAATTTATAAAGTATGAATGTAACTTTATAAATGTTGGTGGGTATGAAAATCACAAAGCCTCCAAACCAGCATTTTTATAAACTTCATTTTATAAACTTCTTTTATAAATTTCTGAATGGGAAGGAGACCACATGATGTCACCCCTTCAGCAACCTATGTCGTTCAAGAGAAGCATTTGGTGTGTTTTGCTGTTCCATCCTTATTTCATTGATGTACCATTTTCATTTCCCTTCCCGTATGTCTTCAGGCTAGCTTTTAAAAGTGTAAGAAAAGTAACAGGTAATATTTAATGTATTGAAAATATAATTACATTAAAAATAGATATCTGAAAGTAGGTTTATGAAACTATTAAATGTATTTTCCCCAAAGTGGGAAAAAAATGTTTCAACCATGTCCACAGTCATCCTTGTCACATATTGTTTTCTGTTTCTCACTGCTCATGAGCTTGTTGATTTAACAACTAACTTGAAAAAAAGTGATTCATTGCTCAGAATTTCCAAAATATTTTCTTTTTTTTTTTTTATAATATGAATTATATTTTCATTTATAAAAATAATAAAATATTCAGGTAGGTGTCAAACTGTTAACAAAACTTTTGATCCAAAACTATAGATTACTTGGACATCCCATAATGCTTTATTTGAAACCACAATTTTAATATTTAACTTCTGCTCTGAAAATACTTGCTAATAATTAATTTGTCTGGGGTGCAACTTTTCCCCAATTCATCTCGTCCATCTGCTTGCACATACTGTGAAATTATAATCAGCTGTAATTTGTGACAGAGACGTGCCAAACATTTCTAAAACAATTTGGAAAGTGGCAGACTAGAATTTTTGCCAACTTGCACTCCATCAGATGCTACTTGTTCTCTTCACTTTCCACACCAAAGTTGAGTTTAAAAAAGAAATCGTGAAGTTCTGTTAAAGCAATATTTGTGGAAACCTATTCATACTATTTTGCTCTCCTCCTGAGCTGTAAGAATTTAGTGACTGAGTCCAAAGCTGATGGGAATCAGTGGAAAAATTCCCATTGGCTTGGCTAGAGTTAACATAGATGTTAGTTCATCCACAGCTTCCAGCTGAACCCATTAATTAAGGAAGAAAAATAGACAGTATGTCTCCTCAGAGCTTCCTTATTTATTCATTTACTTCAGACTCACAAGGTTGTAGATGGATTTACAAATATTAATGAATATTACTCTTAAGATAAACCACTAGAATTACATTGGTAGTAAAATTAATATAAGAAGTGTTTTCAGTACGGTAGCAAGAAATTACTTCCTATTCCAACTCCTAATTTCTCTTGAATTTCAAATCATAATATACATCTTCACTAAGGGATTATGAAAAGATTAAATAAGTGATTAAACAAGATCATCAAACAGCAACGAGACTTGTGGATTATAGAAACTATGTTAAATGCCTCTCATGTGATCATAATTCCGTAGTTTACAGATCAGAAAAATGTAGATCATTTGAGGTCATCAGTTTCAAATGGTTTTAAACAATAAAGTTCCAAAAGGTGAATAACATCTGCAGTTTATCAGCTTGTTTCAGAGCCCAAGCTTGCAAACTAATTCATCTACACTGTTTATTGTAAAACTAGAAGTCAGCTTTTCCAAGAGATCACTGTAACAAACAATTCACATTTTTGAGATAGTTTTGCTTTTGTTGGAGCACAATGTGTAACACAGAGATATCAGTTTATGACAGACGTGAAAACAACAGAAATTGAGCTCTTAAAAATCATTGCATAGAATGAGTACTAAAAATTTTCTACAGGCAAAATTTCTGAAAATATTTTCTTATTTGAAAAGCCAGCCAGCCTGAAGAGTTCTACGGAGGAGTACTCCTGCTGCTGGAAGCAAGATCAGGGCATACCAGGGTAGTTTTCTGGGGGAAACCTACTAGCCAGTTGCATTGCTGCTGCCATCTAGGTTTTTCTTTGTTTTTTGTTTTTTGGGTTTTTTTTTGCTGCAGCTGACAAAGCCAGTGTTTCAACTTCAGAGCACACAATTTATTGGGTTTTGCCTCATCTACTGGGAAGGCTTATCTCAGTTGTATTAAAAACAGTATTCAGTTTATCTCATTGCAATCCATAATTTCTGTCTGCTTTTAGGGTAACAAATTGTGTGTTATTCAAGGCATTAATTGTATGCAGAGCAAATTGTTTCCACTATACTAGGAGTCTTTTTCATTGAAAATATGCATCATCTTCTCAAGGTAAAGCTCACATCCATAGAAATATGTTCTTAGAGTTAGATGCGTGTTTAAGACCCTTCTAAAATGAGGATTTAATTTACTAACAATGCATTTAGATTTGACATTTACTTCTATTTTATAAGGCTGCACAGTTATTTGAGCTAGAAGCACACATATAAGAAATGAGTAAATGGAGATTATAGGAGGAAAGCTGGTATATGAGATTCTGTTTAGCAGTTTAGCTGTAGAGCACTGCAAGCTTGCCAACATTTTTCACAATTATTTTCCCTCTATACCCTATGGACTATGTGGTAGAAAGGATAAAGGTATTATTTTTACTATATAGCATGCCTTTCAGCTGCCTGTAATCAGTTATGCCAATTGCTTTACAAAAAAAAAAAAAAAAAAAAAAAAAAAGATTGTACAAGAAGTACAAGAATGCCATATTTATCAGCAGAAATGACAAAATTGAAACAAATATCTGGGAAAAAAAAAAAAAAAAAAAAAGATGGCTATAAAAGCAGGTGAGAGATGAAGCAAGTGAAATCAGTCCAGTCACTTTAATTGCTTATAACATAACCCAAAAAGATTTTACTTGCTCTTAGTTTTATTTGCCTGGTTTCCTCCTCTCATAATGTTAAGTGCAGATACCCATTATAGTAAAGACCAGATCTTCATGTGCAGGTAGAAATTGACCTCCTTAAGTGCCATGTTGTATAACATGCCTCTCATTTCTAAAGCTAAAATATTTTTTCTTTTATTAAAAGTAATGGAAAATTCTTATCTGGGTCAAGAACAGTCACTGACTAGATTACTAATATCAGAGGGTTTAGCGGATACAAACCCAAACAAATTAAAAACCAGCATCTTTAAGACCCCGAGTCAGCTTTATTTCATATTCAGTAATCAAGTTTATATTAATAATGAATTTGTATTCTAGTTTCTGAAACTTCAATTTTATATTTTCAGACATCTCCGTGATAGCACAAGTGTAAGACTACACTTCATGTTGGTAAGATGCTTCTCATACGAAAATCTCTGGAACAGAGCTGGCAGATCCTTATGGAAGCCTTCCTTTGGGCACAAGAGCCTTCCAGGTAGGAAGTCAAGAAAGGAAGGCAAGAGACTGGCATGGCTAAACCACCTGGCCTGCTGGTCAAACTGGAGAACAAGAAGAAAATGCACAAGAAGTGGAAGCAGCAAGAGGTACCCTAAGAAGACTATAAGAAATCTACTAGGCCATGTGGGGACAAAGTCAGGAAGGCCAAGGCCCAACTGGAACTGGACTTTGCAAGAGGCAGAAAGAAAAACAAGAAAGTCTTCTATAAGTACAACCAGAGAAGGTAAACAGAAGTAGGCATAACCCTCGCAAGAAATGCAGGCACACTGGTAACCACAGATAAGTCAAGACTGAGGTATTCTATAAATTTTTGCCTCAGACTTCACTGGCAAATGCTGTTTACACAGCCTTCAAGCAGATGTGTCAGAAGGCAGGGACTAGGAGAGCAGTGTCCCTCCTACTGTAAGTGAAGATCAGGTTTGCAATCACCTGAGGAAACTGAACATCCATAATTCTATGGGTGCTGATGAGATGCACCTCAGAGTCCTGAGGGAAGTGGCTGATCTAGTTGACAAACCACTCTCAATAACATCTGAAAAGTCAGGGCAGTCAGGTAAAGTCCCTGATGATTAGAAAAAGGCAATTTCACAACTGTTTTTAAGAAGGGTAGAAAGGATGAATGAAGGAACAACTGATCTGTCAGCTTCACCTCTGTGCCAGGGGAAATCATGGAACACCTAGAAGCTATACTAAGGAACAAGGAAGAGAGGGTGGTGACACAAGACAACTAACATGGCTTCACCAATGGCAAATCCCACTTGACCAACCTAGTGGCCTTCTATGATGTTGCAACTATATCAGTAGGTAAGGGAAGAGCAACTGATGACACCTATCTGGACTTCAGTAAGGTCTTTGGCATAGTTCCGTATAATATCCTTCTCTCTAGATTGGAAAAATATGGATTTGATGGGTGTTTAATAGATAAGGAACTGGTTGCAAGATTGTATCCAGAGAGTAGTGGTTAATGGCTCAATGTCCAGATAGAAATCAGTGAGGACCCCTCAGGGATCTATAATGAGACCGACGCTCCTTAATAACTTCATCAACAACACTGACAGGGGATTGGGTGCACCCTCATCAAGTTTGTGGATTACATCAAGATGTGTCAAGTTGGTGAGATTGAAACAAGTTGCTCAGAGAGGTGGTGGATGCCCCATCCCTGGAGACATTCAAGGTCAGGCTGGTCAGGGGTCTGTCTAGCTGTGGATGTCCCTGTTCATTGCAGGGGAATTGGACTAGATGACCTTTAAAGATCCCCTCCAACTGAAATGTTTCTATCATTCTATGACTACAGGATATGGATGTACTGCAAGGCTTAAACTGCATTAAGTTGACTAGTCTGCAAAAGCAGACTGTCTCACAGGAGAAATGATGTATGATTGTTTCACTCACTCCATCAATCAGCCTGTTCCTTATTCTAATTCTTTTAAAATACATTTATATTTCTTATCAAACGTTTCTTCTTACACTTTCCAAATAAAGATATCAACTACATGTATACTTTCCATCTAGTATTAGTTTGTTTCCAGTTTAAATAAAGGAAGAAAACAAGAGTAATACCTTATTGGAGCAGCTGTCCTTTAATGATTCTTCCAGATCTGAATAAAAATTAATGACTTTCAGACACAGAAAACAAATGTACCATACTTCCATAGCCTTATGCATCATGGTTGCCTACATTATTGGGCAACCTAATGACCCCTTTCATGTATTTCACTTTCATAAATATCTCAGATACTTTTAAATAAATAATATGTTATCAAACAGATTAACAAGTTTTTTTGCTTTTTTTTTTTTCTTTTCTTTTTCTTCATTTTTGTTTGTTTAATTACCCAGTCAAAGAAGAAGAAAAAAAAAAAAAAAAAAAGAAGAAACAATGACGTGGTACTCATCTTTTTGTGTGAGCTAATAAAAAAACTTTGGAGGGAAGGTTGAAAGATTTTGAAACATCACATTATTCAAACAGTACTTTTACTGTTGTCCATACAGTAAATGAAGTTTTTGTAATTCTCTTTTATAACTTCTGTCAAAGGATAACTTATGAGAGTGCCAGCAAGATTTTAAGGACTCTGACAGAGAGAAATGCCAGTTGTTCTGCCCAGGCCTACCCTGTGATATATCTGTGCTGTGTTTCAGGAAAACATTTAGTTTGGTGTAAGAGAAATGTGACTCATAACGACATGGAGAGCTGGGAGATTAGGATGGAAATGGAAAGTGAACCAGCACAGCATTTAAATTAATTATTAGCAGTAACATCTCTATGATATGCAAATAAAAATAGTTCCATTCTCACATGTCCTGGTGTTCAGCCAGGGTAAATCCATTATATTCGATCTATGTTAAGATAAAACCATGCTGATTCTAAAACTTTCAACCTAATTTGCAACTAGTGAAAATATTTTCACCCTGTTAGTCACAAGTTACTCAGTTAACTTTCTCTAGTGAATTTTCTGCCATTACAATCAGCTTTGTCATTCCTATCACACTGCCTATAAACTCCCTTTATATTCATTAACAAGAAGACCATCTGGGCATCTATCCAACTTTTCTTCAACAAAGGATAAAATACCCAAGGAACCCAAACATCTCCCCATGCAGAGGGGAGACTGGACAAAATGAGTATTACATGAGGCTGGGAATTCGTGCACAGAGTTCAAAGAAACAGTTTGTAGCAGGAATAAATATTCCATCAGAGGTATCTGACAAGAGAGAAGCTGTTAGCTGATGTACAATATGGCTACATGGACAAGTTACCAGGAAGTAACTAAGAGACTGAATTTAGCATTTGACACTTGAATGGAGAGGTGAAGCTTTAAACATAAATCTGGTGCAAATCACACTCTGAAAGCTTCATACAAACAAGCAGACTGTACATTTGAAAGTGTGAGAGGTACTGACAGACAGGCATTTGAAAACATGATAGATGGGGCGTGGATGTATCCAAGGTGAGACTGACTATTATTAGGTTAATTCAAAGGAGTTGTGATAATTTTCCAAGGTGTTAAAGACAGGGTCAGTTAGGTTTGGTATAGCTAACACATTCTGGCCAACTCAATCATAATGGATTTTTAAATATTGGATATTTCCAAAGTAACTGCCCATGTAAATCCTGCTACTCTAGGTAAATATAGAAGACCTTGACAGGGCTTCATTAAAGTACTGGCTTTCTCAGATTTTGTAAGCATAGTTTATTTAAGGCTATCTCAATCTTACCACAATATAAATGCATACCCTAAACGCATACCCATGCAGTTATTTGTCTATAGTAGCAGCTAACACTCTTAATGTATACATATTTTCTAATCTCTTTCTAAGTTATTTACGTAATAATATCCTTTGTTTGATACTTTTTCAAGTATAAGCCTTAGCATTCCAATACATGGTTTTACGCTCACCAAAACCCTTGCAGGGCACCAAAGCTGAATGTTAATTACATAGAATAAATTTGATCTGTACATCTGTGGAGGAAAATAACAGTTCGTTAACACAATGCTTCAACATTTTTTGTTGGTTAACAAAAATACATAATCAAGATTAGAAATATCTACCAAAAAAAAGGTGGTTTTCTTTTTCATTTTTAAATTGTACTATAAAGCACACATTTCTGTGGGCTTGGCCATAACACATACTCTGTTTTCAGGCATTCAGCTAAAAATAACTCACAATGACTGGTCTTGTGTTTGACTAATATAAACACACTGATTTAATTTTCTCACAAAGGAGAAGAGCAAGTCACTGATTTGCAGTTTTTCTCATTTATATACATTATAAGCTGGATCAAAGTTGGTAATGTTTTCAGTCACTAGCAAAGTCTGAATACCTCCAGTTCTATATTAGACTCATATTATTGTGCTTTAGAAGATAAGCCAGCTGAAAACAGAATAAGGCAGAATATATCCCAAAGGTATCTGACCCAACATCTCACCAAAAGGAAATATCTATATAAAGCAGATCCTCACATAGATAGAAAACTTTTTAAAAATTATTTTTTTGTGGAAATTGAGAGGGGTAATCCCAAGTGAAAGTTTGCGTTCTTCAACACGTTTATAAATGTTCTGTGAAAGAGTTAAATAGTGGAGTAAGAACTTTGCTGATGACATTAAGCATATTCAAAATAGAAAAGAGGAGAGTCCACAGTTGAAGATTGCAGAAGAATCTGTCTAATGAAAAATTAGGGTTTAAAAACAAACTAAAGTCACAAATGGAAGTTGATGGAGAGTGGGAAAAAAACGCGCATTTTTTCTTGTAAAAAATCAATTTCTTAATTGAGAGTTTTTCTTAGAAATGAGAATCTGCATTACAGTGGGAAGATACAAAAAGATTAGATAAACTATTTTAAAAGATATCAAAAATTAGATCACATTTTTAGAAAGAATAGAGAGAAAAACATAAAGTAGCATCCACATTTTAAGTGTGAATAGTTCCCTTCTTTGTTATTCCTCTACCTCCAGAAATTGTACAGGAATTTGGTACACAGACAGCTGAGAAGGACCCAAAACACTAGAACAGTTTCTGTAATGGAAAAGCTATGATTAAATACACCAGGAGTACTAGGCTCTACAAAGATCAGTGAAATTTTAAGCAGCATGAAGTAGTTCAATCAGTAAATAATTGCTCACTCTGCCTTAAAAAAAAAAAAAAAAAAAAAAAAAAAAAAGTGAAATAGATACAGTCAGCAGTTGGCAGGCCCAGAACAAATGAGAGGTGCTTCTGCAAAGAACGTTGCACTTAAGCTGTGACACTGCTTACTATAAGATACTGCAGATGGAAAATTTTACATGGCTTCAGACAAATCTGTGACAGGAAAATCTGCTTAGGACAATTAGATGCAGACACCATCATTTCTGTAGTTTAGGAGCTACCTGAGCCACAGATGGCTGGAAAGTAGTCGGCAGAATATCCCAGCTTATAATATCCCTATCTACTTGTCCTGCTCTTGTGTACTTTCATTAGGCATCTGGTACTGGCAAGCGCTGAAGAGAGAATCTTAGTCTTGACAGAGGTGTGGTCTGACTCCATATGGACAATCTTATGTTCTCATATCAATCTGCATATTGGGTAAATGGGAAATATATGCATTCCTTTATTTAGTTGGTTTAATCATTAACTAATTTGGAATGAACATAAGATGAAAGTTCAGAATGGCTGTTTGGAAGATCTGCCCTATGAAGTAATGAAGAGACCTTATCAGGCCTTAATAAAGTGTAGTAAGCACTTAATTTATTTCCTTCAACTTTTGCCATGGTAAACAAAGTTGCATTCGTTTACCACAATTTTCATACATAAAAACTTCCATTGATTTTGTTGGTAGAAGTAGATTTTATTTGAACACAATCAGATCAGAAATATTAGTTAGAGTAACATATTAACTCTTCTGTGAAAAGATGGAAGACAGCTGTATTTCCAAAATTGCCTAATCAAATACTCATTTCTTTTGTTTTTATCCAAACTAGATTCTATGATTTTGTTGCTGTTGTTGCTGTTGTTTTTTCACATTTATGCTTTCATAAGAAGGAAATTTTGGATGGAACGTATGCAATGTTCCAAACAGAACATATTTTCCAAGTACATCTTTTATGCGTATTAAAATTTTGGTGTTCATCATTGGTAGTGCAAAACTAAATTATACATAGCTTGAGTTTAAGCATATAAGAATATAAAGAAAAACATATACAGTTCATAAACAAGATTTCTTTTTGAAGTCCATCAGATCAGATTGGTTTATAGGTCCTAATAATAATCTTTAAAAATATACTTATTTGTAAATCTGTGAATTGTAAATTTGTTAAACTGTAAATCCAGTCAATGAGTATAATTCCAAAGTCTAGGCTAGAAATGCTGATTGTATTACCTAGATGTGTGTTCCAATAGATATTTGCTTTGTTTTAGAAATATTTTAATTTCCCCTAGAATTGCGGTGAAAAGGTAATTTTATTTGAAAACTGAAATGTAACTAAATTTTGAGATATGAACATACATACTGACTAATCCTTAGAATTACTTACTGTAAGGAACTTTTACCTTTTAATGACAAGAAAAGAATTTCCTTTTTTTTTTTTTTTTTTTTTTTTTTTTGTATGATTTAAGAATACAGTGGTTGTATAGATGGTTTCATGCAGGTTGGTTTTTTGTTTGATGTCCTGTAAAATTGAAATATATGGTTAATATATTACAATTATTAATAAACTCTTATTACTTGGGACTGTTCACTGACAAAGATTTGATCACACGGAATACAAAAGGAAACTGTATCCACAGAACCCAGCAAAAGATTCAAGCACAATGTTACATTGCAGCTCAAATAAAAATGATAGTAAGTACAGTTTAAAGTTGCATTTAAAGTTGCATTGACTTAGAAGTCAATAGAAGCTCAGTCAGAATGCCAGCTTCTGACACGAATATTGCCAAAAGCAGGGGGATCCCTGTTTTGTAAATCTTGTAGATCCAGTATTCTGTCAACTCCCAGAGTTGTATGTTCAATTGTTGCATATTTTTTTTAATTGGTTTGAACTTTCATATAGTGTGGGCCTTTATTGTGGGGTATCTGATAGTATCTATATTCTTATCTCTATATATAGGTGAACTGTATTCACCAGAAAATGCCTGCCAGTTTACGCATAAATTATACGATTAAACAAAGTGCATGTGACCTGTATTAAGATTATAATCAAATAAAGTCAGAATTGAATCATAGAATCATCGAGGTTGGAAAAGACCTACAAGATCATCCAGTCCAACCGTCCACCTATCACCAACAGTTCTCTCTAACCATGACCCTCAACACAATGACCAGATGTTCCTTGACCATCTCCTTGAACTACAGTCTTAGCATCTTAACCAAAGTTCACTATAGCATTATGTTCAATTATAGGTCTTTGTAGCCCTTGCCCAATGTCACTTCTAGTTGCTCACCTCTGCCTTTCCCAGCTTCATTCCTCAGCATCACCATCCCTTCAATTCTCAATTCCCATTCAGTGATGCTACCCACTGCTGGGATTAAAATTTACAGATGAAAAAAAAGGATTTCTATTGAAGTTGGATGATTTTAGTGACTATAAAATATAGGAGCCCAGGATTTTCTATGACATCCCTGACACAAACAGTACATCAGTGCGTACCATGGGATAAACTTGAAGGCTGTTTCTGCTAATCTTCAAGCTGCTTCAGATGAATAGGATATTCTCATGAGCAGAGCAGTTTCTCATTCCTAATCAGCTGAGTGGGGGAAGTCATAGAGCTGCACATTCCAGGAATTTCCATTCAGGTAGCAAATTGGGGAGCCACCACAAGCCCACACAGGTAGGGGGAGTCCCTGGACCAATAGAAACTACGCAACCAGAAAGCAATAGTAGATTAAATAGACTTTTGTTTCCTCCATCTTGGGTGTGTCCTGCTCAGCTTTGGTTTAACTTTCAGGTTAGTTCATTGAATCTGTTTCAGAAAAAAAACAGTTACCAACTAATCATCCAAAGACTGGGCAGATGGGAGTTGAGTCAGACAAAAGCTCTATAGTGGTCTTTACACACCTAGGTACCAGAATTGAACTAGTCATTAATCTTCCCCTTTAACAAAACCATAGCATGACCTTGTGCTAATCTCACTTGTGCTAATAAGGTTTCTGGATATTTCACTTAATTTCACAAATCCTACACTGAAGCCTCTGTTGTTAATGTGTGTAGCTATATTCCTTTTGACTGTATTGTTTTAGAGGGAAGTTACACAAGAGAGAATAATTTCATTACTAATAGAAGTGTTCTGACCTCATTAGCTGAGCAAACAGGAGACTATCTGAACCACAGACCCTTGGGTATAGCAAAGTCTCAGCCTAAAACTATCTAGTGTGAACAGAGACTGCACCACAGAGGTATTCTTGAGACCTTGGGTGTCCTTTAAAAGCTCTGGATGAATAGCAAATGCTGAATGGACACAGCACTGAAATAACTGAAACGAATGTATGCCATGATAACATATAAAAGCAAAAAATACAGCAAATGAAATTAGGTCTCTCCTTGAACCAGAATAGATTTGCAAACAAATGGAGAAAAATGTCCACTTACTTTTATTGCAGAGATCTTGCTGCATGAAAGCCATTGAAAGAAAGTTTTTCAGAGATGAATTTGTCAAATAAAATTGCAAATTTTTTTCAAGAGTCTTTACAATTTTGCTCAACCCTGCATATTACATGATCTGTAAACCGGAAAATTAACAAATCAAATCACAAAGTTTATACATAAAATTAGTATCTATTAAAATATTGCAGACTATTTTTATTCTTATCACTTTTTACAAGTTGTTGGACTCTTTTCTCCTATGGTACCAAATAACTTCTCTATTCTGTGACAGATGATATACATTTATAGTTACTCATTTCTCTCAGAATCAAAACATTACATTTAAATCTAAACACAGTTTGGAACTAGCTTTCTTCAGACATTATTAAAAACATTTAGTGCTATTATAACTTCACTCAGGAAACAGGTTGATTCATTCAAGCAAAGTATAGTGAATAGAGTTTTACATCCTGCTGAGCTATTAAGTTGTAAGGTTGCCTATACATAGTTTTTATTTTATTCATAATATATGACATCAACACAGATTTTGGGGATTAAAATAAATAGTCTTATGGTAGCACTGGAGGAAGTCATGTTATATTCACAGTTAGGGTGATATTCTTCAGAGTACTTATAGCCTCAATTCCCATGATCTACCATATAAAAGGCATTCAAGTCTGTGAAGGGTATGACTGTCTGTTAGAGGAAGGGAATTACTCTTTTCCCATTGAATTCAATTTGTCTTCAACTACTGATTGTGGGAAATCAGAAATTTTACCAACAGCCTTTCATACCTACTGTTATGTTTGTGTGTACTTAAAACGCTTGCATGTACCAGCAAGACTTAGTCAAACAGGAATACAAAGACTGCCATAACCATATCAACTAGCAATTTGAATCATTACGTATTTTATGATGATCACTTCCCAGTAATTTTGTAAAGACAAAACTACAGTGAAAAATTATGGAATTAACTATCTATAATATACCTTTTTCATTAACCCTATCAATTAATGAATATGCTATGATCTGAAACACAATTGTTTCTATCCCTTACAGTTTTTATCCAGCTAGGTCAGACTTTTTTTTATAATCAATGTACACATTAAATTGTATATCTAAATGGATGATTCAGCATATGGTGATATGTTCAAGCTTCAGTGTAGAGATACATCAAGCACAGATTTACTGAGGATGTACTGCCTAAACCAACATGCTTGCTTCAGTTCATGAGATCAGCACTTTGTGGACTCCTCAAAGTGTCTGAATTTGGCCACAGTGTACTACACTACCTTAAGTATATCTATTGTACTGCCACTGTGTCACAGACTTAGAAAAGCAGCAATAGCTGAAAAAAAAAAAAAAGTTATAGTGTGTCTTAGACACAGTACACTTGGAATAATCAGGCAGTTACAAACAGTAGGCAGACACTTCAGCTTACCTCATTCTGTTGTTCTCTCTCAAATCCAGTTCCAGCTCTTTTAGTAAATCCTATCGAAAAGAGGACAAAAGAGTAAGAGGAAATATCCTTGCCTATTGTCCTAACCAAATTTGACATTCTAAATCTTTCCTCACACCCACTTGAGAAGAAAATACATCAATAAGCACTCAGCTTCATCCCATAAATTAGACAAGTATCAAACAACAGTCTGAACCAAACTTGTGAATGCCAACTCCATTAGAGAAAAGACAGAACAATCATCTCAAGTGGGAGCATTTCCAACACTCCTAGATGATGACCATCAAAATACCAACTGCAGAGCACAACAAACTAATTCCTAGAATCAGAGACACATCCACTGAATAAGATAAGCCAAGTGTGCTGCTTATGCATCGATTGTCAGGGGGCCAAAATCCTACCAGAGCCCTTTCTGCTTAAATACTGCCTTACTCAGTGTGCTTCCCAATTGAAAGAAAGAAGTCCTTGAAAGTAATTAGGCCTGACAAGGCAGAGCACACCAGCCTTGAAGTTATGGGTGTGCGTAAATGGCACATTCTGGTTTCTAGTAAATGTTTCAGCCACATATGAACAGGTTAAATTGCAGCAGAAAACCAACCAAGAATTGCAGGCCAGCTGTGAAGAGTAAATGGAGTGATAAGATTATTACTGTATTGAAGAAGCAGAACAGAAAATCGAAATAAGAATTTGTCTGTGATCAAAAGCTATAGAGACCTTGGTGTCTGGCCATTGACTAATATTATGTTTCCTCATAAGCTTCATTTATTTCTACTGTTCACTGAATTGACTCTTACTAAGATTTTGAAATAGAAACTTTTTCTAGTACATTGCTGCAACTGAAGCTGTGACAGAATGCAGCTGCCCTTTGCTTTTGCAGAGAAATTCTAGAGGGTGACAAGACTTGTGTTCTGTCTGCCCCAAGAAAGTGCAATGGGCAGGAATTCATTTATTTGTGCTACTCATTCTAGTGTATATTTTCAAAATCATACAGACAGGTTCACAAACACAAGTTACTTAGCGGGAAGCCAGGACATAAATTTAGCTTGGCTTATATCACAGTAATCCATTTATGTGCCAGGGACTTGTAAAAACGTTAACGATGAATTCACCATTACTGTTTAAAAAGGCAATTTCTTGGTGCAACATGCAAAAACTTCTCAATGCCATGTGTTTTCATGCCTTCCTCTCAAGATCTCAACATGTACATTTTTAAGCACATATTTTACCATTCCTTTCATGTTTTGTAAACATTTGCAATGGTACCACTTGTGAACATCTTTGATGGTGCTTTTTAGGTTTTCTGCAAAATGCTTAAGAATTGGAAACCATGCCGTCTGCTGAGCTCAATTCACAACTTCTATCTCCATGTGTTATTGTTAGTGCTTAGTAGCAAGTAGATTTATCCCCATCTAGTAGGTATAACATGGCATCTGTTGAGTCCATTGCCCTTAAAAAGAAGCAGGCATGGGGAGTATTATAGCCAGAAAATTTGTAATTAAGTCAGGCAAGGCACTAATTCTCTCTTAAATCTATGCACATGCTTTTTGTGGAAATGAACAAGATGTGTGGAGAGACAGGTTTTCTCAATTACCCGGGTTAATATTCATGTGCAAATACAGACTCAGCTAAACCCCACACATATGTCGTAATGTCTACATTTGTCATACTTTTTTTTCAACGGGTATACAATATTCAACCGAAATACCCATAAAAAGACTGACTGCAAAAATCACATTTTATAGCTTGCCCCAGGAATGTTTGCATTAAATTGCTTTAGACTGAGAGAGTTTCATTGTGATCAGGACCCAAGAGATATAAAACAGCCATAAAGTATGGGTCATAGTGTGAGTTTATAAGCTAGGCTTCTACTTAATTTAAATTATAGTGGCAGTGTAAGAAGTTGTGGTTTACCAACAGTACTGTTATGCCTTGAGTTAAATGCTTTCTTTCCACTGGCAGTTTCATGTACTTGCCTCTCATGCAAGAGTTAAATGCCTTACGTGTATGTGTCCTGTAATTCATCATTTGAGAAAAATAAAACTTCATTATCAGACATATGAACAAGTGCTGCTGACATCTTGTCTGAAGAAGCTCTGCGTGTATTTCAGTAGCAGCTCCATTTCAAGCTCCTCTTTGTTCCTGGATCAGTGCCAGTGTTCAAATCTCTGCCTGAAGCTGGCTCATGCTGCTTCTTAGAGGAGCAAGAGTTTAACATCTCTATTGAAAATTAATGTGCGCCTTGTGATTTGATCAGATTGACTAAGTATAGTTCTATGATTTATAATTTCTTTAATTGGACATCACAAATCACAACTAGAAATACCATAAGATTAATATTTTTTAAGTTCAGAGATCTATCTGTTCAACTTTTGAAGCATAAGGATATCTTAACAAAAGAGGATAGACTGTAACAGATAAACTAGGTCTGTAATCTTTTGCCATATCTGTTTGGTGGTGTTTTTAAAAGATTAAAATGACAGAAAAAGCCTTCATCAAATCCAGTAAGCTCTAGAGTTTAACCTAGATGTCTAATGCTGCAGTACACTACCTCGATATTCATCAGTAGGAATATCAAGGGAAAAATCAAAGCAAAAACATTTTACTTTAGCTGTTTATATGTCAAATTCAAGTTGTTCTGATTTTTCTGATGCTTAAACTATTTGTTTTCTTATATTTTATTTAGCTTTGAGTATTGATGTACATGCTACCTCAATCTACATTTATCTTTCTGAGGGCTAATCATTTTAAAATAAAAAAGTTATCACATAAATGTGTTGAATTTAAAGGGATAATTTTGAACAAGTAGGCACATGCTCTAATACAGTTGAAATTTTCTGACTGGGAAGACAAATTATTTCTATTTTCCAATTTCAGAAAATTTTCTCAGGAAATACAAAATGGCAAAGTCTTAATGAAAGCTTTTATTATACAAATGTAATGCAAAATATATTTATATAGGATGTGTCCTGTGCTTTTACTTTTTCTTGCACTTTGCAGAGCAAAAAATTTGAATTCTGTGAATCAGAGAATTCAGTTCCTATATAATTCAGTTCCTATAGAAGTTAAAATAATTTTATAAATGATAATACTTTCTGACATGATCTGTTATCTTTTTCTAGCTAAGAACTCTTTTCTGTCCAAATGCACAAGGTAGGTGGCAGTTTCAGCTGATTAAAATGCACAGAGGTGCTAAATATGGCTGCTCATTTACTCAAATTACTTTTTTTTTTTTTTTTTTGCATTGCCTTCTGTAGAAGTTGTGAACATGAACCATATGGGGTGGGGAATTAGGGCCAAGGCCACATCTGCATTCCTGATTTAAAAGTGGACCGTGGTTCAGTGAAACTTCTTGGAATAGGATGATTTTCAATTATCCTGAAATTAATTGTTGTTACACTACTGATCATTTGACATACATTGATATTTAACGGTAAATATTATGGAGATTAGTCCTTCATGTGGATTAGCTTCTCTTTTGCATTTTCTCCAGAGTTTTCATAAAAGGCTTGCATACTTTTCGTAACACTTGCATACTTGTCCTCTCTTCCATACTGCTGTTTTGTCTGTGCAACTCGGCTGAATTTAGTGTGATAATCCTGATTTGTGTCACAGCTAAGCCTTTCCTAACACTTTCAACACTAATTGTTTAGAAGTGGACTGATGTGACAGTGAATTCCTCCTACTGGTAACAGTTTCCTTGATTGTCTTCCTCCTTCCTTTCTTCTTTAAAAAAAAAAAAAAAAAAAAGAGTTTCAGGGTGAGATGACCCTGGTATAATAGGTGTTATAGATTTGAGAGTACTTGTACAAGGCACTGTCCATTTATAAAAATAAACTATAAGCATCAATAGGAAATGAAAGATTACATTTATAGCAACAGCTTGTCCTAGACTAGCCTTTATGTGGTTTCTGAATTGCCCACTGCACTATTTCTTCATTCTCAGCATTTTACAAACCTGGAATCTGCTCTGTTATACCTCAATTAAAAAAAAAGAAGAAAAAAAAGTGACACAGAAACTACCTGACCAAAATTAAATAAATAAACAAACAAACAAATGTGGGGCTCACTCTTGTTCTCAAATAAATGAATTTCATACTTGTTCCCCATCTGCAGCATGTGTCCCTGTTCATGAGATTAATGGAATGGCATGAAATTTCATGAAATTTCATGTCTCAGTGGTTGGAAATGTTGGAAATAGGGCCCTAAAATTGTCCCCAGTTGATCCAGGTACAGCTACACTGCATATTAAATCAGGATCGTTATCCTACCTTGTTCTCTGCAGGTGCCTAATAAAATCTTTGTAGCATTACCCTCACTTGGTTCCACTGTCACACAATGATCTCACTACATTGGGTTAAAAAAGGAGTTACCTGATCTTGTGTCATGATCCTCTATGTTTATAGCAAAAGGGGACTGAAGTCACAAAGAAATCTCTCTAGTGAGCTACAGCCTTTTTCTGTAATTTTCCCCAGGATTTGAACCAGTTACTGAAAGACCAGAAAAAGTACAAAGAAAGGGCTTATCCTTTAGACCTAGCCACCTAAATGCCTGCAAAGAACAGGACTGTTCCACCACTAAGCATGAGGCATACTTGAGGAGTTTGTGGGCTCCACCCATGTAGCTGTCGTCTCAAAGGTGCTATCCACGTATTAAGTCTCATTTCTCTATTTGGGTATGTTTTGCATATTAACTGTGGACAATGATGTTATCTTTACCATCCAGTTTGGCTGGCATTGTGGCTGGTGGGAGACAGAAAAAGCAAGCCAAGGCAGCTGGATGACACTGTGTACAAGCTGCTGGAAAAATGGGTACGCAGCAATGTTGGGTAACCTAGAATCTCTTGGCATCAGATATTTGAGTGGGAATTGGATGTATCAGACAAGCAACTACTTAGCAAGCAGACTGCTTTCTGACCTAACGAATATTGGACCTGTATCAAAGGGCAACATGGAACAGAGCTTCCTTTGTGTCCCTATAATCAAATAAAAAGTTTTTTCAACATCAAGGTATGGTGAATAATGCAGGAAAGGAAACCCTTTTGACTACAAAGCATTCAGGCTGCACAGGATACCTTCAGGGATCACTATACTCTTCAGAAATTGGCTATCTTTATGTATTTTGGAATTACTTTCCCTGTTCATTTCTCTGTTATATTGGCTGTTTTCCAGAATTATTATTATTATTATTTTTTTTTTTTAAGCCATCATCAGCATACAATGACACAGTCACCTCGGATATGGAAAAATTGATTAAAAGCATTTCTGAAGTCCAAAACATTTCCTTTTAGTATCTTAAAAAGTGGAATAAATTTCTTTCCTGGATGAAAAGTCAGATGAAAGCTATATTTCATATTATTTCTATACTGTGAATGCATATTCAAAGTATTCATGTTTCCACAGTAGCTTTACTCTGACACTAATACAACTACTAGTCTTAAGGAAGAAAAGATGTATTTTTATGTTCTACGACATTTTTAAACTTGAACAACATTGCAAATATAGGTGTTAGTTCTCACAGTCAGGTATATTTTAGACCTCTAAAAATTCAGGAGTTGCCTTCTTTCAACATCTTGCCATGTCATGGCCTCTTCTCTGCAACTGTGAATGTTAAAAAAGAACTTTTTCTCTATGATTTCTTCTTCTTAGTATTTCTGTTGCAATAGAAATAGCAGAGAGGAAAAATATCAAAAAAGTGCATGTATGAATTAATATCTAAAATACAAAAAATTCAGTTATGCATCTCATCAGGGATTAACTTGATTAAAGTTTGTTTCTGAATCTCTACTTTAAACTATGGTTTCTAGGACCTGCAATGGTAGCAAGGTTGCAGACCACTTCAAACTGTGAATCACGCCTCAGTTTAGCAATTAAATATATATATATACTTTACATTTGAAATTAAATATAATTTTTATGTAGTTGAACTTTCCAAATGAAATGAAATGTGTTGCATAAATTTGTGTTGTGTGTGAAAATCCAGGATGTATTTTTTGCCTTAATCGAGCTTCAGTAACCTATTAAAATACCTACAGAGTTCTACTGTTCCCAGTACATTTTGAGAAAGCAACAAAAAAGCAAAAATGCTTTGAATTTAAAGATTAATATGTTTACAATGTTTTAAAGCATTATTTCTGTTAAGCATTTTTGGTTGCTTTGCACTCACTTTTAATAACAGTTAAAAGAAGGTTCCAACAGAGCATTTATTAAGCATGGTTTTTTTTGTAGCAAGATTTCTTCTGATTTAACATTGCAACTGCAATTGCTTGACATCCTTCAGTGCCTGTGATTAAATAAAATTTTGAAAACAAGCTTTCACATCTGTTTTAAAGGAAAGAAGGGACACCAGTAAAAGTCTGGCAAGGCTTTCTGGAGGGTGCAGATGAAAGAAAGAAGGGAGGGACAGGAGGAGAGGTTTTGTTTTCAGAATTACTTAGAATGACTCAGGCATGGTTAGTTTGATTTTTTGTCTTCTGTTCCAGACCACAGGTGTTTCCCATTAAGACAAGTGAACTGACTTTAACGGTATCCTGCAGAGCTGTGGGCACAGAATACCTTCTGTGAGCTGCCAATAATTATTTGTCCTGGCTTTGTTTCTGGAGGTTCTACTTAAATTGGTTCAAAAGCTGGTAATCTGTTTCATCCCTGAAGATTAACCCCCTTAAAAAAAAAAAAAAAAAGAGAGAGAGAGAGAGGAAAAAGTATGCTTCTACATAATTGAACAGAATAAAAGATCTTTCATCGTATCTTTGGTATCTTTGTATCTTTGTTCATTTAGGGAATGATTTTTAAAGTGTGATGAAAGGAGACTTCGGAAGAGCACTCAATGTGTAGCACTACTACTAGCTATGTTCCACCAATTCCCTCAACAGTCTACACTGCAGACAATGGGACTAGTAATAAATTTAATCTTGATAGGACCTAAAACATTTATTATTTGCAAATGCCTATATACAAAACATTCTGACTACAAATCAACTCCAAGTAGCTACTAAAGCTATGATTAGATTTACAAACCTCAGGCAAATCCACATAGACATTTATCCGCTAATTTCATCAGTTTTTGATTTATATCTTTTAAGAACTTCAAAAATCTGGATAAGGGTGTAAGTTCTTGTGCTTCAATTTTTTTTTAATCAGGTTAGAAAATGAAAATTTTTATTTTCATTACTCTCTGACCACAGTCAGACTTCAAATTTCCTCTGAAAGCTTCAGTACAGCAAAATTCTTGAATATTTGCAATATCAGGGGCTATGAGAATTATCACTTTGTAAGAAATACTCAGAACCTTCCAGGATAATTTTCAGAAGACCAAAGAGAACAAAGATGGATTTCTCTTATAAAATGCATATTTATGTGCGTAAAACTGCTAAATTTTTTAATTCAATTGCATTTTATATTTGCCCATGACATCTCAAGCAACTGTATAATTGAACTTGGAAGATGAAGACACATTGTGAGCTAACCATTTAAAAATCCTATTCACAGTGTTCTCAGTTATACTTTCACTTTGGGCTTGGCATGATCTTGCAAGATAAAGCATCTAACCAATACGCAACATCCATTCAGTTCTAATACAACAAGGGCTACTGTTCATGGACATGCAAATTCTTTTGTCATCTGTATGATTTGCAATGAATAGATTAAAGAGGGAAATTCAGCCTAATCCTGATCCCATTTGCATTGCATTCAATAGGAAAATAGTTTGGAGAAAAATGCTATTAGCTGATATCTATTGATATGTAAAAACTAATTCAGTCCATCCCTGCTTTGATGTTTTTTTCCTAATAAATGTGAGCGCTCTTTCCGTAGGCAGCTAAAAACAGACTGTATTTTATCTTAGAATTAACTATTGTGCAGTCACTTAGCTCATATATTGCATACTTTTGAGACTTTTAAGAAGCAATAAGTTATGCAATAGCATAACTTCAGATGAGTGCAGCACAACAGAAGCTGTAAGTGGTATTACCTTGTCAGTCTCCAGGAAACATCAGGGTGGCTGACAAGCACACTGAGTCTCAAAACGCAAAACTAGTAATGACACATCAATTGACAATAATGATTTGAAAATGTAAAATGCCATAAATATGTAGTTGCTTTCCACTTTTCCATTTTACAGTTAGAGACAAGGGTTATAGATAGGCTGCAGTCAGTTTTCAAGAGAAAAGTAGCTTCAAGCTCAGATCTGGCCAAGGACAATGCTGTCTCCATGATGTCAACAACACAAGCATTTATATATGATACTGAGACAAGACATGAACAAAGATAAAATTAAGTCACTCTGAAAAGTACAGACACAGCTGAAGTGGGGGCAGACCATCTTGCTATCTGTAATTGCACTAATTAACATACTGCTAATAATGTTCCTAATGGTACTGTTGGTATTGGCTACAGAAGTGTCAACCTGTTATGAACTCTCAAACTCACTGAAACATCTGGGTAAATGCTTAGATGGTTTGCCCACAAGAATGTGTCATTACTCTTCTCTAGATAACATCTTCAAAGGTACTCCAAATACAAATACAGTCCCCAACAGTCTCTGTTGATCCTGTTTAATCCCACCAATATATTAAACTCCTAAGATCCTTTACAAAAAGTTGGCCATCATCCTTGAAGAACAGGATGGGTAAACTTAGATTAGATAGAAGGAAGAAATTCTTCACTATGAGGATGGCCAGGCACCAGAGCAGGTTATCCAGAGAAGCTGTGGATGTCTCTGCAGGTGTTCAAAGCCATATTGGACATGGCTTTGGGCAACCTCGGCTAGTGGGAGGTATCGTTGACCATGGCAGAAGGGCTGAAACTAGCTAATCATTGAGGTCACTTCCAACTCAAACCATTCTGTGATTTTGATCTAAGATTAAAGGATCAAGCCTCTGATGAAGTCAGCTGTCACTCTGAATACAGTACAATTGCGTGGGGAGAATCAAAGGAAGATGAGCAAAATATTGCTTGAGATTTTAGAAGGAGTCTACATAGGTATTTCAGTTTGACTCATGAGGGAGCTTAAAAAGCAAACACTTCCTCCAGTCACAGCACCTTTCCTTTGGTTCACATTGCAGTATGGCCTCAGGGTGCAGGAACTGGATCTTTTTCATGTCAAATTCAAGGTTGAAGGTATACTCCAGGACTGCAAAGAATGTGATCCAGATGCTCATTCAGTTCACAGGATCAGATTAGACATTTCATTTTCCTGAAATGCATCACTCATTCTGCTCTCCAGCTCCCATTCACTATTCTGCACTACCTGCTACTGTTGACCAAGCTTTACTTCTCTAACTCCTCCTGTGATTAAGTCAGTGAATTGCTCCATAAGTATTCTGATTTTTCTTTTCATCATTGCAAGTTCATTCAGCCCATGAAAGCTGAATGCTAAAGAAGCTAAAGAAGACAAAGTATGACTTACCAATGGATTAATAAGCAGAAAACATGGTAAACCTGCAGCAAGCTGTCTTCTGCTGTTGTAAACCAGCTTCCTTAGGTTGACTTTAGCAGAGTTATGCTGATTTACATTATCAGGGTACGTAATGCAGCATATTCCAGTAATTCAGATGCTGATTTAGCTAGATGTATGCATATTACAAACACACCTTGGAGCCTGAGGGCTGTTCCAGTAACTATTGATTCTTTGAGAAAAGTTTGCTGGGGTCACTATAGTTTGCTCACTCTTATATTTGCATTATTGGAATTTAAGATACCTCATCTGGAGCTGAATGTCTTGTATAATGAAAAGTGCCAATTGCAAGTAACAACTATTAAGTCCTATCTAACAGCTTATGATAAAAACTGATAAGCACAAAAGTGACAAAGAATGAAACACAGGGAAATTAAGGTAGTTTTCGCCACCACAAATACTATTATTATTCCAGCAACAACATCTCCACAGCCTAACATCACCTTTTCCCTCTGCTTTTTTCTTCTCCAAACACCAACTGAAAGTGTTTTTAAGAAATATATCTGTTTTTATAACAGGAACCACAGCATTAGAGATTTAACCCCCCAGTCAAAATCTACTGAAGTCATCAAAATATCTTTTAACTTCTCTGGACTTTAAATGACTCTTGCAATAGTTTATTGCATTTAAACCACAGCAGAGCTGTTTTAAAATTGTTTAGGAAACTTCACTTCTCCATTATAAATAAGTCAATGTAGCATTTTAAAGTGTAGACTTATATCAGTGAGAAACAGATTTTCAAAGCATTTTATGGAAGATTACGTCAATAGTTATCTTTCTTTTTTTTCTAAGTCTAGTTCATATTAAATACCTTTATACTGACACAGTGATATGCTGCAATGGTGGACCATGTTGTCCCACATCTTTCTTTGCTCCTTACTGCCATCCAACTTGGAGACTAAGCTACGGTACTTCCATTTCCTGGGCACCACAAGAGATACCTGAAAATGAAAAAAAATATGCATAAGAGATTGTTTTTACTTCTAAGATGACAATTTTATAGTGTTACAGGAGGATGAATAACTCATGAATCCACAGGTTAAGGAGTGTATTTTAAGAATTTTTGGAGAATCAGTCACCATGGTAGGAGAGATATTTAACATAACTTTATCATTATTCTGTTATCAAAAGTCAGGAATATGACAAAATAACTCATAGTATGAGCTATTCCAAGTAAAGAATATAGTATAAAATTAATAGAATAACTATTGTAGTTTTGCTGCCATGCAAAGTTTCTGTCATTCAAGTGACTGATTTGCCTGGGCTTTCTGCTCTTAAAAGTTGGTAGTGACATTATAGTTTTATTCATTTAACTATCCATCAGCAGTTGGCAAATTTCAAAGTGACACTTATTTTGGCTCCTATTGATCACATTCTTTTCACAGCTGTTACTTGAATTTCCTTTACAGATTTTATTAAATTTATATGAACACTGAATCTGTGTCAAATGTGACCTGAGAATGATCCTAAACATAATGAAAATTGAAACCACTTCCCTGTTTTCATTACTAGATTTTAACCAATTACTTAAAAATGAGCTCCTTCCCAATATTTTTTTCCAGAATAAAAAAAATATCTTTTTGTGTCATAAATGATGAAATAGACACACGGCGAAAATGAAAAAGCACACAATGCCAATAGTAAACAGAAAGCAGCCAGCATAGTAATTATATCCCCAGTAATATTTTTCAAGTACTTTTTTATTGATTACATATTTTATGGAGCAAATTCTTGATTTTTGCATATGAAGATCATTATATAAATTGGGTATCTGGCTTGCAGACTTTAAATAAGCTAGCAAAGCAGAGGGGACCAGGGAAGAACAAGGGTAGAGGGAAAAGCAGGTTGTAGAAACACGTATTTCCAGAGCCAAATATATGACGGAGTGATTTTTACAGTTCAGCTGAGACGATACTGCTCTGCACTTCCTTTGGTGTTCTTTAATCTTCAAAACTTACTTTTTCAAACAAAATATTTATAAACGAAATCCCATTTGTACAGTTTGAATAAGAAGGGTGCTGAGAGCTCAGTTACCAGAGAACTGTGTAATGAGTTCAAAAATGCATGCTTGAAATTTACTTTAGATTTGCAAATTTTAAAGAGATTTTTACCCTCTGGGAGTAATGTGAGTAGTTTCATAATAGCCTTCTGCATTGAAAGGAGAAAAAGCTTGCAGATTTAAAGTATACAATGCAATAAAAAAAGTGCATTCTTAGAGGAGCCTGTCAGATGTGGCTTGGATCATGGACACAGTCATAAATTCGCAAACAACTGATGAACTTCTAAAGTTTTTATTCTAAACATAAAATATATTTCTTTCAAAAACTCATCGACTATTCCAGTATTCTACATGCATGATGCTCTCAATAACATTTCTACATGATTAAAACAACCAAATTAGTCACACATTTCTCTCTTTACAAACGGGTTTATCATGTGCAAATATGAAGCAGTATAGATGGAGAGAAGAATGGTGTGATTTATTTCACATGTAATATACTTAGAGTAGAGTAAGGTTGGTTACCTGTTAACAATATTATAACAGCACAGGGAACTAAAATAATCTAAATTAGTCTCCTTTAGTTTTCCTGATGGAGCCCTCCATCTGGTCACTCTTATTCAGAACAAAATCATGTGCATCCCATATAATCACTTTCAGTATGCCCACATAGAGAGCTGCACTGGCACACAGAAGCAGAATTTCTTTAGTTAAACAGGTATTAGACTCCAATCTCTGAGTCTCCAGTCAAGGAAAAAGAAAGGAAAGAAGAAAGTTATCCTGCTTTCTTTTCTGAGTATAGCACACAAAGCTTGTGCTCAGTCCATCTACTCAACATAACTGGTACTAAAACAAGGGCTGGCCTCTAGGCAGAAATCAAGCAAATGTGCCAGAGATGGCTTTAAATTAGTTGAGTTCACAGTGGTCAATTAGCACGAGTCCAAAACTTGGGCTAAGCCACAGCCCCAGTTCCTCTATCCTCCAGAAGCTGAAAAAGTCCTTTGAATCTTTAGCTAAGCTAAGCTGGAGTACCCTGCTGGCAGTTCCCAAGATAACTAATTTAAAACTTCTTCAGATATAAAACACAACCAGCCTCTGCTACATGATGCAAACATTCAATAAGAATTCACTTAGCTTAAGCATATGTTTAAAATTAAACAGGCTATAATATTTGCAGTTAATTCAGATCTTAGATTGTCCTCAGCTCAATAAACAGCAATGACGTGATGTTTGCCTTCTTCTCTGGAGTAGGAAGAAGCTGCTAGAAGGATAGGAATAAGAAATATTTGAATAGCATCTACAACTGCAGTAACAAGGATTGTTCAATCTACTATTGCATGTTCCCAAGACTGGGGAGCAAGTTCAAATTCAAACACTAGGTACTATCTTTGAATGGTATGCAATCTATTTTATACATTTCATCAGATGAAAAGAGAAAACCTGGAGGAGTCAAATGGAAGAAGAAAAGAAAACTTCTAGATGAGAACAACTAGTGTGAAGATAAAATGGAATATACACAATAGAGGATCAACTATCTATTTTGGAGAACAGATCTCAGTCATATGCTGATAGAAATGTCTGCAAATTATGAACTTTGAAAAAAGAAGTAGATACAAGCGATAACTTCTAGTGTGACTATGAGGGGAAAAAACCACAGAATTTTGCACAACTAGTAGACGTTGTATTTGCCCATGGAGAGACCAGCAGCTGAGAAAGAATCACTGTTGTCTAGCTTGAAAAAAGATTCCAACTGAGCCGTTTGTTGCTGCTGGTATTTTAGGTACACTGAAAGCTTTCATATATCATCACCAATAATGAGAGCAACAGAAAACAAGTTCATATTATAATCCTTTCTCATGACTTTGCTGTTGCTAAAAAATAAGGGAAAACTGATTTTCTTAAACTGGCACAGGCAGAACTGGATAAAGCACAGAAAAAAATTAAAAATAAAAATAAAAAAGCATTAATTAATTTTTGAAATGCTGAATTTACAGTTCTTTAATATATACTATTTTCATTTATGCTAAGCAAAAGATACAGTCAGAAAATATCTGAATAATATAGAATGAGCTCCAATGGACAAATGCCACATCTCTTCAATCATCCTTGTAAGAATATCTGTCCCTTTAAGGCTTTGGCTGAAATTAAATACCACTGAAACCTTCTGACAAACATTTTGCCAATCAGCTGGATATATGTGTTAATCAGCCTTAGCGCAAGCGTGGCTTCACTCTTTCACACAGCCTCTTTCCTGTGATGTTTGTTATCTAACCTGTTGTTTAATTAAGGACTTGTCTTAGTTATAAGCTCAGACACTGACTTCTCATTAATCACTAGCTAACATAATACAAATCTCTAATCATTCATTCTTGATTCTTTGTCATCAAAGGATCTCTCTCTGTTATGATAATGAGTTTTTAAATAACTTGGAGCTCTAACACCAAGGTTAAGCTGAAGACCACCCGAATGGTCCCACAAGTGTCATACAACAGCAGCATAGGGTCTCATTAGTAATCAAATTACTATTTAAATTTGTCTTTGCTTTTTTTTTTTTTTTCTTTCGGAATACTGCAATTTTTTTTTTTTTTTCAATAGAGCAAGAAATATTTTGAGCCATTTTCACTTCAGAAATTTACTGTTATTCCAGATGAGAGAATTGGGCTCAATTTCCAGTCCTGGACTGAAATCAACTATAGCATATTCAGGATTTCAGCTCAGACACTTTGCTTTTGATTCTCCTGAAGTGCATTTTCAAAAAACAAACAAAAAAACAAACAAACATTTTTTTATAAGTAGCTAGAAGAATTACTGTCTTTCAGCATAATCCTATTTCTACATACTACAGAAATGACCTTTTGAATGCAGGCTTGTAAACCACAGAGACTTTTAATGTCCCTTCATAATATTTCTGATAGTTTGATTTCAGTATCTTACCAGTTTAAAACTTTAAGGAGTATTCAGAATATAAGATATTTGCTGGTGCCAACATCAGCCAAATATGATGCCAAATACACAAAGATATAAGAGCAAGATATAGAGTTGTCAAGAATAGCAAAAATCCAGCCTATATAGTAAAATTTAAATGTTGTAGCTAACCATAAGCTGTCAAACTTAGTTCCAAGGCAAGTATTAATATCACTAAAGCTGTTATAGAATATAGATCAGAAAGAGACTCCAATACAGAATTATGAGAAAATGTATCATTTAGATGAGCTAATACTGTATTTATAGCCTAAAATTGCTATGGCCCTGAAACCATGATTGATAACTGAGAGTGAACAGTCTTTTTTGACACTAAGATGAGAACCTTCAGTTAAAAACATATCTAATCTTTATGGTACTTTTATTCCTAAATTTCCCTTAAATAAAGGAGGCACTTTGGAGTCCTAAAGTATGTTACTTTACTAGACAATGTGAAATTATATTATTTTCCAAATTTAAGTCAAAGAAGTAAAATTAAGTACTAATGAGATGTATCCTAAAGCTGTAGGACAATATCAGCTAAAGTCTACACAGGTGGCATTAGCAAATGTTACATTTTCATGCTGTCTTGTGAGGCAGAACAAATAAAGAATGAATATTACATGTTTCTTAGCACAACAGATTTCTAATGTCAGACTTGAAGGTCAGTTTCCCTTTCCATTATAAATTTCATAAATTAGGAATTTATGTAAGCTATGCTTTAATTTGCCATGATCTGCAGTTTTGCAATCAACTTCTACAAGATGCTGCAAAATGTTAGATTTTTAAACCTTCAGACAGTTCTGTAGACAGAGGCACAATAACTATCTCTATAATTTTCTTAGTCATGTTTGATCTCCTTTACTGGATAAGATATCTCATTCCTATGTGATACAATGGGTCCATGTACAGCTAATGAATGACTTTGCTCCATTCTATGCCTACTGGCAGTTGCACTCCCTGTTCTAAAATTAGGGCAGAAATGGGAAAAGAGACTTGAACTGAATTGTTAAATGCACTTTTTTGTTAGTTGTTGGCTTCAGTTGTATCACTATTTTTAAAAAGAATATTTGCTCCTTTTCAATAAGGCTCATGTAGAGGTTACATATTCTCTTAAGTACAATAAATGTCATGATGCTTTTGGGTGGTTTTCCATTGTATGTGGTCCTGTCCACTTGTTGCCAAGTTTGACTGTTGAGAGAAGATTTTGGGGCAGGGTTACTGGGTGGAGACTGGCTGAATCATTCTCTTATGTTGTGTATTTTAGAAAATCAGTTCTAGCTTGTTAAGTTTTTTAAAGGCAACAAAAGCACAATTTCTAGTACATTTTTTTAAGCTAGATTACAAAGCGTGACAGAGTTTTCATTGTGCAATTGTAGTTCCTTTAACTACATCACTTTTGATTAAAGACTACACGTCATGGATCAAGACTAATTTATTTAGTTATTTGCAAGAAGATTGACTTAAGAATGTAGAATATATATATTGTTTACCATTTCTAAAGAGGACTGAAAATGGGTTCAGATGCCTGTAATCATAGAAAGGAGGAGAAGTTTTATTCAACAAACAGTTTTATTGATAATGGAGTATGGCAATGTTTTTCTCTCTTATCAATGAAAAGCATCTATTCTCCTTATCAATGTATACTTGTATGGATCAGATGACCACATATTGTCACTCTTAATTAACAAACGCTCTGATTTGTCTTTACTTCAAAACTTAGTCTGTAGTGAAGTTATACGATTAGATGCTGCTCATCATGTACATAATTAGGTTGAAATCCCTTTCTTAATCTGTTCTATTTTATGGTAAAATATTTTGCCAATGATTACAGGATGCTATGTAGATACACATGTATCCAATTGTTTAACCATGAATGATGTAACCAAATTGGTAGTATTTACAGAATGCGATGCAAGAAATTTGTTTAATCCAGACTAAGCAGAAAAAAAGGAGTCCCAACATACTTCCATACTTAAACAAATCTGCACAGATGTGAACTAACTTGAGAGAATACACACCGAAGTGTGTATTCTTTTATTCTTCTTTTATTTTAGGTGGTGTTAGCATTCAATGATAAAATTGTTTGCTAATGGTCTCTGCATCATGAAAATATGTTCACACAAGAAGTGCAGTGTACATCATATTCTCCAAACAGTACACAGAACATGGAATCACACATTCAAAATATGGAAACACAATGGGAACATAGTGTATAATGGGAAACTATCATAACAAACACTAGCAAAAATGAATATAAATAATTCCTGCCTTAGCATAGAATCATAGAATCATTTGAGGTGGAAGGGGCCTTTAATGGTCATCCAGATATACTCTCCTGCAATGAACAGGGACACATACAGCTCATTCAGGTGCTGAAAGCCTGGTCTTGAATGTCCCCTGGAAGATGACTCATTCATCACCTCTCTGGGAAACCTGTTTCAGTGCTTCACTACCCTTTCTGTAAAAAACTTTTTCTTATAACCAGCCTAAATCTCCCCTATTTTGATTTGAAACCATTTCCTCCTGTCCTATCACCACTGACCCTGCTAAAGATCCTGTTCCCATTTTTTACCTCCTTTGACCTGCTGACCACATGTCTTTTGATGCAGCCCAGCATACTGTTGGCTTTCTGGACTGTGAAGGCACATTGCTAGCTCCTGCCTGGCTTGCCAAGTTCTTTTTGGCAGGGCTGCACTCAATCCGCGTGATGGCTGTGTAAAGCAGTTGCCAGTGAAGCATGCATAGTCGGAATTTTTTGGTTAATATTTGAAGACCCACATGCATGTCCATGTACATCGTTCTGTACAGAGTCTACTGCTGAAATGTTCAGAACTTTAATGTAGGCATGTCTTTATATCTGCCTGCCAAACATCTGTACTTTATCCAGTATGCTCACATGAAATTATGCTATAAACATTTCCATTAGGTTTTAAATGATTTTATATATCCCTAAAAAACTGTTCATGTCTTGGGAAAAAGTCCCCTGGGAAAACTTCAGAAAGTCCAAATAACAGAAAATCCCATATATGTGGTGATTTTGTTTAGTTAAGTGTTAACATCCCATTTTATTGTGCTACCCTTTTCTTTCTCCATTTTCATTTGCCCTTCAGCATCCAGTTCCCCAACTCTGTTTCACAGCACCCTTTTGACTCTCACTGCTTCTTGCACTCACTCTTCCTATACTTAGCACCTTCTTCAAGAACAAGAAAACTAAACACCTCTTCTGTAGACTCAAAACAAAACAAAACAAAAAAAACCCAAAACCAACAAACAAAAAAAGAAAGCAACCAGCAAGTAGCCAAAGGCCTTCCTTGTGAATCTTGCTGAAAAGTTCTGTGCTTTTTTATCCTTTATGTATTTTGATTGAGAAGTTCTAAGCTGCCATGTGGCCACACAAGAATAGCAATGAGAGTGAGGATTTATTAGGTACTAGCTATGATCTCAATTTCAGGTAATCAGAAAACAGTGCAGTCATAGTTCTCTGGCTATTAAAATCTTGGTCATAGCAAATGAGTGGTGGAAGTAAGGGCAGCAATTTAGGTGAGGGGAAGTGAAAGAAAAAAGACATAAAGCAGCAGCAAGAACCCAAATTGCAAACTCTGGACAGAAATTTCTTTCAAAAATCTTGTTAAACAAATTCTGATGCTTTCTGATTCTTGCTAGTCACAAAGCACTTAAAAGGAAGTGTTTAATTTTTTTCTCTCTCTTTGCTTATTCAAAGTAATATTACTTTATTATAATATCAATGGTGAATCATTGCTTATATTTTAGAAATAATCATTTTAATGCACAGTATTTAATGTGCATTTAATTTTGAAGTGTATTTCCAAATATTTTTAATCTAAATTCATCTCCCTAAATCACAGTTTCACGACTTCACAGTTATCTATAGGATGTCATGCTACAATTATCATGTTCTCATACACTGCTTGCATACATAAGGACACTGGAGAAGTTGAGAGAAAACAACCACAGCATGAAGTTAGAGTATAACAGCAATAAGTACTTTTTTGACCTTTTTATTACATAGCAAAGGTGTTCTTAGACAGATTAGGGTAATCCACTTCTAAAATCCCCACAAAAAGTTAAAGAAGTATAGCCGATTCCACTCTATCATACTGTACTTTCCCCCCACATCAGCAAGCTCTCTGAGGTTTGATTCATGCTCCTATAACAAAGGATATCAGCAGGAGCAGTACTAACCAGCAATGTAGCCTGCAAACATTACAATGTTGCATTAAATGTAATCAGAAATTAATAATTATGAAAAAGGGACTTGATATTTTTTGAATCCCGATTTTAACCAAAAAAGTGCACAAACGCCTTTCAAATCTGTTTCTTAAAAAAAAAAGTCTATTCTAGTTCCTCTGAAAAAGCAATAATGCTGTAAAAAGTGCTACTGAATTAGCCCACCGAGCAAACAAAGATGCATATAGTCCTTGTGGAACACTATCACATGAAAACGGGTCTACACCTCATAAATATACATATATTCTCTACCCCCAGTACAACAGCATCCTTGAGAGTGATACTATTACTGAGTTATTAGCAGGTGTTTTGCATGAAAAGTGAGCATAATAGGCATTAAAGTAATTGGATCCCAAGCAATCTCATATTGTGGAGAATACTCTCTGAGGGAAACTTACATGCACATCCACACCTAATGATGAGCTCTTTTTAATGTTCTGTTGCATTTGAAGCATTCAAGTCTCATATAGTATAACAGTTACACATGAGAAACTGCTTAGTGACTTCCATGCCACTACTTCTCCCCGATGTCATCTGGAGCTGGAAATTTTTGACCTCAGTCTTAGCTGGAATTCATGTCTCTCTGTACAGACACATCATCATCCAACTGCAGTTGTGACCATACTATTCCAGTTACTGATAAAGTTGCAGGAAGGCATTGATATTGCCATAAATCTTTCAAATACATTTGACAAACCCTAGAAAAGATCTATCGGCATGGGACTCGATCTTGAGTAGCACTTGAATCTTTTCAAGGTAAGCTGGCAATGATGTCAAAAAGAGTGCTCACTTTGAAGCTTTTCACACAAAGTAGACTTTAAGAGATTTTTATGTATGACTTCTACTGTAGGTCTGTACTGCAACCTCTCCACTCTCATAAAACATTATAGAAACCTTATCCCTTCTCAATATATCTGTTGTAAGATTTAATGTTTTGATTCACAGTTCTTTTTTAAAAGTCCTAGAATCATAAAAGCATTTGAGTTGAAAGGGACCTTTAAAGGTCCCTCAGAAGGATCTTTAAAAGTGCTTGAAACTGGCTGTGGTTTAACAAGTTAGTGTAGGATCATATGTAGATGTATGTTAAGTGAGTGTGACTCCATAGGAAAAGAGGTAAAGAAGGCCTGTAACACATGGTTGTACTCAATAGAGAAACACAATCTATCTTTCTACATGCAGATTTTGACTTTTCCTTTGGAGGAAAGAGTGCATACTTATTAAGAAACTAATGATAGATTCTAGAAAACAAATATATTTCGTTTGGAATGAGAAGCAGATAACTTCAGCAGAAGAACATGTCTTTCTTCAGGCCATACACATGAACTAGATTACTATCTAACAGTCTGCTAGCAGTAGCAGAGGGATTAAACTGGAAGGCTCATGAGAAAGAGCATTAATGAAGCTGCTCTTAATGTAGTTCAGAAGAAAAGTGAACAAAATGAGGATGGGGAAGGAAGTGGCTTGGAAAGTCTCAAGTTTCATTTGACACAATCCAAAGAAGACTTGAGAGTGATGCAAAAATCATAGTGTGGGAGATGACTGACAGAAAGTTTATCTGTAGAGTTATAAAGAAGTGAGCAATAGTTTACAGGTGAAAGAACGGCTGGAGAAAGTGACCTATTCAGGCAGAGCATGAAGAGTTTCTTTCTGCAATAACTGGCTCAGTGACTAATAAAGAAAAAAATGGTAGGGAATGTGTGAAATTTCTAAATGAGCACTGGTAGATATGCACAAGACAGGACTTTCAGCTGCTACAAATCCAGGAAAGTTCAAATGTACACGTTAGGCCAGCCAGCCCTCGGAACTCCAGGAGCACTGTTTGCCAACTGGTTCATTCACAGCATGACTAGGTTACCACCAGAGATGGCAGGTAGTTGAATACATGACAACTGTTTTAACCCAGGGAGAATAAATAGAAGTGCCTATGTGCACAGAAACTATCCTTCCACACTGAGTTTCATAAAAAGCATTACAGCTGAGAATCCAGGACATTATTCTTAATTGCTTATAACAAACAATGTTGTAAATAAACTATCTAACACTTCTCAAAATCCATATCCTGAAGTTTAAAACAGAAATGTGCTTGATTTACTAAATCATTAAAGAAAGCTTTTGAAAAATTAAGCTAGGTTGTATTAATACAGTATCATAACTGCAGTCTGGATTTTATTGTAATAAAATACACTAAACATAAAACCAGATCCCTGTCCAGGAAAACTGATGATATAAATAACAAATACAATAACTGGTGAAACATACCAATTTTTCATGCCTAGATATTTCAGGAAAAGAGACAAAAGTAATTTTAGAAACTTCACAAATTACCTACCTCTGGGATTTAGGATAAAGCAAGAGAAATTTCAGATAAAAGAATAATTGTTTCAGATAGTTAGTGGCAGCTAAAAATAGAAACCAATAACGGAAGTGCCTTGTCAACCATAACTACTATAATGGTAGCATAATATCATAATGAGAAAGCAGCTAATTGTTTATTTGTTTATAAGTGATGTCTAAAAAGATGGATAAAAAACTGGAATATAGCTTCTCACCTTCCATAGAACAACATTGATCCATTTTAAATAAGGCTGTTTGAAAATGATATTACAAAATATACCCACAATTTATTTCAAGTAGTCTCCCTTAGTAATTGTAAGAAATATTTTTTATCCCATTTTTGATAGACGAACCTTTCAAATCAACAAACAGAAATTAAAATAATTTCTAATTTATAATCTTTGAGTTAGTGATTTAATCAGGTAAGCACTCACTAATGAAAAAGGTCAAAGTGACAGAATTCTAGCACACTGACAAGCTAGCTCTCCATGCTTTCCAGATCTGGTCTCCTTAAACGCTCTTGATGATTGTGTTTCTCCACATAATTTAAATACCTTCAAGAACTTACATACAAAAGATGACCTGTTAGCAAGTTATACAACCAGACTGTACTGCTAACTCAAGCAAGCGTTGAATGACTGAATTTTTTTCTGAATTATTTTCTAATTTTGCCATGGTTTATTCTCCCATCTTAAGTTTGCTTTAGCGACTTTATTTCTGCATAAAATGTATAGTTACAGACTTTCATAAATCTATGTACATTATTCTCTGTAAAGGCTAAAACCAGCCTCTTGCCTCCCTGTTGACTTCTCTCCTTCAGTGCAGCTGTGGGACGAATCACCCCTGAGCACCCATGACGAACCAGTTGTCCAGGGAACATGTAATGGTTTAAGTAGTGATAGACAGCCTAACTCTTCACTGTTGTTGAAACTTGTAAATCAAATCAAATTCCAGGAAAAATTGTTGTGTAGGGATGATTTGGACAAAGATATGGATTTCTTATATATATACATACATACATATATGTATGTATATACTTATATATATACATATATGCATCTACTGCAACATTTAAAATTAAACCTTACCCTATTCTAAATCACTGTGAGATTCTTCAGACTATGAGCTCTTCAGGCAGAGACATCCATTCGTATGGAATGATGAGAATCTAACTCTACATGATTATCTGTTGCCTTTAGGGCCTCATAGAATAGCAACACAAACAGCAAAAATAATAGCAACAATGACAATCAAACTAAAATCTAGGGTAGGATATATAAAGTAATTCCAAAATGGATTTGACATCTGACTGTAAGTAACAGTGTTTTCAAAAGTATTGTACATCAGCTGATGCACATATTTTTATACCTGTATCCTATTTCTGTACTGCAGTGGGCAGTCACAAACATTTGCTTTCCTCAGCTCTCCAACTGAAATAAAATGGATAGAAAACATTTTCTTTGGGGAAAAAAAATTAAAAATACAACATTGCATGTAAAATTGTTTAAAGTTCAAAGGGATTTTAATCTGATGAGACTTGCTTGCAGAATGGATAATCAGTTTATGTAAATCTAAAGTCTTACAAAATTCAACCAGTAACTTTCATAAAGAAAGGTGTGAACCTACCGGTGTGAAAAACTGTGCATACAAGGTCAAAGAGAAAAAAAGTTCTTAATACTATAATCATAATAACTGCTTCTTACTGACAAATTACATCTGTTTAGCAACAGCAGTGAATTGTAAATGTAAAATGCAGCACATTAAAGTGATGAAGTTTATGTTTCCACCATATTAAACATCTTCAGTAACTCTTTTTTACTGTGCATATACGAAGGAAGAAAGCAATTAGAGATCTTCAGATTTTGTGTTAGAGCAGCGAGTATTTGATCAATTATTTTATTCACTGAAAAATGAAGATTTTTCTTAGACCAAACTATCTAAGTAGTTACGTCCATTTCAGTTAATATTTTAATCTAAAAAATGGTAACTAGTGAAACATTTATGTTTTGTTTCAAAACATATACTTTTTTACTAAAAAATGCAAATTAAACAAGATACGGCATTTAAGACATTTTCTCCTCTTTTCATTTCAAAGAGAAATCTGGGAAAATATTTTGTTTAAATGTTCAATTCAGACAGCAAAGTGAAAAAAATCAATTACTCACACAACTCCATTTACTAATACTATGCGTGGAGGAGTAAATTGGATGACTAATCTTGTTTGTTCCCACATGCTGCCTCTACTTGCTTATATATCTGCCGAAAAATTGCAACTTTGAACTTCCAAAGTCTCACAGGTTTTGATCTGACTGTGTTACAGTAGCAATATGGAGTATGTGAAGAACGTGGTTGTACTAAAATGAATATACACTCTTCTCACTTGCTGTAAATAATGTTAAAAAGGAGGATTTCCACAGTGATGAAGATGAGCATTTGGAAAGACACATCACTATTTCTGAGGAAAAACACGAAGTTTGACTTGGATAAGTCTTTTTAGTTATGTTGAAAGCAAGTTTTCTCCACAAATATTTCTCATAATTAAATACCATGAAGGCATACAAAATCTAATGATTTTTGAGGGGGTGAAAATTCCTATTTGTGCAATTTCTGCATGACTTCACAAAGACATGAACATTGTATGTTAGGAAAAAAAAATAAAAAATTAAAGAAAATACATCAGTAGCCCAGGAGCATGGAAACAGATTTGAAGTAAATGTTTGATAGGTAATATAGCAAACCAGCAACAAACAGAGTAAGAGATAGTAACACAAAAGAATATAGAATTGGTGTTGATGAATAAAAATCATGAAATAAAAAAAAAATAGAGATTCAGATGAGATCTATATGACAAATTGGCCTATGGCAAATTTTCTAAGTTTATTGTTTCTGTTCTTGGCCATTGCTGTATTCTCAATGCTATCTTAGATCAGATCCCATATCCCTGTTTAATGCAGATCATACTGTGTTTCATAAAGAGAAAATATAAAGTAGAATTGACTTTTTGGTATGATAGGTATCTCTAAGACAACAAAAATGTCCTAACAAAGAGGTTCTAATATTCATTATTTACCCAAAAATGATCCCTTAGAGGATACATTTAATCTATATGCCTTATTTTTTGCTTCTCATGTTGAGTAATTGTAGCTACATGCATATAACAGAACATTCATGTTAAGTTGCTCTTGTTCTCTTCATTCCTCAGACTATACAGAATGTTAAATAATCTCCAGATACTGCTTATTCAACAACTTCCCTACTGAATAGATGGACATGTATGGCATCAAATGCATCCAAATACGGAGTCCTCAGTACAGGAGAGGTAAATGATCCAAGGGATGAAACACCTCTCCCACAAGGACAGGCTGAGAGCTGGGACTGTTCAGCATGACAAGAGAAGGCAGTGAGGTGACTGATGGCAGCCTTTCAATATCTAAAGGGGAACCACAGCAAAGAAGAGGACAGACTCTTTAGCAAGGTCTGTGATAGAACAAGTGGAAGTGTCTTCGAGCTTAAAGAGGGCAGATTTAGGTTGGATATAAGGAAAAAGTCTTTTAAAGTAAGGGTGATGAGCCACTGGAACAGGTTGCCTAGAGATGTTGACCTTGGAGACTTTCAGGGCAAAGCTGGATCAGGCCCTAGGCAACCTGAACTAGCTGTGCATGTCCCTGTTTAACGCAGGGGAGTTGAACTAGATGACCTTTTAAAGTCTCTTCCAACTCTAAGGATTCTGATTCTATAAACTGTCCTGGAAAAGTCATTCACATATTTTTTACAGACTTAGTGAAAAGTCCAAAGGTAGGACTGAGATCTTACAAATGCAGGTTCATGTATCCTTTCCACTCCGACAGTGTAATTTTTACACATCAATAAAAACAAGAAGAAAAACAAGAAGAAAAACAAGAAGAAAAACAAGAAGAAAAACAAGAAGAAACAATCTGGAAAATCAGATCAGCATGGAAGACATAAGAAAGGTGGACTGAGAGAGATAAATGGTAAAGTGATTGTTTCCAGATCACGTTGCAAGTCTTTGTTCATGCCAGGACTGATGTGTTCTAGCTACTAAACAACCTCTCTTCCTTACTTTTCAATTTTAAAGCCATTAATATTGGGAATGTTTCCCACAGTTAACATATGAGTCTCTGGTCATCTTCATAAGATGTAATTTTCAAATCAAGTACATTTTGGTAGCTGTTACTTTTCCAAAACTCATCTTTTGCTACCCAAAAGTAATTTTTTTTTTTATTTACTGTGGATACACCTCTGTCTTTTAAACATGAGTATCCTTGTCAAACAGATTTTTACACATGACCTCAAAGTCCATAGTGTCATGAGCCACAGTTTTTCAAATGATACCTTATACCAGTGAAAAAAAATTAATTTACAGCACTCATTTTCAGGTCTGGAACGTCCCAAACTAACAGGCTTTAAAACCATGACAAGTTTATGCCCAAAGAAGTACAGATTAGCATGTCATTTTTTACACCTCCCTCTGAGACCTGCTCTGGTGGGCTCATTGTAACCAAGACACCTGCTATTCCAAGCAAGGGAAAATGAAAAATAAGCCTCTAGACACACACAGATCTACATAATTCCCTTAAAAAGACTTTTTTTTTCTGGACTGGAAGTACTGTATCTGGAATCTACAGGTCATGTTACCTTTATAAATCTGTGTTTGGGACAAGCTACACAAATATTCATATCTTCATCACAGAGATAAAAATCTGAGCATTCTTCTATATTCCTCCTTTGCAATATTTAGCAAATATTTACTTAAAACTTTTAGTCTTTCTATATACTTTGGGACACAAGATGTCCGTATTTAAACTTTAATTTCCACTGAAGTCACTTCCAGCAAGAAGGGCCTTAAAAAAAAGCATTGTCTCTATTCTGCAAAAGAGAGTGGGCAATTTTTTGCTGGAATCTATGAAGATCTGACTGCTGACACCAAAGATAGTCTCTCAGGGAATACATGCAGCACTAGAATGAAAGGCAAATGGACACAGAAAATAAAAACATGAGGAGAAATGGGAGAGAACTTACAGAAGAGCAGAATGTAGAAAAATAAAGCTAAGTAGGAAAACTACAGAAAAGAGGATAAGAGAAGGTGGTATTCCAGCCAGTGAAAACATCCTTGCCTTTAAAGATTTAAAGAGGAACAACCAAAATGTTTTCCCAGCTGCCTATGGAGTCCTATGCAGTAACATGGCATTTCCAAAACAATACATTTCAGGATGCAGTAAGAATTAACATTCAGATATGCTTAAATATATGAAACTGAGGGTTGGGAGCACAGGGAGAACTGAATGCCACTGGACCCAACTAGCTAATCCTTTACTGCCTTTGGTATTCAGATGACATTTATTCTTACTCTTTTTTAAAATCCTCAGGGAATCACTGAATTATATATGCACATATATATCCAGTACAGAGAGCTGAAAAGTACAGTTTGCCTTCAGGGCCTGCAATTACAGATTTGCTAAGTCAGCTATATGCTGCCGGGGAATCAAGGAAATCTCCATTAGAATGCCATTAAGACCTGAAGAAAAGCTCTGTGTTTCTTAGACCCCTTGTTCCACATACACTCTATTATTCTCTAGAAAATTTCCACATTTTAGCAGAAACATTCCCTCTTAATGAATTCTATTGCAAGGTTTAATACATTTGCTTAGATCAATGTGAATGCCGTTCATTGATACCATCTAAGGTGGCCTAAACTGGGCAGTCAGAGAATCACAGAATGGCCAGGGTTGGAAGGGACATCAAGGATCACGAATCTCCAACCCCCCACCACATGCAGGGCTACCATCCTCCCCATTTAACACTAAACCAGGCTGCCTAGAGCCTCATCCAATCTGGCGTTGAACATCTCCAGGGACGGGGCATCCACAGCCTCTCTGGGCAGCCTGTTCCAGCACCTCCTCACTCTGTCTGTAAAGAATTTCCCCCTCATATCCAACCTAAATCTTCCCTCCCTCAACTTAAAGCCATTTCCCCTTGTCCTGCCAAGTCATCTGATGGGTCTGTCAGACTTCCCTATTGACTTACTGAGCCTCTAGCAAGAGCAGGTTAAGCTCTCTTCAGAACTACTGAAACAGCCATTTGATAACAGCAATCCTTTAAAAAATTGCCAGTAAAGATTCAACTCAACATCAATGTTCACGTTAGATTTGCCTGGTTTACTCTCTGACCTTCAAGAAGTGTTTGCACATAAACTGCTGGTTCATTTAATCTCTACATCTTTGTTGTATGAACGTTTATATCAAAGGCATAGAGGGAGCAATAGTGCAGAAAGAAAAGAGATCAGAACTAGACGATTTCTCAAGAATTTTTATAGTGATATTCTTGGTAATTGTAATCTACACTTGGTTTTATTTCACAGTAACGTCTAGGAACAATTAGGCAAGACTGAGAGTACTGCCACAAACTATAAAGTAAGTTATTCATTGAAATGTAAAATAAATTTGTGAAATGCTTAGTGCAATTTTTTCCTTATTTGGAAATTCTGGCAGCATGAGTAGATATTGTGAAGACCATGTATAATTAATTATATGCTTGCAAAACCTCACATGTACACACTGTAATTACAGAAGCAAAAGTTCCTGTGTAATAGGAAAACGGTTTGGCTAACTCTATCTGTTAAGAGTACTGACTGACCTGAGATCTGTCTTTTTAAACATGATCCAACAGAGATTTTTAGAATAAACTGAAGAGGGCATAGATCCTTCCAATTGAAGGAATCTAGTGTAGGAGGAAGTGTTTGTGACTTACTGAACCTGTTATTAGATTGATAGGAACAATTTATTTTTTTTTCCACAGCATTACATCAATTCCTCTGCAAGAAAGCAGGTCACTAGTTAGAAAGAAACCAAAACACATGAACACAAGATGTTGGCTTACTCAATTTGCAAGAAAACCATGCCTTCTATGTACCCTAAAAATTTAGCAGAAGGAGAGGAACAGTGCCTCCAAACTCCACCACGTCAACAGTTCTTAGGAAAGCTAGTGAGTAAAGGGGTTTGCATTTTCAGTTCACTCACAAATCTCTTTCCTTTTATTATGACTCTAACATTTTATATATAATATATATAGTGCAATCTGCTGATTTTTTTCTCAATAACTTCAGCCATTCCATTCAGTACCTGTGTATCTGCCAAGGTCTTTAAGAACATGGAATTGCTGTGGAAACTTAGACAATTAACTTCATGTATGCTGTGTAATAAACTGAAGCCATTCACCTGAATCATGTAAAACGTATGAAACTGGGAGCTGTTTTACATAAATGGTGGCAAAGTCCAGCATCTTGAAGTAAGTTTGACTCAAGAAAAAGAGTCTGTCAAGAGATCAAACGTCCTTACAAAGAGGTAAGAAATAAGGCATTTTTACATTTCTTTTTCCTAGTGTCCCAAATGCATGAATTCAGTATTCAGACTAATGTCTTGTAAAATTTCCCTTAAAAAAACAAAGCAGTTTTGAGTTGCAGCAGCATAAAATGGTCTGAAACCAATACATTCCATTCTTATACTTTCATAACTTAGAGACAATTAAACTGACTTTTTTTCCATAGCCTAATAAAAAAAAATCCAGTCTCAGTTTAAGATCTTTGCCTGCCAAATGCAAATCGGATTTTTTTTAGGATTGAATTATGAATCCATGAAAATAGGACATATAACAGAAACCCTCATAGGCCTATAACTACAAAAGTAGTGCTAAAGAAGCACTGGTTGGAATGCAAAACATCATTGGATAACTCACCTCTTCATTCATGTCTCTTGCTAAGTGTTTCGTTACTATAAAAGCTTTAGATTTTGCATAATTTATATAAACTATTAAACACCTGCTCTTTTCCCATAAAATAAGGAGATGGAACAACCTCCTTCGTTTAACTGATTGCTGGCTTGAGTTGTCATTATTTTCTTAGCATCTACAAAGAAACTGTAGTTCCCTAATGGTCAGATTTTGTAGGTAAAAACACAGATGTTCAGAATCTGCTAGTCTAAACCCCATCTCTTTTGGTGATTCTGTTGAGAAAATATCATTAAAACTCAATTAGTGAGTCAGTGGTGAAAATAATGATAGATAAGTGCTCACTATTTGCATTCCCCTTCCTTCTGATACAACTGAATGATGGAGCTTGGTTTATTGTGTCCCACGTATTGCTTTTCTGATGCAGCTACCAGTAAATTCCTTTAATGTGTGCCTGCCATAACCTGGTACGTTTTGTGTTTTCATTAGGACAGTGCTTTTGGAAAAACAGCTAGGAGAAGGGGAACCTCAGAAGAAGGCAAACCGCCTGCGCTTGTCTGTTGGAAGCCCTGCTACTAGTTAAGAAAGAATATGACATTTCATCTAAATCTATTACTTTTGCCCATTCTTTGTCAGTGAGAGAAATTATGATTTTGTTTGTATCACTTCACAAACTGGAGTATTTTCACGAACACAGAGCTCAACTTGAGTGCCTCTTTCTCAGAAGAGCATGTCTACCATTCACCACAATGCTCTTCAATTGAACATCTTTCCTTCACTGTATTCAGCACCAGGACCCAGATACGACAAAAAGACACAAAAGGTTCAATTTGCAGACAAATTACCCTTGATTCTTCAGCACCTGAAGTGGCATAGAGTTTGTGGTAGACGACATACAAAATGCACAGAACACACACAGCTGACTGGTTCAAGAGGAATTAGATCCATTGATCTTTTTAAGAATTGCAATCTGATTACATTTATAATTTTCTTTTGATTTGTTTTTTTTTCTTATGAATGAGATTATTTCTTAAGTATTCCACCATTTCATTTTGGGTTTTTTTTATTATTTTTATTTTTATTTTATTTTATTTTATTTTTATTTCTGTATACTGACATTGGTTACATTCAATTTTTTAACTTTTCCATAAGACATGACAAAACTTTACTCACGGGAAAAAAATTAAATTACATTTTCATTATGTTTGCAAATTTTGTGTCTGTGTGCGTGATTTTGTTGTTGGGTTGGCTTTTTTGTTGTTGTTGTTGTTTGGTTTTTTTTTGTTTAGTTGGTTGGCTGGTTTTTTTCTTCGCTTTTTTTAAGTTTGAAGATTCAAACCAGCTTGTAAATGTCTGACCATTTGTTAATTCTGGCCTCCCACGCTGTTAAGTACTCTGTGGGAATCTGCAATCTGGAGTTCAGCTGAAAAGGGGTAATTTTCATACCCAGACATTACACTTGTCTAACAAACAGAAATCAGACTGAATGCAGTGTACTAAGTGAGAGGAAGAACAGAGATTCAACGTGGTGGTGAAGGCTGGCACATGCTTACAGGCTCAGTTATTAGAATTAACCTGATGTAGAAGAGAACTTGCCAGACTTTATGTCAAATACTCTCAATATTGTGCGAAACTTCAAAAAATTTAAACTTATCTTAGATAAGTCAGAGCTGCAACAGGTAGCCAAAATTTTTTGTTCTAAACAGACAGCAGAGTCCTGGTCTCCTGGCAGTATGTGGCATTTATTCTCAGGAATACGAGGTTGCCTTCCTACAGCTGTGCTTCTACCAGTCCTTTTTACAGTACACAGAATATGTTCAGATCTCAGCACATACACACTTCTTTAAACTTTCCCCTGTACCAGCTGATTACCTTCAGTTTGATAGTACTCCCCTTCCTTGAGACATTATTCATATCTTCAAAGCGGAATGAATCCCAATGCTGGAAGACATCCTCTTTACTTCTATAAATAGTTGTGGATTAACATTTTTCCTACTCTACTTTTTAAAAAGCATTCCTTGTTTCTTTTACTAGTATGTGAGGAATGATTTATCCTTACTCTAAGCTAGCTTTGATGATCAGATTGTAATGTACTTGAGATAGTAAGAATATATTGATACATACTGATAGATATTAAACACAGTAAATGCAAACACTGAACCATCACAAAAGGTTCAAGCCACAAAACTTCATATATAATATTTAATACAGCATGTAAAATAAAAGATATTCAACAAACATAAGACCACAAATGTAATCCCTCTGTTGCAAAAACAAAGGTGATAGGTAAATTAAGGATTCATTTCATACAAGTTTCCCTTCTCACCATTGTGAAAAAACACTGCTTTAACTAAACAACTGGTATTTTTTTCTGTGTAATTCCACACTATATAATTTGATTACTTCTGTCAGGCTCATAATAGGAGTCAGAAACAAAAGGGCCCTTGCTACTATCCCTGGCATACAAACAATGGCTAGTGGCCCTTACCATCAAATCACACCTAAAAAGATATGCTCAAAATAGCGTCTTTTCTCCTGTCTACTCCACAGGTAGCAACCTAAAAATTAAATAAGTTACATTGTTTTATGTAATGAAGATCATCATTCTGTGTATACTTAAGTGACAGGATATCTCTTGGGAGGCAGAACTGTGTCCCACTTTTTTCCAATGAATTTGTTTCTGCATAGCCCTTAGTTTGAGACTGTAGAAGACATACTCTGGACAAGTATGTACTAAACACTTTTCTCCACACTGCAGAAATCTTGAGTGAATCTGAGCAACTGTTTAACAGAACACATCCTCTGACTGAAGGAAATTTGTATTTAGATCTCTCTAAACACATCTCACACATCCATGCAGCCCTAAATGTATGTGCATGTACAAAGGACAACTCTGCAGGCTGAAGTATAAGATCTTAACAAGAATCTTTTTAATACACAGACATTAAACTAGAGCCTTTCTGGTTCTCTAAACTACAGTATAAGTATACAAAGAGCTAGCAATTTAGCACAGTATGCCTTGTAATTGGTTTAATTATTGTCAGCATGTAACTATAAACCAAATACCAATTAATTTTCGTATACTAGAGCATTTTTCTTAGTTGTCCCTTGAGTTAAGTTTTCTATGGAAGTAAGCTGAGGTCCCCTGGGAGTGGCAGGAAGGCAACTTTCCACATTTGTTAAGATGTGTAAATGAAGAGAACTATTGAGTGCATATTATCAAAAAGCAAGTTTGGCATCACTTACAAATCAGGAAAAATTGAAAGATCAAGACATTTAAAAGAGCAACTCTGCATGTTTGACAGCAGCAATTGAGAGATAAGGCTGACTACAGCATCTGTGGTAGGATCAGTAGTTGGAGCTGCTCCAGTGCTCAGGGGTCTTCCAACTCAAGGACTTGGTTCAGATCTTTCACCAGTTTTAATATACTGACAGTGAGTTTAATATTCAGTTAGATTCCCTGTGTAGTAAGTGCTTGAAAAGGTGAGAGATTGAGTCATCTTCTTATACTAAAGTAGCATACTATTGGAAGTACTCACTATCAGTTTTCAAGCTGACTCTGTCTCCTCAGATATTGTCATATCATTTTTTTTTCCTCAGGCTAATACAAGATTATCACAGTCTGCTAAGGTAAACAATGCAAAGAGATTTACCAAATGAGAATCTGACCCACTGTAGTGGCAGCCTCGGGTAGCACCACTGGTAAGACCAAGCATAGCGCAGCTCTTCAGATGTGAGAACATATCCTAGGCACAGCAGCTGATAAGCTGCCATGGGAGGGTTAAGCAGTACCCAACAGCTCCAGGGACCCTCCAAATAGGGTCAATGCTTGAAGAAAAGCACAGCTGTCTTTCCTTTAAGGGACAAGGAAAATGCAGGAAAAACTGCAAATAAAAAATGATTCAGGGACAGACTGATAGAGAGTGAAGATCACAGAATGCTTATACAAATAGACATGGTAACAGCAACAGCAGAAGCAATTTTACTTGATCAGAACAGATCCAAAAATTGGCCTGTTTGTACTAGCCCAAGAAATTCTTCTTATCTTCTTCCCATTTTATGGTTACAAGTTAGGGGAAAGAAAAAAAAGATGAGATCTCCAAAAACAAAGTGCTCCTCCTCCTACAGCAAAGAGAGAGAATCACATTTGATTCCACTGTAGTGGAATAATGCTTAAAAGGAGTTTTAGGAGAAAAAGTGTTGGTTCCAGTCATTTGTGATTTATGCAGAAAAAGCACAATGCCAGCATTTCCAGACGTTCAGAAGTCTGCTGGAAATCAAAATATATTTCCAAAAATTCCTAGGGCTAAAAGTGCAAATCTATTCACACTTGTGAGATCTTACATAAACAGTAGCTTGGTGCCATCACAGAGCTACTCATAAGTCATTACGAAAGCAGAAGAGACTGTAAACCTGAACACGCAATACTGTTCTTCAGGCTTTGTAAACCTGCAGACCCAGTACACAACTTGTGCAATTAGGCTGTAGTTCTCACATTGCTTTAAATCTGTTTGGCTTTAATTAATCCCCAGTTCAGCTATCCTTTAATTCAGCTGCTTCCACTTACACCCACAAAAGATCTGTCCCTGTTCATCAACGAACAGAAATTCCTTGGGTTCATCTGTGCTGTGGGGTTTATATTCATCCTTCTATGCGTTCCCCCTTTTCCATATGTAGGAAACTCTGCCCACTAAAATACCTGTGTCTTGACTTATTAAAACTGTACTTTGGTGCATTTTTTTCTTTTTCATGCAAAATCAGCTTACCTTAAAAACTTGTGGACTAGTGATGAATTGTTTTACAAGCACTCCTATATGAATATAGATTTCTCAGTGAGCACATTCCCTCAGCAGAGATCTGTCTTCTCATATGCATACTCACGTACGTCCATGTCTGTATATAAACATGTCCTTGAAGACAAAGTAAGGAACAGCGCTCCTACTGCTGAAACCACGAAGTGCAAATAAGCTTAAGTTAGTGCTTCTACTTGCACTCAGGCCATGTATTTGGGTCTACACATAGGCCTAAGGTGAAAATTTGTCACCATTATTTTGCTTTCATGCTGTCATATCTATTCTAAAAAAAATTTAATCTGATGCGACTGGCCAGGAAGGGAACGGGGATAGTTAAGTGGTTTAAAGGTCATTAGAAGCACTGTCAGAAGCTAGAGAAATGACGCAGCTTTTCACAACTATCCCCTTGCATGAAGCCATTTGATTTTTTTCACATGAAAACTACAAATATTGTTTGTGAACAAGACATCACCAGATTTGGTATAGGAATATGTCCATTATTCCCCAAAAGTAAGACTCCATTATGAGTGATGGTGTGTCAAAAGTTACGAAAATGTTGGAAAAAAAGTAGTGTACAATGAATCTATGTGTGAAATGAATTAAATCCAGCCTAGAACACTATTTCTGTCTCCGTTAGCAACAAGCACTCAAGAGGATGCAGTGAGTGACTTAAAGAAAAGATTGTGATATGAATGACAATTTCCCAGAGCCACACCAAAGAGGTGGCACAAATACTCAGTATGAGACTCCTCTCCAGTTTCCAGCTCAAGTGGTGTTTCAAAACAACGAGGAAAGCACTGCCAACCAATCATCTTGATATTACTTATTACCCCATTTTCAAATACAGCATTTTGGATTAATTACTAACAGTGATTCAGTAGCACTGCGAGTTATAAATATGTAAGTGAAAGTTTACTCTAGAGACCTCACTTTACCAAAAGCTTTCCTGCATCTTTTTCTCCTCTCTAGTAACTGTCCCACCTACGATCCTTATCACTATATTTATCTTCTTAATGAAATTTTGCACAATTGTCTGACAATTCAGGTTATCCAAGGATTTATTTTCATTGAAGCAATGATTCATCTGAAAAGGTGCAGGTTATTGGAGAAATGAAAGTATAGTTCTCTTGAGAAAAAGAAAACATACAGGTAAAGTTTCCAGATAAGATGATGTTATTACTTAGAAGAGCAGCATAAGAAATCAAAAGTTTCACAACACATACAGATCATCAATTCCCTGTGTCTGTACATATACACATCTACATGAACTACTTTTCATAGTATTGAAGTTAACTAACACAGATACAGGTTACTTGAATAAACAAACAGTTTCTTGAGGGACTAAAATCTCTACTTCATTTAGGATTAAGCAGTGTTCATGTACTTTTCTTAAGTTAGCTTTAAAAGTGCTTACCTGCATGTGTCAGAAAGCACTAACATTACTAATACAGGACATATGCAACACTCACTTGTTTGTTCATTTATTTTCAATGCATACATGTTAAATAACTTCATTATTTTCTGTTTTTCATGTCTGTTTCCTCATTTCAGTTTAGTTTTATATCCATTGCAAATTAAATTCTCAGTTCAAAGTCAGTTTCTTTTCCTTTTTTCCTCTGTAATTTTTTTCCCTAGGTTTCTGAAAGTTTTCTTGTGATTTTGCAGAGAAGTGTTTCTAACATGTAAGTCCCTATTAACAGAAGTTCAGAAATAAAACATGATAACATTTTCTGAAAAGCTGCATAAGAAACATGAGCAGAAGTTTGACCCCCTCCTTTCCCGGGGGGGGCGCCCCGGCCCGGCAAACAAAAAACAGAAAAGCAACACCCAGATTGTAGCTAGCTAATATTTTGATGTTTAGCTGTGATAATGACTACATTTACTTCCACAAATTGGAGACAAAGGATGGCAATTTCCATTTTCATATGATCAATCATTCAAATTTGAAAGTCCATGTAAGATAACTGCCTCAGTTCTCCAGACTGAGCAAAGTAAATTACAAGAGAAGACTCCAAAATTGGGCTTAGGAGCAACTGTATATTCACAGAGCAGCACTGAAGGGTGTCCTCTGAGGTACTTAAGTTTTGGCATAGATGTACGTATAGCAAAGGAACAGGGTTTTTGTCTAATCCACAGCATATATTTTATTTGCAGCTGATCCCTTTACTCCCTGTAATAGGAGCTAAATCTTCACACTTGACAGACCCTGACAAAGGCCTGGGGACCACGTAGTGTGTAGGCTTAGCCCCTTTCATTGCGGTCTAAAAAAGCTCTGAGTCCAGTGTTTTCACATTCAGCATTCACATGGGAATCCACCCCAAAAACCAGGGGGAGTTCTCGGCCTCCTTTCCCATACCCACTTAGGCTAACTGCTGTCGCCCCAGGACTCCATTTGAGGTCTCATCCATGGATCCCTTTTAACAAACCAGGTTGAAACGGGCCCCTTACAAGCTCACAGCAACCAGGAACCTGAGCCAGAGGAGTATGGCAGTTAATTATTAGCAAGTTCCTCCAAAGTAGCCTAAAGGGGATTGTCCACCAGTGTTCAAATATTGAGCTATCAATTCATCGCAGTTCTAGCAAGAAGAAGGAAAAAAACCCAGTAAATGACTAACACATGTGCATAGAGCAGGACCTTAGCTCTAGATGTACTAATAACTGTGACTTTTTGTACAATTTTTTTGGAAGAGGTCAGAAGAATTTAACAAACAAGGTACTAGCAGGCTTCCTGTTACTTGTAATTACAAAAATGGGCAATCTTTCATTTTAATAGGTCACATACTTTTTTTTTTTCCTCTCTGCTAGTATTTTTTATAAGTAGACAACAGTGCTAAGGTTTGGTGGGTTTTTTTTGGTTTTTTTTTTTTTTTTTTTTTTTTTTCAAAAAGAAAAATAAAATATTGGCATTTAAAACTTTTAGACTGTACACTAAGACATCTGACAAGCTAGCAGAAACTGGGACAAATTCTGCCTTAAGCTCCAAGATTGCAAAGGGCCAGCTAACAGCAACATTGCATAACAAATAAGCTCTCTAGAAAAGGTAAGAAAACGATAGCTGGAAAAAAGGATTGCAGGGATGAGGAAAAGTATGGAATGTGGTTCAAAGAAGACTCATTGTATAGGGGCATCTGAAAAACCAGGTAGATGTGCCCAGCACATCTTGGGCAAAAGAGTGCAGATGAAAAAATACCAAAAGCCACTGTAATAGTCTCTTTTGGGAAGATTTACTGTGGTCATTTGGCTGAGAGCTAACCCTTACCTTCTCCACAGACGATCTTTTCAGGTTAATAAATGTTGGAGTGATTTGGTGCTTTAATTGTGTATATCTCTACTTGTCAACTGAATGTGCATTTTAAGAGACAGATGAAGATACAGTGAGAGACATCAACCTTTGCAGAAAAAAAAAACACAACTACTTTTAATTTTTCAATGAGGGATGATGTGGTCCACAGAAAAGGAAATATGAAGAGAATAACCGATGATCAGCACAGTCTTGGTGATTACCACAGACATACTGGTGATGGATGCTTCAGATCACACTGAAGGTCTTACGTTCTTCCTGCTTTTATGACGACACACTGATTGCTATTATTGCTACAATATATACATATAGCTTTCTTACAGTCATTTTTCACCACTCATCAGAAGCTACTCTACCTGGTCAACAGATTATGCTGAAATCAGGGAGAAAATAAAGCTAGGAACTCAGCAATTGTTATGCATTAAACCAAGTGGGATTTTGTTGCCACAGTGTTCTGAATTTATTCATCAAACTGGTAGAGAAAATATTTTTCAGACAGTTGTATTTTCAAAATCTAACACTGCTTAGAACCAGCATGAAACTACTGTGAGAATACACGTAACTACTATGCAAACTTTTAAAAATATCAGTGCATTATTAGTAAGTCCTTAACAACATCTTTACAAATATTAATGTTAAACTCCTCATCTCAAGGGGACTGAATATTTCATGGCATTACTGCAAGGCTTCATATACTCCCAACCTGAATCTGCAATCACCTGGCCCCAGTACAAGCCACCACCTGACAGCTTTATGGAGAGGTGTTCCCATCAAGCACAAGCACAACCACAGGACAAATTAACAACCTAGTTTTCTGTATATTCAGAATATTAAGACATGAAAACACTGTTCCTTCAAAGATCTCCCTGCTCCCTGTCCAGATCTTTCAGATCTCCAGTCTGTGATCCCTATCCTCCCAAAATCTGCTGCTGCTAGGCTGGTGGCTGCAGGTTTCTGCTCCCTGTTAACTTCTACAGCCAGTCTCTAGCCCTGAAGGGAGGTGGCAGCCTCTTCAGCTTGTCCAGACAATTCGGCTGGGCTTTGAGGCACATGAAAGATGCTGAAGGTCAGGTCATTTATCAGATTCCCAGGGTTTGACCACGGAGGGAGCTGTATCATGAGCAGCTCAGCAGCAGGGTTTAGGAGTTCTGCATTCATGGGGTCCTTTAACTGGTCTTCTGTAACGGTGGATTATTGAACAATCATTAATCAATTTAGTGGGGGTGATAGAAGAAGCAATCACTCACAATTAGCTGAACAGTGTGCTACAATAGTGTGGGGTGCTTGAGGTAAGGTGAGAGTGCAGATAGAAGCTGCCCTGTGTCCGTGGGCATTGCTGGCCTTCATTCTGTCATTAATGGGTGTGCAATGGATGGGTGAGATGGTAGTGTCACAGCATACGTCAGACTGCTTTGGACAGCTGCATGAGAGGGCTCACAGCAGCAACCAGATATCCATATGAAGTGGGTTGTGTCTCGAGGTTGTCCCACCACTTCTCTCTGAACAAAGGTGACCCTACCACCTCCTTCCTGCTCCTTCTGTACCACTTCCTTTGTAAGTGTTAGATTTTCAGCCCAAAGAGGCAAGCAAATTCCAGGCTTTGAGGGGTATCAGGCTGTCTCCACACAGACACTAGGAACCCCACACCCTACTGTTGTATACCTGTGTCCCATGCAGTTCTGGATGCCAGGAGCAGCCATGACACTTGCTTGGAGCTCACAGGGTCAGTGATTATCCCTCCAATAATCCAGAAAAGAGATTCACCACAGAGCTGAGCAGGAGCAGCCTCCGGCCTCTGCCTGCTCATCCACACTGTCAGGATGTGTCAATTTATCGGCCTTCAGGGCTGGATCCAACAAGGTGCTGAATGCCATATGGCATGCACAGAGCAGCCTCTTTCCGCACACCCACAAAGAAGTCAGCAGTTTTTAACTTTTACTTTTCAATGAAAAATACTGCTGTTATAATGGACTAAATTTTGTCATAAAAAGTGAAAGGTAGCAGCTAACACAGCACCATTTAAAGCTGCATCTGGAATACAATTGCTGTTTAAAACCAATGGGGAAAAGCAAGATATGGAGAATCAGAAGAGAGCTTAGAATGGAGACCTTTAAAAAAGAAGAATGTGTTATAAATAATAAACACCTCCACAATCGTACATGATATAAAACAAATTCTATTTCAGCGCCTCAGTGGCATTAATAAACCTCTCAGCTTTATTCTCCTAGTTTATGATATCACAAGCACCCCTCTATGGAATTACACTCTTTTTCACCACAATGTAAAAAATCATTAAGACAGTTTCTCAATATTTTGTTATTGTTTGACCTACAGATTAATATGCCTCTCTAGAATTTGCATCTCTCCTATTGTCTTAGACCAAATTACAGCACAATAAATGCTGTCTGATGGGGGAGTATTGTGCAGGTTTTTGCTACTTGCAGTATAGTTATGACTGGCTCCTGCATCAGCAAAAATGATTAAAATTAAAAAAAGTTAGGTTTTAGGAGCTCTGAGATTGCAATGAGGTTATAGATCAGAAGATATTTTCTCGCACTAGTGCCCTTGGGCTTGGAAAAACAATGTGCTTGTTAAATGTTAATTGCTAAATTATTGAAGCCTAAGCCAAATAGAGGAGCATTCTTCAGGCTGGAATGACTACGTTCATGAAAAGAAAATAATCAAGGAAAGCTCTTTAAAATGTTTTCTGCAAAATCTGAAAGAATGCAAAATTATCTGAGTTCAGTATTAACTCAGCCTAAATTCATAGAAAGGTTGGCTTCTTGGGGAAAATTTTAGGAGTGCTTTGTAATTCTGCAGAGTAATCAGGAAAAAATTCTACCGGGTTTCATGTGAAACCTGGTAATCTTTAGCTCCTCTGATTTGGCTCTTGCTGAGCAAATGTGATCTTTTGTATGTCAAAATCATTTTCAGCCTGAGGATCATCAAATAATGGTTAGGTTTTTTAGGAAGGAGACAAGTAAGTGAGAGCCTGGGAAGAGTGATGAATAACTGGAATTGTTCGGGAGAAAGAAGCAGAGCAGGAAGGAAACCCAAGGTGTTTATGTGAGCAGTGGAGTTGGAACAAAAACCAGGAGAGCTGGGAGAAGCTAGTCAATGGAACAGCAGGAGGAAAGAGAAAAATAGTAGGGATTCTGAAAAGGAACGAGAAAGATGACAGTACCAGAGACTATATACAAGAAGCTGATGCAACCTGTACTTAGGAATCAGAGAACTGCCAGGGACATTTTGTGAGAGAGTGATACACAAGCTATCATGGAGGAACAGGTCTATGTCACTAGGGAGCAGTTGCCTGGGGACAGTGATGAGGAAGAAGCAGTGCATCTAGGTTCTGAGCCAAAGTCACTGGCAAGTCAAAATAATTCAAAAAAAAAAAAAAAAAGAAAAACAACCACCCAGAACTTTAGCAGAGGCTGTTGTTTTTTTGTGTTTTTTTTTTTTTTTTGCTAATTCTAGATCTCCTTTTTGTGCTATAGCTGAGATATAGAAATAACGAGGAGAATCACTGAAATATTTAACACAAAGCAAGAAAATGAAACATGTATGGATACGCAACAGTCCTTAACTACACGTGTTTAATGATCATAAGGATTTATGTACACTGCATACTGCTCCAGTCATGCTCATGGGATGAATGATTTTCACAAAATAAAAACAGCTGTGGGGAAATTTTCTCAAACTGTAACAGTAACAATAAAAGCAGTAAAATTAAAAGATGTATCTTAAAACATTATTCAAGTTGACAGTCCATATGCAACTATCTTTTTATACTAGATACAGCTCAATTAAAATGCAATTATAAGTACAATATTTGCTCCATATTTTGTGAATGCTCTGAGAATAGCACCAAATACTCTAATATAAGTTTATCTTTTTAATTAGCTTTGGTTATTCCATGAACATGTGTATCTTAATAAGGACTGTGCATTATACCCTCTATGGGACATTGAATAATGGTTTAATGTAGAGATTGCAAAATAGCTTGGATAGAGTGGAAGAAGAAAATGTGGAATTAGAATGATGGAAATCTACATAAAGTAACATTTCCCAGCAATGTGATAGTGAGAAGCAATATGATTTTCAAGGTCAGAAGGGAGCAAGGGGGGGTGGGGTGGGGGCATTCCAGTGGTCCTCAGAGGCAAAAAAAACAGTTCAATTCCCCTCTACACCAGCATTGGCAAGAAAGAAAGATTATCTTGCGTTTCAAAGTCTGTCATTTGAAGCTTTCCCCATCTTTCCCCAAGATGAACCTAGACCAGTTAGAGGGAAACATTGTGGAGAAGTTAAAGAATTCTGGCTCCAAGAAGGACACAAATGCCACCATTACAGTAATTAATTAACTAAATATCAGTGTTAGGGCGCTTTATCGGTTCCCTATTGGAGTTAGTCAGACTTGGGTATGCTGCACACATTTCAGGATCAGCAAGAAAGGGTATAAAGCATCAGGCAGGGTCACCCATGGTCAGATCATGAAGGTCAATTCCTTGCTTTGTGAAATTCTGATTTGAATTGAACATTGAATCCTACAACTCCAGTGTTTGTCCCGATCAACTATTTAGTTGTTAAGTAGTTCACTTTTATCTCTTTTGTCCTCTTTATTCAAAGCTGATACATTTCTCAGTAAACTGGCATACTTTGACCAGTGCCTTAAAAATCAACCATCTCAGAAAGAGATTGTGATAATTATGAAGAATATCATCAGGAGCAACTTCAAGAAATATCACTGTGATAGATAAAAATTTACTCTGTCTTTTCCTCTCATTTTTTGGGGAAAGTGCATAGGGAAAAAGGTATCTTGGACATCTCTGTCACAGAAACCATTAGCAGAGGTTAACCTAACAATCATTGTTAGTGTGCCATGAATTTTTCAATATTCTTTCCTTCTGTAGTAGTTCTCGTTTTTTGTTTCCATCACTATGCCGTTATTATAATCCCACTGAGGCTTTCTTAAGTAGAACAGCACTTAATTACTGGAATTAGAAATGACAAATATCACAGTTTTATCTGGTTGATCTTATCTAAGATCTTCTGTATGTGAACTTGAACAATCTAGTAATTTCCAAAGACTTAAAGAGGTTTGGGCATTTGTTTTTTGTTTGGCTTTTTTTGGCACTTTCTTTCCTTCTCTCTGCTCAGTTTTACCTTTCTTTCTCAAAGTAAAGCTTTTTTGACTTATGCAGATAATTTTATCTAATTCTACCTCATGTAACTACTTACTCTCATAATTTTTCCTAGCCCTCCATCATTAATTCCACATTTTCATCTTACAGCTAAAATTGGATTGCTCTTCCAAACAATAAAATTGTCCCAACTCTCTAATAAGAGAGCAACAATCTATATTTTGCTTCTTTAATTCACGCCTATATGGAATTTTTTCTTTAGTTCTGAATATATCTTACTTGCTCTGAAGTCTTGCAAGGTTATTTAAGCAGATATAGGGAGATTAATTTTCATAATTGTTGCATTTGACACTTAGTTGGATAAACATCACTTAAGTATTGATGTCTGTGTGAATATCTAAACTTACATTAATATTTGATAACTGGAACAGCGTGTGATGAAAAAATAACATTTTCGTATTAGATTTTGATTGTGCTTTTCATTTTTAAATTATCTGTTCAACATCTTTCACATTAGCATGCCCCCTTATTGTTATAAACAGAAAACAAATAAGTACTCCAAATCTACTGAAAGGGGGGAAATAAAAAATACATACATATATATATATATATATATATATATATATATATATATATATATAAAACTATGCTGATGTTAAGTATAATACAGACCTAAAAGAAAATTGGGAAGGCTGAAACAGACTTCCTAGTTTTCAGTACCATAGGTCCTGTTCAAATTATTCCGAGCTCAACTGTAGATCCTAATTTAATGTATTTGAATTGGTTTAATGTGCCAAAAAGCAGAGATGTCTGAGCAGATGTGTTGCATCTGTACTATGTATTATTTCTGCTATTTTAAAACAGTTACATTACAAACACAACTACAAAAACAGTTTTATTTTCCTTTCCTAAATGATTCCAGTCATGCATGTGTTTATATCTTCTCAAAGGTGCACTGAAAAGTACCATAATTAGCTTTCTGCTGAAAAATTGACTGTGTAACACATTGCTTAGGAATAGAGAATGATTTGAAAATCATTTTATTCAGAAGTTTTGTTGTGTTTTATTTTTCTTGTCGGTATGACCAACTCTAGAGTGCGTCTACCTTTTCTTTTCGCTTTTGGCAAACTTCATCTAATGTTAACTGAAGAGCTTATTAAGATAAGAGAGAGAGAGATTGTATAAGTATCCTTTATGAATTATACTGAGGTGTTTTAAGTAGTTATTTGTCTACCATTCACAAATGTTTACACAATTTCTGCTCCAGCATATTTTTTAGGAGTAATTCCTCTCTTGGTTCCAGACTTCTAATTTCTCTGTCTTCCAGAGAAATTAAAAGTAGCAGTTGATCTTTATTTGGGCTCAAGAGTTTCAATAGCTGTTTATCCCACTGTTTCAGTTTTGTATATCACTTCATGCACCCCAAATTCTACTCTAGACCAAAGCACACAAAATATGGAAAAGAAATAACTATAGTAGACATTCTGGTACATATGTAAGATATGCGAAGGTGTTTCTAACCGGCCTAACTTGTTTTTAGGTAATAGGCAAATATGAAAAGCATCCATAAATCACCCAAGTCTAAAGAATGTTATGTTTTAATGAGCAAGTGGTTAACTGAATATCAGGTTCCAACTCTCCCTCCATCACAACCTTAGTTCTATTTAGGCACCTAACATTCACTGATTTCAAAGGGTGTTAGGTACATAAGTGTCATTACACATTTGACTCTGAGTCTTTTCATCAATTTTTGAGTTATAAAGTGGGGATAATAGTACTTTCCTTTGCTTCTCATGTAATTGCACTTGGGTATCTTAAAGATGAGTACAGTAGAAAATATGAGCTACTCAGATACTACAGTAACAGGAACTATTCTGAAAAACATGAAACAGAAAATGATCAGAATAGATCTTGAAAGATACGGAAAAAAGGAAGTTAAGGACCGCTGCGGACCTAGAAATAAGGTCTGGAAAGGCTAATGAACATGAGTTAAAGAATTTTACCATACCATATCTTTTGATATGGAAAAAAAGATGCACCTGAATTTCTGGTTGCTTGTCCAGAACTAGTCACAAGCCACTGGAAGTTTTTCTCTGCCCACTGCTGGATTTAGTGAATAGATGTTTGCATCTATAATGTTGCATTTGTCTTGCATATGTATTTATAAAGTAGCACCTAAAAATAACTAGACTGGGGTGATAGGCTTCATTGACATCATGTGCAATTTGAAAGTGAGGGTTCATTCTGGTCAAATAAGTATAGAACAATTTAAAAGTATGTTAATTTGTCCAAAGGTTGACATCTTGTGGAAATTTTTTTCAGGTTGAAGGTTCTGCTACAGCTTGCTTTTGGAGGAAGACTTTTGGTTGTAGGCTGGGCAATCCTGAAGAAAGAAATCTGGAGTGGGAAGGGGAGGATAAAGGGCAAAAAAAACCACACCCAAACATTGCTTTAAAATTTAGGATGAATTTTAAAGACCCAAAGGTGTGAGATTCAGATTTGTATCTGAGCTTGGATGGGCAGTCTTCTGTGACTTACTGCCTAGTAACAAGACAATTATTCAAACAAAGTTTCTCAGATCTCATTTTTAGATAGGACAGAATGCATCTATCAGTTATAGCTCACATCTGATGTAATCAGATGGATGGATTTAATTACATTTAACTTGTTCCTCCAGTTATCCCTTGTGGATTGGGGAAGCGAGGCAGAAGGATTTGAGCTCTGCCCAGGATACCCCCAGGTATTGTGCATTAGCCTTTACAGGGTTGGAAACAACTTGAATTTAAAATATTTGTCTTTACTTCGTGTTTAATTTCCAGTAAGGATAGAACAAAATTTTGGGGTTGCTATTAACAGTAAAATGATCCTGAAAAAAATCCATCCAAAATTATGTTATACATTCTCTTCCTAATTCTCTACTGCTCAGTCATTTACAGGTTGTCAGCAATAGGGCAGTCTGTTTTTAAAAGACTGCATAAGGTGTGAGGATTTACCAAGAGAGATATTTACATCTAAAGAACAGAGAAGTGTTATCAAATGCCTCCAAGTCCTTTCGTGAATTTCATGAGATCACGCATGGCAGTTTGTCATTGCTGCATGTCTGCCATCAAGTACTGCTCTTGTATTGTTTTGGTTATTAAAACAACAGCTTCCAGAGCCAATTTACAATCTAAAATAATTCACAAAGCTGCAATGCTTTGCACCATAAAATAGATGCCAAAGATAATTGGGCAAGGTGGTGTCATGTCACATGTGTGCAGTTCATTAATTAACTGCTTGAAACTACTATAAAATAATAGCCATGTCATCAAGATGAAACTACAAAAGTGAAAATAAAATAAAACTGCACTACCAAAGAAAACAGAACAGTTGTTATTAAAATATCCTCATATTACAATTGATTTTATTGCCCACTTCCTTGGCCTTTCTGGTGCCAAACATTAACCTAAACTGGTACCCCAAAGACTATTAGTTTATACTGCTTCTGGCAAGAACCTCCTTTTCTGTGAAGGATGCAGAATTTATTTGGATTTACACTATTGCATTGTAATTGCATAGTGTTCCTGATCACACCTGTGCCAAGATTACACTAGCAGATAATGAAAAGCGTGCCTGAAAGTTAATGCCCAAAAGGCAGCAAGATCTCAGAGTGGCTTGGCTCTGGATCTCCACATCTCAACACCCCACTCATAGATCTGATGTGATCCTTCTCTTTATTAGTAGGTTCACTGCTAATACTGAGGAATTATGCCCCCATCAAGTGTCTGTGTTTGCCAGAGTAAATAATTGATGGACGGTTTATGGAATTTTACCAGCTGCTTTGCACAGAGCAGCTGGAATCAGGGTTGTAAGGAGACCTAATTTTTAATTATCTTTTCATATACAATAGGAGCTTCAAAATAATATATTATAAACATTGTAATATTAAACATGGCATTAAACAGAATACAGTCAAATCCTAACAGCTACAGATGGACATGAATTCCATTCTGGTTTTTGTTTTTTTTTTTCTTATATCCTTTCTGAAGCACTGGCTGTTCCTAGGAGTGGTAGAATTTGTATTCATCTAGCACCCTGTAAAGATTTTGAGCACAAGCACTGGCTTTGGTGCGGGACATGTGCTGCCCAGGACTGTCCTGGGGAAAGAACAGTCTCATGAGTCTCATCAGAATTTTCTGGAATCTATCACAAGGAGTAAGTTCATCAAAATAAGAGGGATTTATCAGTGTAAAACACTATGAATACCATAAAATAGGAATCAACTCCCAAAGCCTACAAAGGGAGTTCTGGGCTCCAAACAATACCATATTTTTCTTCACTAGCAAACGCTTATGAAATAAAATGTCTGTCTATTCAGACATTGTAGTTACAAGTACAAAGTAGTCTACTTTTTTTTTTTTTTTAAAGTCACTGTTAACTTGAATTATTTGGATTAACAGAAGCGAAGTGAATCTACTCCAACACATGATGATCTGAGAGTGATTATGCCGTACACGTTAAAGAAAAGTAGATAAGTAGGTTGTTAGAATTACTAAACGTATTACTAAATGAGACCTGGCAATGTGTGATGAAAATGAGAGCATCTGGGTAAGTAACAATGATGGCTTCTTCAGAATTACACTACTCTTTAGCTTGTTTGATCTCCTTGTAGCTGAAGACTTCGCTTTGTAGAATAATACTATATGAGGCAACCCATCATACCTATCATAGAATATACTGGGGGGGGGGGGTAGGGGGGGAGGGGAAAACACCTTCATAGGAGCCAGGGTTTGTCAGTGATTGTTCAGGAGCTTAAAGAGATTTAATATTTTCTTGTCAGTGCTTATTACACACCTGACATTTTTCATATTTGATCAGTTAATGGTTTTTGCCCACTACGCTACTTTAAAAGGTCAGATTAAAAAAAAGTTGTTAAGTAAGTCTCCTTTAATTGAGAAACATACCAGAAAAACCTTTTCATACCTATATCTCTTCCTTTTGAGAGGTACAGGTATCAATATTAGCACTTATCAAGAACACACTTAAGATAATAATAGCAACATGTCTGGATATACTCCAAACAGATCTGTGATGTAAAATTACCACGTAGAACATTTTGCTCTAGCTTATTTGGGTTAGATTAACATACTGAATTCAGCTACATGTATTTGATTTGAATTTGTTTATTATACAAAGGCTGTTCTAGCCAGACTATTTCTAACAGTTAGAGAAGAAAAGACTTTCCTAAAATTAGAGATCTTCCTGAAAAAGAGCTGTTGAATATATTTGCTGGTTTTCCATTTGCAAAGAAATGCATGAAAATTCATGGAATTTAATGAAGAATAATATCTGCTTTTTCTGAAATGTGTTCTGACCATCTTTAGAAAAGGAATACACAGATGACTTCTTGCACAAAGTGAATATAACTGAGGGATATTGTTAATTTCTTAGTAGCACTGATGTTCATCCTTATGCCGCATTTTGTTCTAAAATGAACACAGTGAATATTTTTGATCAGTTACTTTGACCTAAATTCAGAGATACTATGTGTTTTACTTCACAAATCTGCACAAGATTCATTCTACTCCAACAGCATCTTCCCAAAGCCTCAAAGATGAAAAATAAACAAAAAAAATCACAGAACCAAGAGAGTAAGCATGTTAACTTTCACGTTTGATTGCTTTTTTGAGCAAGTCATCTTTCATATCCATCTATAATTTATTTAAGAGAACACATTTATTAGAGAAATAATAGAATTTTCTCCACTGCCAGCCTTTTCACATTTTTTAGTAACCCCAGTTATAGAGCTTGCCTTGTGGTTTAACAGAAAAGATACTGCAATCTGGGGCTTGCCACTCAACTCTACATTCTCATCAGTATGAGATGATGAGAGGGCTGGAGCACATCCCTTACAAAGACAGGCTGAGGGAGCTGGGCTTGTTCAGCCTGGAGAAGAGAAGGGAAGGCTGCAGGGAGACCTCATTGCAGCCTTTCAGTACTTAAAGAGAGCCTACAAACAGGAGGGAAATCAATTCTTTGAAAAGGTAGATAATGGCAGGACAAGGGGAACTGGTTTTAAGTTGAAGGAGGGAAAATTTAGGTTGGATATCGGGGGAAGCTCTTTACCAAGAGAGTAGTGAGGTGCTAGAACATGCTGCCCAGGGAGGTTGTGGATGCCCTGTCCCTGGAGGTTGTTCATGGCCAGGCTGGATGGGGCCCTGGGCAGCCTGGTCTAGTGCTAAATGGGGAGGCTGGTAGGCCTGCCTGCAGCAGGGAGGTTGGAGCTCAATGATCCATTGATCATCCATGATCCTTCCCAAGCCATTCTATGATTCCATGAAAGATACTGTCTTGGCCAAATCTGAATTATTATTCCACTGGAAGTTAAACTGGTAGGGTACAAACCTCAGATTTGTTATTTTGATCCAAATAAGATTTTAACCTCATCTCTTTTGCATCTCTATCCAAAAATCATGTAAAGGAAGTGAAAATACAAGTGTTCAGTGAATGTGGAAGTACTACAGAATATTTTGCAAACCCTTCAGACATCATAAGCACACTAAGGAGTTTGTGGATCTGTTCCACTGGCTAAGTCATCAACTCCTTTAAAACTCAAACAAACCTTTATTTTATGAATACAAATAAAATCCTAAGTTCCCACATTGCATTAGAAATTTCATATGTATATATGAATCCACCCACCGCTAAAATCTAGGTTCTTCTTGAGAGATAAAAAGGCCATGGCTTTCCATTAACATCCTTAACAGCACTGATTTTTAAAAGTGACAATAGAACAAAATGCCAATTTGTAATATTAGTACAGTTGTATTATACTTCATTATTTTATACCACTAGGCGTAATTGTTCTAATCTTTTCTTGTAAGAATCCTTTTTGTGTAAGTGTCTTCTGGCTTCCTACAGGAGTTTTTAAACAAGAATAACAAACAGTAAACATGTCAGTGAAGTGCCTTCATTTTATATATTAGCAGGTATAATGTTTTCACATTATATCTTACACAGGATGTGAGTCACATGTTCCCCCATTTTTTATTTTTTTATTTTTTTTTTTAATAATTCAATAACTTCAAAACTTCCAGAAAAGTATAGAAGCAATGAACTGCAGTTCATTTTGATGTAGTCTTCAGCTACATCAAAAGTCATACTGAAAGATAAATCACAATCAATAGAAACAGGCTTGGTTTATCTAGTTAATCATTTTCCTATGAGTTTGAATAGAGCTTTTAGCATTTTATAATATATTTATAAATAACAAAGTTATTTAAACACAAGTAAAATTCTAAAAATCATATATTCTGTTTAGTTATTGGCTTATTTGAAACATACTCATCTGCAGGATAAATTTTGCTTGCATCTGCATCACTATTCTTTGCAGATGGAAGACATGCCTTCTGTGTGAAACAATGTATTATACAAAGACATGTGTCAATGCCAGTATGCCTCAACCTACATTAATAAGTCACTAACGTGCAGCATAGTGTAAAAGCAGCTGCAGTTCAAAAATACCTTCTGGTTAGTTCTTGCTAGATATGTTGATGAAGAGGAATTTTTCTGAGTCTGGTACTCAGAAACTCAACAGGCATTTCTCACTTAAATATGCTCCATGACAGTCCTGACCTCAGATCACAGACCAGGTACTAAATATCTTCCACTTTACCATAGTAACTCAGCTTTGAAAATTAATTGGCTTCTAACTTTCTCCATCTTCTTGTGAATCATTCCCTACAACTTACTACTACGGTATGATTTGATGTCTCCTGAGAGTCTGTGCTTAAGCAGGAAGGTACTGTATGACCTTGGAAGCCCAGGTGTAAAGTTCTGCATTTCCATACGTACAAGCAGAGCTCTGCCTTTTCAGCAGAGAATCAGCAGTTAGGAACATCAGTTTTTATGCAACTGGTCTGACAAATGGAGGCACAAAACCAGACCCAGGTCTAAATGATCCCAAAGGTAAGGGTTTGGGTGTTTTCTTGTGTTGTTTCCCTCAACCCGCTCCTTGCCAAAATATGAGTAATGGTTCAAAAAAAGCTGAATACAATGTACATGGCACAAAGCTCCAGGGAAAAAAAAAAAAAAAAAAAAAAAAAAAAAAAAAAAAAAA
>NW_024884733.1:17124337-17295033 GCF_019232065.1 Centrocercus urophasianus | reverse complement strand
AAAAAAAAAAAAAAAAAAAAAAAAAAAAAAAAAAAAAAAAGAATCAACTTCACGTGAAACATTTTGAAGTTACAAAAAGTTAATCATGTGTGAACCAATGCAAAAGGTTATCAATAATAAAAAGATTACTACCAGGAAAGTATTCAAATCCAATCATACATAACATAATACCACACAAAGATTGCATTGTGATGATTGCACAAGGCCAGGGTTTAGAGTAACGTAAAGTATAACACATGCAGCAGGAATCCCCCACGTTTCTCCATCCTTCTGAACTGTGCAACTCGCAGCCTAATTCCCAAAAGATCCTCTTTATCCAGTGTGCCACTTTGTTTTTGTCATTCTTTTCTCATTTGTGTCCTACACAGCATTGTTCTACATCTTGACTACTTCTTCAATTACAATGAAAATAACTCTCCCTAAACAGATTTTGTCTTCCAAATTTTTTTTCTCTGCAACTTTGAGTTATTCCTTATCTCCTTAATTCCATATTCATTCATGAAGTATTCCAGTGTTGTTCTCTCTGTTTTAGATACTTCTCACAGATTAGAGTAATTCCTCTGAATTAGGCTTTGGTACCTCTAAGCTAGTACCCTGTTTGTGTACTTGAAAGTCTCTCAGCATATATATTACATTCCTTAAATAATTAATATTGATCTAAAGCTAAAGTTCAGCCTTTATGGATAACTGCATATATTCACATTAATCTACGTCACTTTTCAGCTTCTGTCTCAAATTCCCTGTGTTCATTCTGTCACCATTTGCTTACAATTTGAGCCTATACATTGCACTATTGCTATTTGTCTTGGTTAACACTGAATCTCAGTATCACATTCTTCTTGTCCAACCCAATGCAAAATAAAATATAAAAAAAGGCAAAAAATCATTTCCTTCTATGAGGATTCTGACACATAATAAAACAGTTGGAATTCTCTGGCAACTATCTAGAAAGCGGGTGCTTGTCAGAGATTTTGAGTAACAAGTTGTCACACTTTCAGTAATAGGCCTGATTTGCAGAAATGTGGCTCATTCAAGAGGGAAATATTAAGAAATTCACTGAATAACTGACTAACACAAACTAAACTGATGGACCATAGCTGGCTGAAATCTTGTGGCATAAAAAGAAAGAAAGAAGCTGGCTGTTGTAGCTTGTAATCTACTTCAGAACATGTTCAGCCTTCTGTCTGATTCAGATGAAATAAATATGTTCTGTGTTCATTATCTCATCTCTACTCATAGTTGAGCACATCAGCTGGAAAAGATGCCACATGTAAGCATATCACACTCTAGTTTATACAAACACACTACACAGGGCTGTTTGACATTAATTGGATCCACCCAATCCTCACACAGAGGCCAATTTGGCACAAAGAATATTTGTGCACTTTTCATATGTAAGACTGGAATTCTACATTGAGTTGGTATAAACAACTTTCACTAATTAGCAGCTTCTGCATTGTCACCTCCAAGATAAAAGTTGCCAAGTGCCCTCCCTCTTGTCTGGTATTACTCTTTGGCAGGCAGTGTTACAGGCAACATAAAAACAAAATTCCCTTCCAAATTGCTGTAAGGTGACTTACATCTAGAGCTCAGCAAAACTGCCAGTTTAGACTACAGGTATTCTCCATCTACGATGCCCTCATCACTTTTACCTTTCAAAATTTGCTTTAAATTAAAATAGAAAGTGAAAGAGACGTGCATGAGAACTGAAGCTTAACTAGCCAGTTTTAAGTTGCACAAAGTAATGGCTCTGTAAAGGACAGAACTGCTGTAAAACAGTCCCAGATTATTACACTTAACCTTTAAAAAAAACCAGAAAGTACAAAGCTAATTAATTTTCAAAGACAGAGGCATGTTCATTTCTCAATAGACATTCCCTGGAAGAACATCCATGCAAACCTTTCAACATAGCGTATCACACAAAAAGCAATAAATACAATAATTAACAAGAGATTCTAGATATAATAATGCATGCTTTCAGTCCACGATTTCATATCTCTTCTCAAATTATATTCAAAATTTTCTTCTCCAGTGCACAAATTATGATGAGCCCTGAACACTTACCTGGAAAAAGCATAATTTACAAAATATACTATGCATAGTATCGCATAGAAAAGACAAAAATGTGAGTAAGAAAAAGGTTCTTTCTTATTCTCCACTGTAAGTGCTATCTGCATATATGGGAAGAGAGATTCTATATTTTTATAATGACTGTGCAGTAGGTACACCTTAATCTATGACTGTCATTCCTATGCCTTCTAGTTATCACTAAGTTACAGAGATGCTACTCCCAACTCAGCCACAAACAGAAAGTTACACTTCTTTACAAATTCGCTGCCTGTGCTTACCAATGTTGCCCACTAAACTGTATTCCTTAGTACCACATCTCCATGGTTCTTGAACACCTCCAGGGATAGCCTGTACCAGTACCTGATCCCTCTTTTGAAAAATAAGTATTTCCTAATAACCTAGTTGAACATCTTCTGGTTTCACCTTGAGGCCAATCCCTCCTATATACCAAAAAAATATGATAATACCTTTCAGAAAAGGAAAAAAACAAATGGTCATGGTGAAAATGATGATTATATAGATATAATAAATGTTGACTTCTCCCTACCTAGAGATATTTCTAAGAAAACAGAAAGGAGTTGAAGTCAAATCATCAAGGAAAATGAGGTTATGCAAAATAGAAGAAAAGAGTCCACTATTTAACTCACAAAAAGAAGATATTTTGCTGTTCACAGAATATCTTCCTAAATGTTCCCAAACTTACAGAATATACCAAAATATTGCATAAAGTTCTATTTCAAGAATCACAACTAACTGATAGAAATTCCTCAATTTCCTGGTTAGAAAATACACCTCAAAAAAAATAATAATAATTCTCAGGACAAAAACTGTAGTAAAATTCTTACTAATCCCCCCCAAAATCAAGCAAGGTTTTTAATAGTTTGATAATTTCCTTAAATATCAGTAGCTTCACAGTGACAAACCTTAAAAAAAATCATGTTTGCAAAATATTTTTTAAACAATTTAAAATAATTAGCATTTTGAAAGTATTGTGTGTGCTAACATGCATCTCAACCAAAAGTGAAAAATGATACTAACATTTCTTGACAGTTTTTTTTTCATAAAAATTGTATAACCAATGAATATATGGATGTTACAATTAAGAAACATACAAGAAAGTTAGGTTAAACAAGTTATCACACTAAAGAAGAATAGATAGAAAGCTTACCCCTGTCCTGAGCTTGCTGAGAAAACTCAAGAGGAGTAATCTCCAGAAGACATCCTTCCCCAGTAGCAGTCAGCTCTTAAATGGGGTCTAGGAGAGGTGGAGCCAGGCTCCACCCCTTCCAGTAGCGCAGGTGAATTGCTTTCACCTGTGCTCCCAGGGCTGACTCATTGCTCGCATCAAGTGGTCAATCAGAGGTTCAGGCTGTGATACAGCTGTTCCCATACAGAAACTAACAGCTAGGGCTAGAGTTAAATTACTTTAAACAAAACAGATTCAAAAAAAAAAACTCAGCAAAAAATCATAGGCAAATCTTTAGTCATTTTTAACCCACTTTTACTTTAAAGGCAATTCTGAAGGCTGATGCACATCACGCAGTTCAGTTACAGATATGCCTTATCTTAATAAAGGTACAATTAGTTAAATTCAGGTTTTCAACTGATAAGAATATCCTTTGTTAATCTTACTTGAACTTAGCCCTATGTAGTTTCAACCAGGTGAACAAATGAGGGCCTGGGGCTCTTCATGGCTGCTAGGGAAGGAGGTTTCTTTCCCAGGGGATATCCACAGTCTGATCCTGACAATCAGACAATATAGGCACTATTAACTGTGACCTGCAGAGGTACCAACTAAGATAATAAAATAGTGCCTAACACTATCAGAATACACCAGCTGTTTTACTAAATCCTGAAGAATCGTAAACATCTAGATAAATTTTTATGAAAATACATCTAGATAAAATTATCTACCTACTCCCTTATAGTTTTCTAAATATCTTAGAACAGCCACATGCATAAGAATAGTTCTTTACTATTGATTTCACTATTCAGAGATGTAAAAGAACGGACTAAAAATTTGGTTTTATGTGGTGTATGAACTAGTTGCCAAAGGAATAGACGCCTAAATGAATGAGGGGATTCATGAATAGATATCACATTGTAAGTAAAAAATATACTTAATTATTGTCTTAAAGAAAAAATAGATGAAATGGACTGGTCCTCTACTACAGCCAATAATGAAAATCTTAAATGACACAGATGTATTTCCTAATCTGCTTTCCACAGATGTATTGTAAATAACAGTATCAGTGGCCTTAAGTAGTAAGATGCTTAACAAACCTCAGTTAATGCAGCCTCCTAGCTGCATTTCTTTCCTCTGTTGCATTTTTTATTTCCTACCAAACTTAGGTTTGATTTTAAGCACTTGCCCAAACAAACTTCTCCCAGAGAGAAAGCCATTCCATCAATATGGAAGAAATACAATAAAGCCAAGAAAGAAGATGGATGACCCGTCAAGCAATGAGTCTTTTTCCATGGGGAAGAATATAGCACTTTTACAGTACTCCCCACCCCCCCTGATCAGGGAGCTGGTGTGTAAGTAACTTGAATCCAGTATTATTCAATATAAAGTATAATAATAGTTATTAATCTCATGTGATTAATGCATATGCAATCTCACATCATATTTATTAGGAGTGCAAATCATGAATTTCTAGCCTAATAAAAAAGATTAATTGAATCGAGTGTTTAATTTCCTCTCTTCAAATCATTTCTTGATGATTCATGAATTCCACAGCAAAAGCATTTACATTATCATATCATCAGGAAATATAGTTAGTTCTTAGAAAGATAAGACGGAGCTGTTAAACCCTTAAGTTTCAAAAGGCCGTATTTTGTTCAAACGTTGGGAATATGTGATGGACACAGCGAGCTGACAGACAAAACATTTGACCCTATCAGAAATGTGGTATTACTGTTGTACTTCCAATGATGTGAAACCGTGGGTTTTTCAAACCACTCTGATACTGCACTGAAGTCTCCTTGTTCTTACACCGTGCATGTCAGGAAGCGTAAAACGTTAAACATTCTCTGAAGCTGCCCTAGAAACCTAAGATAACTTATTAAAGGTTCCCCCCCCCATGTTTGAAAAACTTCTTTGTTTCGCTAAGGGCAAATCTCTTGTGTTTTGTAATGTTGTTACTGAACAAGTTTAATGATTTGCTGAGGACCTCATCTAGCAGCATTACCAAGCAACATGAGATTAGAAACGTATGGTGATGTAGGTTCTCCTCGAATAAACGAAAATATTTTATTCAACTACCAAGAAGGGTCTCCTGAGAGCAAATTAGAAGCTAGTTGTGAAGGGAGATGTTTAGGCATGCTCTGGAATTATTTATCAGCATTTTCTGCTCTTGTAAGAATAAGCAGACATTTAAATTAAACAAAGGAGAAAGAAAATGAGGTTTTTCTTAAGTAATTTGACTGTTAATGATATTTCTGAATTCTTCTCAGTTTAATAGTTTAAGTAATCTGCAATGATAATTGTTACTGCTAAAGCTCCAATTGTGTCAATTCTATCCTTGCTGAAATGAACTTTCTCCAAGACCTTTAATGGACAAGTAATTGCAAATTTATGGTAGGCTTTGTTAATTTTAAGTTTGTTTTCTTCTTGACATTTCTTTTAATTTAATTTTATTGCATTCATCAACAACTACAGAAACTGACTTAAAAGTCCATTAAAAAAAGAATAAATGTTTGGGGTTTCTATATTGCACTTGTTTATCTGTAATGAGTCTGTGTCTCCAGATAGAGCGGAAGCAGTTTAATTATTACTTTCTAAAGAATAATGAGTGCTTTCTTCATACTCTTTCCAGATAAATATATTTTAAATTCTCACACAGCTTGAAAGCATTATTGTGAGTTTACTACTTAGGTGCTATAATTTCCCCTGCAAAACACTGGGAAAACTATGAATGTGTTTGAATTGAATACTCAGAGGGATAAATTTAAGCACTGTTAAGTGTGTAAGACAAACCCGTACAAAGGTCAGTTCCAAATTAAAGTAATAATATGTATCACAGGTACCCATCATGAATGAAATACAACCCAATGAAAAATCCATCTCACATTCAATGAAATTTTCATTCCATACCTTCTACAGCAGACATAGCTATCTCAGAATTGTAGTTGGCATGACACTGATGAAATCACATGTAATTGATTGCAGTGATATTTCAACTAAACTTCCATTGTCAGAACTTGATGAGTTGTCCAGACAGGATGTTTATTAGGATTGTATCAACACAGTGACTTGTCATGCAGTTTCTCAGCTGTTGTTTTGCCATAGTATCTCCTTTGTTCTGTCCATGGGCCAGTATGCCCCATTCCAGGATGTGCTCAGACAAAAACAACTAACATCGCTTGCATTAGCTTGCACTTTAAGACTGAACAAGCTATCACAAAGGCACCAGTTTACTCCACACAGCAATATGCTACTGGAAGCTGCACTGTATCTTATTTATCTGTTCTTAATGCCCGATTTCAGCCCCTATTTGTCTACTGTTAAGTTAAAGCCATCTGAAAATAAAGATACGCAGTCCCTCATGCTCTAATACAACAGAATGAACAAGCCCCACTTGTTTCTTCTCTTCTCCCTCATAAAATGGAAAGCTGAAGAACATTTCTTGGCTCAGCATATTCTCAACATTTTTGCCAAATCAAATGCTTGACAAGTGCAATTCTACAGCACATGCTTGATTTCCTTTTCAGCTTGCATTTCATAGAAAAGGATCTTTTGCAAAAAGTGCAGCAAGTTGGTGACATACACAGGATGCAGCACAGGTAGTGCAGTACGGGGTATCCGCAGATCCTCATGCTGCCATTCCTACGGTCCCAACAAAGAGGCCAGGAATGGCTGGGTGAATTCCCTTGCAGTTTCTGTTGATTTAGGGTCTGAGGAGTCTAAGAGCACTTCCCATATTGTTCTTCCTGTCCAGAACTGATCTGCTTTTGCCTTGCAGAATTGTCATTCTGTTACTTTTCACAAGCCTCTACATTACACAAGTGCATTTTTTAAACAAACAAACAAAAAAAATCTGTAAGACCTAGAAACCAGAAGTGAAGTCACAAATTTTAAAACTACAAGCCCTGTACATACACAGACTGCTCTGCATAACGATTATATCTGACAAGACCTAGCTCAACATTTTTATTTCCCATATTCACTGTAATTATGAAAGAAAATATGCATTATAAAATAACGTTATGATGTTCTCTCTTCATTGAATCCACCATCATACTTAGCCTCCTTCTGAGCATAAGTAGTTCAAATGAATAAGGATTGAAAGAAGTTTACTTAAAACCTGACTCAAGTGAGTATATATTTACTTTCCTACTCCCTATAGGAAAAAAAGAAAAAGGGAAAAAAGAGAAGGAAAGAAAACCTGAAAGTTCATGCCTGCTACACAGGATTTGCCTCTATGCTAAGTCAGCCTTCTTTGTCCTCCCATCACCCTTTTCAGGCAAGTGCCTGTCTAAATCACAACTGATAGAATTATCTCCAGCTATTCTACTTCAATTATATCAAATAATTCCCTGAATCTTTTATCAATTTCCTTTTAATTTTTTTCCTCTCCATAACATCAAATTCAAGGTCACTTCTGTTTTATAACAAAGTTTTGTGGGACCTCAAACACAATAAAACTTTCTTCTTTGTATTCTTCCCTCATTCTCCTTTGTTACTGCATTTTTATTATATTCATAACACTTTTTTCAAGCTAAAATGAAGCAATTCATGTTCTCCCCACACCCACTTTTTATCACCTACTAATCCTTCCATAAAACTTATTCTCACAGAAATTCCTCTCTTGTTCTCCTTGAAAAATAAACTTGGCATACCTTTCATTATCTGCACCTGCCTTTGTGAGGCTTGTCTCTAGAGCTTATGATGGTTTCTTTATACTCTCTATATTTGCCATCAAATTGAAGTGATTTATTATAATAATTGAAGCTTTAACATACCTTACTTAACTGCTTTTTTGATGATGCTCTTAATTTGGTAACAATATAAATAAGCTACGTCCTCCTCCATGGATTCATTACTGCAATACTCATTAAGAGTTTAACTCAGTTGTTAGAAACAGAGAGCTGTTTACAAGTTCTGTCATAGCACAAATAGTGTTGAATTATGCTCAAAAAAAAGCTCCAGCCTGAAGGTAGATCTGAAATACTTTCAGCAATAATTGTAACATACAAGCCGTGGTTGGTTTTTTTTTTCTGGGGGGGGGGGGGGGAGAGGGGCAAGGGGCTGATCTTCATAAGCTTTTCTGTTGCACCAACACAGTGATTGGTTTTTATCTACCAATATCAATACATCACATGTAAAAATATGGTTTAGGATATTAAAGTTTATCCTGATATGTTCAATTTTAAGTGAAGGAAGCCCATGCCAGAAGTTCACTTTATGCTAATAGGCTGAAAGTGTCATAGGATGTTGAACTTTGTATTATTTCTCATCCATACTTGATTTTGCTTCCTTCCACAAATCACTGTTATCTTCTGAAAGCAATTGCATTTCCCTCCAGAGGTACATAAAAGAATCATTAAAAATGTCTTGGGAGGTAATTTTTGGGAACACATACTATATTACAGATTTGAAGCATAGTTAGATTACAAGTTGGTTAGTCTCTTCTGCAGTATTTCTTCATCTCTTCCCATTTTGCTTTCCCTGCCCTCTTACATGAGTCTGCAAGATTTTCTCACTAGGATGCTTGGTGATCAAATATGATATTTCTGTAATCAGAACAAAGGTGGGAGGAAATTATTCTTTTTAATAACCTACAGCCAAGATGCAGCCTGAAGAAACAGGTGACTTAAGTGTTAATTCCCCAGTGGTCATACTGCTTCTTTATCCTCTGCCTATGGGAGTCCAGGCAAAACCTGGTAATTGGGCAAACTAGAAACTTCACAGGTATGGAAGAGAAACAGGTGAAAAATGTAACTGATCATTATCTTCAGCCAGTAACAGGCAACCAGATGCTCCTGAAATACATCAAAGGATTTAGCAACACAGGGCTTCCTGCTCAGAGGGAGTAAAGAAGGTTGTCTTCAGCCAGAAGAGTGATATACAGCTACCTTCCATTGTTTGTAAATTTTTCTGAGTGGAAACTTTTACTTGTCAGGCAGGATAAGACCAAATAAAACAAGTGCTTTTAGTCTTGCATACATTTTTTGTATATATATTTGAAAAGGCTCACTCTACACCTGAGATAGTTGAATGTCAATTATTGCACAAAACATTTATCAGAGTCCGTAAAATGGATAAAAAGGTCTTAGAGTCTATCTCACACAAATTTACATACTTGGAATCTGCTCTTTTCAGTTTCCTTCCTGATGCCTCAGTTTTCCTTTCTCTTCCCAATTTCTAAGCAAAGAATTGAAAAGATGTTGAAAAGAATTAACATTTGTCTCATTTTACCATTTCAGACTAGAAACACAGTTGGTCTATACAGTTGCTGCATAACACATGCTGACAAAAATCCTAATGAAAGATGATAGCAATTAACAGTGTTAAATTCTCTTGCCAGAGTGAAAGAATAGATTTCTGACTGATAACCTGAGAAGAACATCCAATTTGTGAGCAACTTCCCCCCCTTGAAAGCTGTAGAACTGGCTGGGCTTTTTTTTTTTTTTTAAATCTCAGATCATTTTAAAGGAATTACTGCTTTCATAAAATTCTTGTCATTAATTTTCATTGAACATTTCAAAAATTAAACAGATTTGTCCTTGCATGCTGTTACTGTGGTGAATGGAAGTGGGCAGATTTCCATTTCCTAAGCACACCTGAAGTCTGTTGGTTTGCTCAGTGTTGACAATAGGATGATATGAGAAGTGTAATAAAAGGGGAAAGACTTAGCAAGATGACTTAAAGCAGATGGCTGTGACCCTTTTTACTGAACCAGACCCAGACTTTAATAGATACATTATCACAATTGTTTGAAAAACTGATCTAGCACTTCAGTTCAAATAGGAACTGGACAGGCTAAGCAGCTAATTGTTATTCTTGGCAGATGCTTCAGTATTCTGACTCCAAGATGAAAAACACTGCAGAACCGTAAAGCATCCCAAAAGAAACCCTACTCAATTAACAGCTCTAACTCATACCAACAAAAGCAAAGAACATAGCACCCTAGTCTGACTTTTCCATGTTGTTGCAAAACCTGGCACATTTTCTGATACAACTGTTTTCTGAAGAGCCATGATTTATCTTCGCCTCTGGGGGTGGGGATTGGGGAGAGCCACAGGAATCTCATATTAAGTTTCCAGATCTAACAGTGCCAGAATATTCCAGTACAAATGAACCTGTCAGTGTGCTGTGAAGGAGCAGTACAGGTTTAAGCCAAATAAACTTGGCTTTTTTTGGCTGGCTTTCAACAAATACTGCAGGAAAGTTTGCTATGTGTGGTTTCCCAGCTCCAATTCCACACAGATTTGACTCAGAAAAACCCATAACACAGATGAACCCAACTAAAGCCAGTCACTTTGGTTATGAACCCATGGATATGCTCAGCTCTTTTTTGTCTTGTGCTAATTTTTTGTGGACCTGTATGTCTTTCCAGAACATTTTTGTAGTGTCTCAGGAATGTTCACCTCGCATCTGCAATTGAAAAAGATCCACAAGAACTGTTCTGCTGTCTCCCAAGTTATCAGTTGCCACTAATTATTAATGCACACTTTTGGCAGCTGCATCATGTACTGTCATCATATTCCAACATCATTGACAAATTCTAATACAGCACTGAGAAATATTTTGAGCAACTCAAAGATAAACAAGACTTTGTCTGCACATGTGGCCCATACAACTAGAAACATCTTGCAGTTTTAGCAGGTATTTTGAAATCACTGTTCTGTTTTTATCTACCTGAACAGAAGTGGATGAAATTTGAAGACAGAATGCTCAGAAGCCAACAGTACTTTGAAGAATCAGAAAGTATAATTAAATTAATGGTTTTGTCAGAATGATAATTGTGTTACTACTATATGGTGTTGCAGTATCAAAAAGCTTCAATTAAGAGCATGGCCTCGTTTTAATAAGAAAAATGTAGCATCTCCCCCCAGCCCCAAAATGGGAAGGAATAAAGTAAACTATTTCAGAAAAGAAGGTCTTGTCACTGCTTATAAACAAAAGAATGAACCCTAGTCAGAGAAGAAGAGTTACCCAAAGCCACAGGAAATCTGTGGCAAAGTAAATGAGCATTCAAAGTAAATGAGTATTCCCCATGCCTTATGTCCTAACCACATAGCTATTCTTTTCCAGAAAGTAAAAACTTCACATCATGTCACTCCTGATAAAATATGCAGACGATGAAAATAAGTGATTGACAATTTGCTTAAATTTATTTTTAAAAATGAGTTATTTGTGGACAGTTTGTAGGCAGAAATAACTAACATTAAAATACATTTATAAGCAAAAATTTGGTTGTATCTAAATACCATGTAGTTTTGACCTATAATACAAAATGATAAAGTCAACAACATTTAGATATATTTTAAAGTAATATTTAGTGCATCTTTACTTACCAAGTTGTAAATGCAGATTTGTAGCTAGTGTGTCACATGCTTGTGAAATGCTTGCATAAAAATGCATGAACATTTGTGCTCTAACAACCCTGTCAAAAGAACATCATGGTGATCATTTTGCAACACATATTATGTCTGATGAACTTTGCTGTAATTAATTATTACTGCTAATGAACATTTGATTAAATTAATTTCCTAAAATATACAAATGATTAGGTGAGAAAATGAGAAGGTTTACTGCACATATTTATAACAGTAAATTCTATGCAACCTTTTCCCATGTTTAATACGATGAAATAATAAAGTTATATCCCTTTAAAAAGGATTTCAGAAGAACTTTCGGGAAGCTCTTTTCTCACATACAGAAACCCAGGAGTCATTTGAATCATTCTGAGGTATCCACAGTGCCGACCCCTATGATATCTTCCTGTCATTATAAAACGCTGCAGAAGAACATTAGTAAAAAAGAAATAATGCCAGAGTGGTATACAATATTTGGAGTTTTGCTCTTCAGTTCAAATTCAGGGTTTACCATGAGAGAACTCACTCTCTTGAAACACTAAAATATCTTATTTTTTAATTTAAGTTGACCCTTTACACAGCACATTGCACAGCAGTTTTCTATCAGAAAAGAAAGGTATGAGAAAGTATTTTCACTGAAATCAGGACACACAAATAAACACTCTAAAACAGTTTTGTTATTTGTCTCTTACATAACAATCATTAAAATGTTGAAATAGTGCCAGTACTTCAATTGTTTCTGTATCAAAATATTGATCCCAAGTCTGTACTAAGTACTTTGGGTTTTTCTTGGTTGTGGGTTTTTTTTTTTTTTGGGGGGGGGGGGGGGCGGGGTGGCAGATATGGTTCCATAGATAAGATTTGCTACTATCACATTTTACAGCATGTAATAAACAAATGCTCAAATGCTTCTATGCTCCATGAAACTGCTAGAGGAAAGAAATTTCCCACATGCTAATTGTTGCAGCACAGATCCTGCAAATGACAATTTTTGGAACGTGGCAGAAAAATACAACTCTGGAAGCCATGATCTCATCAAAATGCAAATTTATGTCAGTAAGGGTAATACTTAGTGTAATAGTGCCTCTACAGTGTCTTAGATATTAAGATTTAAAATATGTATTTATTACTTCCCCATATTAATTCTAAGTTACTATGAACATCAGAGAGCTAGAGAAGTTGGCATATCCGCACCTAGAAGGAGAGCTGAAAGAAAGTGAGGAAAAAAAATGCCTCAAACACCTGAGTTAGTTGAGTCATTTCTTACTGGTTTGAGTATTGTGGTTAGGAAAGCTAACCAGAAAGAGCAAAAACAGAACAGATCTTTCTGTCTTCCAGCCAGGTAACATAGCATCTACCACTGTGTGACACCACTCTCACCCTGTTTGGGGCAATCGTGAAGCTTATTGAGCAGCTCTCCCTCCCTTTTTCGTGGTCACCTGATATTGTGAAAAAGCTAAAGTGGGTCAAAAATTTTTTGAGTGGAATAAAGTGGAGATATAGGCAGTTAGGTGGATGTACAGGTAAACAGATACTATGATAACGCAGACCATTGTTCTTTAGGAGGTAAGACTGAAGTAACTTTCTTTTGGAACTGGACTGCGTGTCAGATTTAATATATGACTTGCTATACAGGACTAGTTGAAACTTAATACGCATGGCTGCTCCAGATAATAAGGGGACATAATCTTACGTTTTGCTTTCAGTAACACCAATAATATCCTGTTATTTTGTTTAATGCTAACGCAAATATGAAATAAACTAAGTTTCAGAAATAAATCAACACTTATTTGATCAATAAATTACAATTATTAATAACTGCATTTCAAAAGGAAAAATGCAATCCAGAAGAAAATACAGAAAAGCAATAACACAAAACATTTTCAACAGTGTAAGAATAGGAGGCAGTTGATATAGAGACCTTTAACTAGTTCCAGATCACCCAAGAAAGGCAGCAGAGACAATTCAGTAATAAAAAAGGAACAGCTTACCCTTCCCAAGGATCAGGACTTCCTAGAAACTCCGACAGAAGGCAATCTCTAAGTAGAGATTCTTTCCTTTTGGCTGCCAGCCCTTAAATGGGATTGGGGGGTGGACCCTGGGTCTATATCTTCCAGTGCACGTGTGAATAGCTCACATCTGTGTTCCCTGGTCAGGCCATGTCCCTTCACCAGGTGCTCAGTTACTGGTTTAGGCTGTAATCTAATGGTTTCTATACAAGTAGTCATGTCTTTGGGTTAATTTTTACTTCTTACTTCAGTAAGAATATTAAACTTTCTGAATGAAAACATCGCAATGTATGTAAAAGGTAAAGTTCATAAGTTTACATTGTGTTTATAATAGCAACGCTATAATTTTTCTAATGAGTCTAATCCTCATAGAAGAAGATGTTAATGTATTTAATGACCTGAAATTTTGCCACTTCACTAGGGAAAGGTGTCTTTCTCCATAATATTTCATATTGCTACCAATGTTTTGTACATCTACAAGGGCTTTTTGCTGAAGTTTTGAAATCTTTTACATGTATCAGCAAGTTATTTTTGTGCATCAAGTACTTTACAAACTTCATGTTAGAGGTTATTGGAAAGAGACACTAATTGTTAAACTTTTTGCTTTTACATGCACAAGAAGATTGATGATAGAAGCAAAATTCAGATTTTGACTTTGTCACATATTTTAGCTGCCACTTTGTTCTAAATTCTTTTTTGGGAAGCATGAGAAAAAGCCTTTGAATCTGAACTTAATCAACATGTAGGAAGAGACATTTCTTACAAATCTGCCTTCAGTTTCTAGTTGTTCCTGTGGGTGTATGCTGACACGACATTGGTGTTAAGAACAGTTTCCTGTTAGTGGTTAAATACAAGACTCTTATAAAGATAAAAGCTATCCTTTTTCACATTCCAGCATCCTAACAATTCTGTAATAGCATCTAAAAACCATGTTTTTTGTCTAAAATCATGTATTTCAGATCAATATGGACCTTATAAATTCTTCCATTTAGGAAAATGATCTGTGTGTATCACAAATGTTACAGTCTTTTCATATGTCATATCCTTAAAGATTTACTTAAACTTTACTGTTGTGGAGAAAAGAACCCAGATATCACTAAAGTACTTTAATTTTCCACGCAAACCTTTTCACACTTATTTAGCTAGAGGATGCAACAGCTATTGATGTGCTAACTGTGGTTCAAGAAGGTTCTGTAGTTATATCTCTAATTCTCTTCTCTTAAATCTAGCAGAAAATTTGAATTAATCATTCTGGCATCAATGATATAAACAGACAATTCATCTTGAATCATTCAATAATCTTCACTAAATGATTAATACACTTTTAATCACAGAATATCTGGTATCTTCCCAGTCCATACTTCTCATGAGCTTAAAAAGCTACAATAGTGCAAGCTACAGATCTAATTCTGTTTTGTTAGATCCAACTAGAAACGTTGTGGTTTTATTTGAAAACGGAAATTTAACGACTAAATGTTTTTAATCCAGGGAGAAATTACTGTGTAACATTTCACCAATTTTCTTCCTGTGAGATCTAATTGAATATAGAAAATACTATGATATGCTTATTAGATGAATCTTTATGAGGTTTATCACATCCAAACTAAATGAAGTTTTCGTGAATTTGGGGTGAGCATGGTATTATTCTTTCTTTAGGGCATAGCAGCATTCTTTCAGGGAAGTTTGACAGTCCTCTATCGTCAGTGCTCTCTTTGGAGGTTATCGTCAATCATGGAGAAAGGTCCTGCCCTCTCCTTACCAATAATATATGCCTTGAAGTAGAAAATGCCCCCTTCCTACAACTCTAACTTCCTTTCTCTGACAAATCCATAGTCCAGCAGGAAGTGGCAAGGTGCCTATTGCTGCCCTTTTGACTATCAGACCTCTGGGCATTTCAGCTTGCCACTATACCATGAGAAATGTAGGATGAGGCAGAAGACAGTGTAGCTGAAATGTCAAAGGTTTGAGTTCAATTTGGTTTGAAGGCTGGCTAAAGGCTCAGATCACTTCTTATTTTAACCAAAGTACTCGTAATACAGATTGTCACTCTGTTGGTTATACAGGCTGTAGCATTTGGCTGATCCAAACAGAAGTTGCCCTGTTATAGGTGCAGAAAAACACTGTCTTTACTGGAAAGTAACGTTGAGGGTTTTTTTTTTTGTTTTGTTTTGTTTTTTTTTTTAAAAAAAAAAAAGCTAATTCTACATTCTTTTCCATTTTTATTTGGTCCTGGTGAAACCATAACTATAAAGTCAGATATTATCTGTCAGTCTTCACATTTTAGTTTTTTTTTTTTTCCTCCCCAAAAACTTTAAGCAGAGAAACACACATATTATTTTCGTCCTCCTGGAGACTTTACTTTTATTCTTTATGGTTATTCGCTTTTATCTCAAGTAAGTGTCACTTTACATCCCTAGCGCAGTGGGTTACTTGAGTAAAGTTTCTCTATGCTTTCACAATATGGAGATAAATACACATATTTTGCTTTCTACTGAGGGAAATATGGTCTTTCCATAGCATTCAGGGATTTTGTTTGTTTGAGTAGATGATGTGAAACAAAACACCTTTTAAATAAGACATAGACTGTTAGATAAGTTTATTAAATTATATGGATAAGTGAAACAGTTCATTTGACTAAAATTTCATATCTTCTAAGAACAAAAATTAAAAAGATCAATAATAAATTGATTTTCTATTCATCATGCTCATTATTAGGCACTTTCATCCTTTATACGTAACTGGCATCCAGTAATTGGGATGGTTTCATTTGCAGGCTCTTAGTCAGGAAATATTTCCTTTTGGAACAGCTAATAAATGGCAAAGAAAGATATCCAGGTTTTTTAGTTGTATCCAACTTTTTCTCTCAGATCTGTTTCATCTAAAATATATATTTCAAAGTATTATCAGTGTGCAGCAACCTTCTATTGGAAATGACTACACCCAGTTTTGGCCTTATTGGTTAGAAGCATGACTTTGCTGATTGGACATCAAAGGTAAAATAAAAAGTACTTTTATTTCTGTCATAACATACATCAAATTATGCAGAAATGCTTATATTAATACCTAATAGACTCATTTTCAATATCCAGTTGATACTAGTTCTAATACCCTGTGTATAGCCAATGAATATAAAGATGCTATAATTATGAAATAAACAAGAAAGTTTAGTAGAGCAGATTACAACAAGAAAAAGAGAATAGATAGAGAGCTTACCTACATCCTAGGCTCACTGCAAAACTCCAGAGGAGGGATCTCTGAAAGGCATTCTTTCTCACTGCTAGTCAGCTCTTAAATGGGTCTAGGAGAGGTGCAGCCAGGCTCCACCCCCTTCCATAGCACAGGTGAATTGCCTTCACCTGTGCTCCCGTAGCTGACTCATTGCTCACCTCAGGTGATCAGTCAGAGGTTCAGGCCGTGATTCAGCAGTTCCCATACACCCTATAATATAACTAAGACTTTACTGATGTGCCAATAGCTATTCTCACAAGAGTTTTCTTGTATAATAACCTCTTCAAATTATCTTGTCTACTTAATGTATTATAGTAATATGGCTGAATCCATCCTCCTTGAAATGTAATCGGATATTTTATTTAGTATCTAATACACATTAACAAAATCCACATTGAATGTAATAGCTATTGAGACTTTCAGCTTCAGGTTAATGCTTCTAAGTATATGTTGTTTGGCAGTGTTGCTAACAAGTTTTCTGGATGTTTGGACACAAGTGGAAAAAACTTCACATCTGGCAAGGGGGGGTGCTCAGTTTCTTTTCTCCTACTGCCCAAAGGGTTGGGGATAACTGATTCTGCCAACTGGTAACGCCTCAGCTCTTCCTGAAGCTGATGATAGAGAGCTGGGAAGAGAACAAATGTGACCACCTATGGATATTGCTGGTGGGGATGGAATACTTGAGCTTATTAAGTCATTTTTTGTGGCATCAGTAGTTCTTTTAGAGCGGATATAGTGTATTAAAATGAAGTCAGGTAAAGCTAAGAGAATTTCCTGGGATAGTGCAGGCTTTGCCAGGCAAGGTAAAGCTTCTGCACTGCAAAGACTGATTGCTGATCACGCTTATTCCTGTGAACTTTACTTTTGTTTTCCATTTCTCTTAATCATCTGAATGATTAACAGAAAATTTTCTCGTGCCATTCTTTTTATCTGATTATCTTTCTGAGAGCTTTTCATTTGCTTTAAGTGAAAAACATAAGACTAAGACTTTAATTAATATGTCTTTTCCTTACATACTGTAGCATATTCTTCCTCTCAGCACTTGTCTGTCTCCTTCTGGCACCAGCACTGCTTTATATTCTCAGAGATTCACACCGAGATTCCAGAGATCCAGAGATTTTCCAAATTTTGCTTCATTTATCACAGTCTCATATTGTCCGGTAGTGCAGAATACTAATATTCATGGCAAACTCTAGAGCAGATATATCTTCTACTTTGCTAAACTCTTCTGCAACCTTAGCTTAATGTTTTTATTAGCTTGAGCAATTCCACTTTGAACTGCCAGACAGACTTTTAAACATCTTTAAATATCATTATACCCTTTCTCTCTTTTGTATTGACATTAAGTAAAAATGATTTTTTGATGCAAAATTTATTTGAGTCTATCCATCAAAATAGACTAATAAATAATAAATAAAATAGACTCTTTAAATTTACTGTCATGGTTTTCTGATTTTTGGCTTTTGGTATTCCACATCATAACATCATGTGGGGCACTGGGACTTTAACTGTCAATGCTCAAGTCCTGGGTACCTGCCCTGAAGAGAAGAAGAACTACATTCCCCTGGGGACCTTGCAGTCAGGGAGAGGAGGTTTAACTCCTGGCAAGGCCGCCTGATTTCTCTTTCTCGCCTGCCCTTCTTCGTGGACACGGCTCCCGTCTCCCTGCTGCTCAACTGGACTGCATATCTCACCTCAGCGTTGTGGTGAGGCCTATCCACCTTTCAGACATTCTCTCTCTCATTATATTTGATTTATTAGCTTCAATTCTGATTATATTGTATTATAGTGTGTTATCTTGCATTCCGATAATATACTTAGTAAATTAGTTTGTTTCTCCTCAAATCGGTGCCGCTGTTTTAATTATTTTGGGGTCTCCTGTTTCCTTTTTTTCAGGAGGCGCAGATCTGCGGATTCCTCCGCCCCACTCGTCACGGAACCGGGCCAAACCAGCCCGTAAACCATTGACAATTTATGTTGTTGTATTGCTGCTTTTTAATATCTTGAATACTAGTACAGAACAAATAAATTTCACAATTATGGATTGTCATTTACCACTCTCTGATTGTGGAAAGAAATCCCTCAATTGCCTACTTCTGTTCTTCTTTTTGTTTTTCCCTGAGGGCTGCTCTGAAAGTAATGCTTTGTATTTTACTATGGTGACTTATGAGATCAGAGGCAAATTTTGGCAGTAGAGGTTGAACCTTCCCACCACTATCCTCTTATGTTTTGTGACAGATGATAGCGGAGAGGCAGTCTGACAAAATGGCGTCTGATGTGGAAGGACAGATGAAGCAAAGGTATATCACTGAATCCCTCCATGCAGGAAAAATGGACCCATTGATATTCACTAGTGCTTGCTGAACATTTGTGAAGTTGAACAATAGATGTGAGCACAGTGAGGTGGTGTGCTGCATTTCAGCAGAAATTTATGAGCACAGCATGCATAATCTTGTTCATCACTGGTGAAAATGAATAGCTAATGGTAGTGACTGTGTTGAAAAATAGTGGTTCGTAGTTGGGAGTTTTCTCTATTAAATAGTCTTATTGTGTTCTTTCTAACCATTGTAGTTTTCAGGGAAATAAAAAGACATTAGTTTTGAAGTGACCTATGTATTTGTGTACTTTTAGTAATCATTGACTTATGCATTTGGTATAACCAAAACCCTATCTCTAACCATGGCCTCTAGATAGAGTCATATATTCCAGCTTTGCATAAAGATGTCATCTTTACATCAGTCATTTTCTAAATGTTTCCAAAAATCTTCTAAATGTTCACACAATCTCCTTTACTTCTTTCTTAGGACTATATTTAACATTTCCTTATCTAAGAGTTTTAAAGTTTATTTCAGCATTATAATACGTATAACCAACTTCCTTTTCATTGTATCCTTTCTTTTATAATCAATTTATTTGCTTGCATTTTAATTAGCTGATGTACCACATGATTCCCAATTCATTGAAACACATAAATCCACACGAGATGATGTTAGCAGCATTCTGTACTTCTCCAAGCATTATTTTTTTCATGTTTGTGTATTTGAAGATATTTTTTTTTACCAGAATTTGAGATTTTCATGTGTGAATATAGTAAAATGAAGAAGTGGGATCTCCCTGGGTAATCTGGATAATTTCTGATAAATACTCATCAACTAAAATCAAACTGTAGCAATGAAGCTCTAATTGTCTGCACGAGTTCTGGACCTGGTCATCTATATTGTATTCAAACTAGCATTTTGACGTGTCTGTTGCTTTCCTTCTTATCATGCAACACATATTGAGAAAGAGGGATTGATTTAGAAGTGTCCAGCTGACAGAGAAAACTGGAACAAGCAGGCACTTAGCTGCTCCGTCATACAATTGAAGAATATTTTGATTACATGCTATTTGATGTAGCTGTAGCAAAGGAAAAATAGAGGGATGATGCCAAAAATGTGCAGCAGTGTCTGACGTCTCTTAGCATCCAGAGACAACTGCTGGCATGTCCCCCAGGAAATTCTGGTCCCAAAAACCTGGGAGGAGCCTGAAAAAAAAGAACAGGCTTCAGAGTTGTAGGGAATGAAAACTCTGAAAATTCTGAAAGAAATAAACTAAACTCCATACTTTGCTACCCCATTCATAGTTGCAGATTTCCTGTCTGTTGTTTGCTTCACAATAGTTATAAAGTGGTACAAAATATTTCTAGAAAGCAATAAAAATTTCAGTCTTCCTGGAGTTAATAAACTATCGACTCTTTTCATCACTGTATATTGGTCTTATCTAAGGTAAACATGTCAGCATTTTGGTGTTTGAGACATTTTTTTTTTAGTTGGGATTTATTTATTTATTTATTTTCACATCACAGTCCCCATTTTGACACTTACTGGTGAGTTCACATGTTTATATTGGCTGCAGCAATATTATTCTGTCTGAGGAGGTTAACCATAGAAAATATTTGTACATGAAATGCTTGTAGCACTTAAAGAGGGCTCGTTCTATCAGCCACCCAAAGAGCCTACGTCCGTATACATCTGTTTTTGGACATACATGTAAAGTATGATTTTACAGTAATATTTGGAATAATTATACTCTGCCAAATTCAAAGGTGGTATAAGCAGGTGCAGTTCCATTGACTTGATTTATATCCACTTAACCACTTGTGGGCTTGCTATATTTAATCTCAAGGTTAAGTAACACTGCACCAAAATGGAAGCGTGTTTTGTCACTTCTGAAAACAAAGCACTGTTAAGGTATAGCATGGATGAGCTGAAATACAGAGTTTATGAAACCAGCCACTGGGAGGGAAATTTTCACTCCTAAATGAACATTTATTTTGTGGTAATAATAGCCATCAAGAGCATAGTTCTACTAAATGAAAGTTAAATGGAAGGAACTGGCAGATTTAAGCATCAGCGTTTCCTATTGAGAATCCAGAATCATTCTGTGAATTCTGTGAGCCTATTGTGATTACCTACAAAGAAAAGGACAGGCCTGCAGAAGACAATGTAAGAGAAATATTACAGGAAATCTGTGAAGCTCTTGTTTATTCCGTCTTCCAGTGGCAGTGTCTTTTGTAGATTATCAGTAGTTTCAAATTGACTGTAGCAGGAGTCATGTTACACTTGTTTTCTCTTTATGTCCCATTTCCATAGCTCCAAGAGATGTACCATGAAGTGATAATACCATTGAGAATACTACATCCAAAAAGAAGTCACTAAGAAATAGTGAATTTCAAAGGAAGAGAAGAATTTGGGAAAATCATTATTCTGTGTTGCGTAACTAAGTGAACAGGCTGCTATGAAATACCATCATATCTACTGATCACAAAAGAAAATTCGTCAACAATTAAGTTTGCAACTACTTTCTTTAAGTAATGCTAATAGCTTTCTGAAAACAATGTGGGCTAATTCTTTTTAAATACAAGCAAATGACAGTAATTACACAAATAGTGATCAAGAAATTTATGGTAATCACTGGAATAAAGCAAGCAATGGATCAGTACATTTCCAGCAATGAAAAAAGGTGTGATTTTTCCATGTTTCATTCCAGTTTTATTTCATTAATAGACCATGCCGCTAAATGAGCTGGTCTCATTACAAGTGGATTTGGTCCTGCCTTATCTTCTGCAGTCACATACATTAAATGCATGGTCTTGTGAGCCGATAAACAGTGATTCGCATTACGAGTTAAGGCAACTTTCAGAACTTGGTTCAGATGTATCTGAGCAAACTATTTTTTGCTGTTGACTGCACCTTTCACATCTACTTAATGCAGTTGTTCCTGATTCCACAAGTAACTGCCTTGACCTGACTTAAGTTAAAGCTAGCAACATAGAAAAACACACAGCAAATGAAAGATTATTTCATGTCTAATGTCTCTGTAAATGCGTGTACTTCTGATATAAAGAGCCAGATTCCAATTTACTAGAAAGCAGAGGCTTGATCTTGGTGCTATGCTGGGCATTGCGCCAACCCAAAATATATTGCTGGCCTGTATTAATGATTTGTGAGGTAACAAAGTACTACAGTTCAAAATTTCATGAGAGCATAAGGACCTTGCAGGGACAAAAGATTTCTGTAATTCTTAATTATCATTCTTTCATGGTTACATCCAAAATCAATATCATTTTTTCTCATTATTAAAAGAAGAAAAAAAAAGAAATAACAAAATAATACCAGGTCTTAAGCTACAGTACTGTGTTTCCTTTGGCAGTATGTCATACTGAAAATTATTTTTTAAATTCAGGGTAATTTGTAAAGTGCATTATAACATGCAACATGATACTGCATATATTTCTATATATCTACTGTACATTTTGTCTACTCAGATACAATTTCACTCTGATGAGATAAATAGATCTTTCTGCAAGAATTCTTTACATGCTGCACAGAATACAGCTTCTCCTGTACAAGTGGTACTTGCTACACAGAGCTTTAATTAGAAGTTTTGTTTTAAGGACAGCAATTTACACTAAACTGCTGAGGAACAAAGTTCAAAATCTGATAGGCAAAGACATAGACAAGAACAGATTTTCAACCAGTCATTAGCATTTCATTTGTAGTTAAGAATAGCATTTTGACTCAGTTCTTCATCCAGTTTTCCTACAAAAAAATATAAATTCGTGAACGATCTTATATGCTTATCCTAGGGAAAAAAAAAATCATAAGCATGAATGCATGCAATAAACTGTGGTAAATTAGTGCTTTTTATCTTGCTATATCAATAAGCCAGGAGCTATTTATTCAGCTGTTTTAACCTGGCAGAAATTGCCTTCTAGAATAGTTTGGAAGAAAACTCTCCAATACTATTTTTAGGTATGTTCCTACAAGTCTAATTTTGCATAGTCTACCTTTTTTTAGCTTTCGAGCCACATTGCACATGCTTTATGGAACATATCGAGAAATGCAGCCTGGTTCTCCTGGTATGAACACAAAGTGATCTTCTAAGACACTTTCAGAAGACCGTCTCTGATGAGCGTGCTGTGTTCTGCATACACACAGAATCACAGAATCACTGAACTGTAGGGGTTGGAAGGGACCTCCAGAGATCATCGAGTTCAACCCCCCTGCCAAAGCAGGTTCCCTACACCAGGTCACACAAGTAGGCATCCAGGCAGGTCTTGAACATCTCCAGAGAAGAAGACTCCACAGCCTCCCTGGGCAGCCTGTTCCAGTGAATACTTCTTGTTCCAGTGCATACTCCTTGGACTGCTGGAAATTGAAAACACACAACACTGAACACATGCATGGTCACTGTCCTGAATCACAGCGTGTTTAGAACAGGCTGAGCTTCCACCACAATGTTACTTCTTCCCCTGTTTCAAAGCAAGGGTGATTCACTTTGCTTGCAGATTAACTACCATTTGGACACGCAGGTAGTCTCCAAAACAATGACACAAGAAATCCTATCAAAAAGCATTGCTGCTGTACAACGTTTATTTTAACTATGTTAAAATAGTTTGTTAAGTAGTAATTAATTGTGTAAAATGGTACACATTGTAAATGTATTATTACAGATTTTATTATAAAAAAAAAAAAAATTAAATAGGAACACACTAATGTAAAGCAACTGAAAACTGGAAAAAAAAACCAAAAACATTTATTAGTCATGTCCTCAAAAAAAAAAAAAAAAAAAAAAAAAAAAAAAAAAAGCTGTCAAATGCAGTAGAAATTGAATTTATGATGCCTGGGAAAAGAAATGATCCCATCTGCATGGCAGTTTGGCAGTTTGGTTACAAGATAGGTTTAGAATGGACATGGATTCTGAATGTTGCAGATCTTAGAGGTCTAGTATAAATCAAAAAATACAGGGCTGTGAAGCCAGTATTTGTGAGATTAGAATGAGATGCTTGCACTGTGAAACTGTATTTTTCATTGATGTAATATACCAACTTATTTAAACCCCTGTCACTGCTCAAGGCTAACATCTGAATTCTGAGCAAGACAATTTTGATATTGGTTTTCTATGAATCCTTAAATATATCTTTTGTTTCTAGATAAATTTTACCTAGTGTGGTTTGCTAACAAACAAGAGAGACTAGACCCCAGAATTGGACTACAAGAATTGGCTCAGTAAATCATGATTCTAAATTGTACTTATATTTAAGTCACTATACTTTAATAAGTGAATAGTAGATTAATTTTAAAAGAAATGCTCCTTCCAGATAATGTTGAATCACTATGTATGAATCATGATGTAAGAATTACAGACCTTAAGTTAACAAGTTGACTTTCCTAGGACTAACCTACTAAAAGACATATTCTTTATTTGTATGCAGACTATGAACTGCCAGATGAAGATTTATATTTGATTATATATGTATTTATACATTATGTAAGTTGCCAAACAGGGTTCTATTATTTTTCTTTGTGCTTCTGAGTACAAACAAGAAAATGTAATCCAGAAGGAACAATCAATAAAGAATGCAGGCCCTTAATGTACTATGAAATTTTCAGGCTATTTCTAGTCATTCCCTAATCAGTATGATTAGTTGCTTTTGTACATTTGAAGGCATTGAGAATCCCAGTTCTGTTGATACTACATGGAAAAAATAACACTTAACAGGTGATTTAAATTCCTTTTGGTCAAGGCACAGCTAAACCCTACCAACTTTGGTGCTGGGATGATGAATGCCATTGTCTAGACATCTGCAGTCCTGAAATTATAACCCATCTCAAAATTCTCTCTTGAACTGTAACGTTAGCTGCAAATAAAAACCTAAACTTATCCACATTCTTAATATGCAAACCTTGGATAATACTTCTAATGTCCTTTTGGTAAGATTCAGGAAGATTTCTTATTTTGAAGTGTTCATGGAATCCAATTGCAACACCTAGCTCTTCTTTTCAATACTTATATACTGGTAGATCCGTAAGTCTGCTTAAAATACCAAGCATTGTAAAGGGTCAAAGCAGAATTCCAGATTGATCATTTCTGATGTTTCAGCAACTGCAAATTGAGGTGCCTTTCCTGAAAAAGATAAGGAAAACTCTTCCTGCAGAGAATGACTGTGTTGGCTCATTAGCCCAAGTAAAGCAGGCATCTTCTTCTTGCAGCCAGAGAGAACATGTGAAAGTGATCCTAAGGAGAAGGTCTCCAGAAGCTTTTAAAAATATGAGAGTTTCTCTAATGCAAAACATCACTATGGATCTTTGATTCATCCAGGCCTAGGATTCTTTTGTAATTCACACATTACTCAGAAACAAGTTGTGTATGACAAGAAATTAGAGAGGAAAATCAACTTTGTGCTCTTTATAAATATGTTCCAAGTAAAAAAACACACAAACAGATTGCAAAACACATTTTAGATCATAAGTTGCAGACTTCCAGAGAGACATGCAGATAGAGACTTGCAAAATAAAAGTACGTTTTGTAGGTAATTATCTTAATTGGCTCCTGTTTTTTTTTTTAGACATCAACTTGTGTTCCTTTTTTAGGATTTTTTTTCCTGTTTGGTCTCCTAGTACAGGGCTGGAACATGACCTTTTAGAACATAGTGCTTTTAAATTTAATGCAATTTCCAGAAATTTGCATTTCCAGATTTATGTATGTGCTCTGTCATTTTTAGGACAGAAAATCTAGCTTCTGAAATGCCTGAAATAAGTCATTATGTTTTAGATGATCAGTGAAGTAAAGGTTTTGGGAGTTAAAAACCAGAAGAATCAAGATGTATATGAAAACTTAAGTTCAGCCACCCTTACTTCTCCTAAAACTTAAAACAATGAGCTGCACTTGCTGAATGAAAGCTATTAAGAAGATGCCTTCTTTCAGTTGAGACGCTAAGCCAACTGAAGTCATTAAATATATACTTATCAATCTCATTTGCTCATCAATTTGAGCATTCTTTCCTATTCTGTATGTTTAAAAGAACGTAAAATGCATTGAAAAGTACTTTGTCTACTTTCTAATTAGTTTTGATTTTTTTCACTTGAGTTCCCAAAAATTTTGTAGGAAAACTAGTTTCAGACTCTAATCATGGGCATTCTTCGATGTTGCAGTGAACTTGTGACCATAAACTGCCTTAGATGTGCAGTATACCTCTATATGAGAAGAGAACTAAGAAGTTTTTTTATTGAGAAAAACTTTTTACAGTCATTTAAACTGAGATCCTTTAGGATTCTTCAGGCAGGGATTATCTAAATATTTTTATAAGTTTTTTTTTTATGTTTGTACCAAGAGTTCAAGATTTTAGAAGAGACTATTTTTGTTTTAGCTAATCATATGTTACAGTGATTGTTGCAATTCTTTTTATTTTTTAATTCAGTCATTCTAAAACATGAATTTACAAATCACGGAGGTCAGCAGAACCTTCTAGCACACTTTCTAGTAGCATCTTTAGATACCGCTTTTACTTCTTTCACTCATCACAACATCTGTAAGTCTTTGCTATATTTTAAATAAATGTAAGTTAGCTTTACAGAACTCGCTTTTGATAAAAGGTAATTTTCTATATTCTGTATTAGTAACCAAAGCAATTGATGATGAGTCATGAAACATGTAAAAAAGCAGCACATTCTACAGACAATTTTAGAAAGTTGTAAGAAAAAGATAACTATGTAAATGAAATGTTACATCTTTTTAAACTTTCAACAGACTACTATTAACAATACTGTTTCCAAAAATGTACTTATTGTCATGGTATCTATTGAAGCCTATTATTCATGACTTAACAATCGTATTTTTCTTACTGCACGTATTCTATAACATTCTCCAGGGATATGTGTTTCATTCCAAGTATGACCACAGATTTTATTTTAATAAAAGAGACTTAGTTTTCTCTATATATCTTCCCCTATCATGTAGATTTTCCTTCCACTTTTTTCCTTTTAACCATTTCATGCTTTCAAAGCTTAAAGTATATCTTCTTTCTTTCTGTTTACAGAATTTTAAAACTTAGACTAGAAAAGGCAGTGGAAAACAAAAGTGGAAAACATTTACATTAATATCAGTGCTGCCCTGGTCTAATAAAATATGTATATGCATACAGAAGACAGAAAGTCAGCACAGATGTACGTTTCCAAGTTGAAAAGCAAAAATTCTTTGTGAAATGTCTGTCTGCAGCTGAGATGGCAGTGTTGGAATTACAGATAAAAGGATAAAAATCCTTCCAGTGATTCAGTAGTGCTAGTTATTCAAGTGGCAACTTTGAGAGCTGGTTTCATTCAACAGTCCTTGCTTCATTCTGACTTTTTAAATTATTTATTGGACGTTTTTGGAACTATAAGCTTTCCAGTATATCAGTCTGAAAATGCAGAAATGCATATCATTTTAATTCTAGCAATGTTGTTACAAGACTCACTCAATTATAACCAGATTCTGACAATGTATTGAGTAGCCCCGATGAGTTTATTGAGTGATTCCAGTGACCCCTCATAGGAAAAGGTGCTATTAGCATCAGGAAAAGTGGCTCAATTGATTCCTCAGTGTTTAGGAGATCATTTGAAATCCCCAGGTGCTAGATAAATGCAACCTTATATGTCTGTTATGCATAACCCTTACAGATTACAAGAAAATAATTATGTAAAGGGGTTCACTAGCATGAACCCTGCCTCCCATTGACTTCATTAAGTCCCTGTGTGGGAGCAAGAAGCTGTAATTTGCAGATCCCTCTGAAGAACTGGGTCTTTACAAGGTAATCTCAGCATACATCGTGTTTTCACCAATGAGTTTGATGGAACATAAAACAAAATTGTGGTGACAAGCAAATCCATCAATGGCACACCCAGTAGATTCCAATTACATTAATTAGAGTAGACTTTCTAATGAGTAGAATGTCAAACACTGGATCCATGCCCAATGCTAATCATTCATTCATTTTGCTGCTTGTTCTAATTCACATTATGCCAAGGAGGTTTCATGCATTCTGACACCAAACTATGAGCAAAGCGCTTCTGCTTTAGAAACAGAAATACAAACATAAGTTTGAAATACTAATTAAATGTGCCAAGGTGCAAGATATATTGCTAAATGTCATTCTGTCCCTAAAAATGTAGGCATCAACCAAAGCACAGAAAGAGTGTAAACAAGTATTTATAATAATTCCACAGCATAAACAAGATAGTGATGTTAACTATCCTGTTATTCTGAAAAGTCTACTGAAAAGGCATACAAATAATACTATTTGAGGTGAACCATATTATATTAAAATGGTACATCCTCCTGAATTATCAGGGTTTATCTGAGTATACAGAAGCCATAGGAAGATAACTTAATGAATACTAACAATCTGTTATTCATTATATATACTTTAAATTTGATCTAAGGGATTTCCAGAAAGATTCACTCCAGAAATGCTTGCATTCAGGGGAAATAATCCCACGCCAGTATAATATATGGAAAGTTAGCTGCCGTCTTCTGATTATTAAGTATGTTAGAGCTTATTTTCATATTAGCTTCAGCCAGTGATTAGGATTGATGTGCACTCAGCTGTGCACTGGAGAGACACTGACATGCATCTACCTCTTCTGATGGTTCTGCTGCAAGGACAGGAGCCTTTCCTGGAGCAGGAGGGAGGTGGGTATATGGCAGTAAAGTCCCAAATCATTATGGGAACACTAGACAGACTCATTTCTTGAGATCATTTTCTGTGTTTGATACATACTTACTGAAAGCAAGTAACTAAACTGCTATTTTAAGCTCGGTACATACGATTATGTCTTCATATCCATGTTTGGGATATAGGGATGTTCAGGTGACAAGTATCTTCAACACTGTGTAAAGGGTGTTTGATGCCTCTTCCACCTTCATTGAGCAGCTGGGTGCTAATTCAGTTCTGGTATGCAATTTTAGACATCCTATTTCAAAGATGCCAACCTGTTAATATTGAATTAGAGATATAGTTGCTTTCCTGATTAATTGTGCTCTTAGTGCCCTGGTACCTTAGATTTCGTCCTCTCATGTGCTGATATTAATGGTACTAAACAGGATGGAAAGTGAGTTAGAAACTGAATAAGATGATATTCCAAAGCACTGTGACTGCAGTAATGTCTAAATATTTTTGAGATGCAAGACCTAGCAGGGGAAAAAAAAAAAAAAAAAAAAAAAAAAAAGGTGCACCTCACTGTGTACAAAGGTGCACCCTGGAGGTGCTGACTAAACTTCAAGGTGCAATCACTTTTCTGACTTGTGTCTATTATATAAATCACTCTGTAGTGACTGAGAATAACTACATTCTGTCTAAATTTAATGCTGGAGTAACATTTGTATAAAATAAAAATCTGCTTGAGCTATAAAATATTATTTTTTAAGATTTCTCTGATTTTATTTAATTTGCGCAATGTATCATTTATGAATAAAATACCCTCTGATCTGTAGTTAAAAGAATAGATGCTTAAAGAGCTCTCACACCAGAAAATTCACAAGGAAATTATTTTAAATGTATATAAATATATCAGAATAATTTTAGAAGTGAGAAATAGAACTTGGAAAGCTTTTAAACAGAAAAGTGAATAAAGGTAATTTCTAAAAAGTCATTTTCATTTTTTCTTGTTTTCAGCCAGAATAATTCAATGTTTGGTTTTATTCCAGTTTTTACCATCGTGGATAATGATGAGCTCTGACCTGTAACTTACAGTTCTGAATGATGCTACTCAGTCATTTTAAAGCAATAAATAAATACAGGTCAGAATGATGTTACTCAGTCATTTTAAAGCTATAAATAATAAAGGAATCAAGTTTATCCAGATCATCTGACCTCACAAAACCAAGTCTTAATAGGATTCACAGAGCCCTTCTACTGAACAACAAATTGTGAATGAAAAGAGACAGTGTAAAACGGCTGTAAAAACCAGCAGCACCTTTGAAGATCACCAATTGGCCATTGTTTAGGTGCTTCATCTCTTGCATTTAATTTATATTTACTGACTTCAATTCATCATGTAATGTTCTGCATTGTGGCATGAATAGTTCATCTTCTTCGTAATATCTACACTAAATAGCACCTACTACCATGGTTAACATTTCAAGGCCTGGTACAGAAGTCTTCCCAAATAAATCCAGAAGTTAGTACACTCTGTTAAAACTTCCTGCTTCCTCAAAAACTACTTATAACAGAATCATATCAAATACATCAGATGATTCATAATACATGCTAGGTTCAATGGATCACATTAAATAGAAGAAGTTTTAGTAAAATTTTGTAGTCTATAGTGCATCATAAATTATTAAAATTAATGAACCCGATCCCCTCTGTAGATTACTCCATGGCTGACACCAGTGTAATTTCGTATATATTAATGATTCACTTTCAGTTTCACAGTGATATAAAACTGGAATAATAGCATGATGATTCAGGTCTAATACTGTTAAATTAACTGCACCATTTACATTAACAGATGGCAGGCAAATATGTCTTGCTTCATTCATTCAACCCAGATGATTAAGGAGTTCTTTTTTTCTGTCCACTATTATATGACACATTAATCTATATGTATCATACGAACTTATATAACAGCTTTTGGATCTCCATCTTCAAAAATGTAATTTTAGTATGGCAAGAAAAATTACAGCTCAAAGGCTAGGATAGAAGTTGGGCCAGAAGTGGAATGAAAGTTGGAACCTAAACTATAACACCAAAACTTCTGCCTGCTCACATTTGTTTTCCTACCCTGGTGCATGTGGACTCAAATATTGTTAGTGAACTTACCAGTCTTTTACTAGACCATTGCACTCTGTGGGATAGGCATAAGTACCTGCAGTTGGATGGCACAAACCCATCTGACTATGCTTAATGAAGATTCTTCCCATAGTTTGGATGAAATAAGCAGATCTAGATTTATTTTCATTTTCTGATTTGAAATTCAGAGAGTAACTGTCAATGTGCACTGATTGTTTGAACTATTACATAAGCTAAGTATAATTAATTCACCGTAATATTCTGATAACAGGATAATTACTTAGATACAGGCAAGCCATGTGTTTGGCTTTGAAAATTTAAATAAGAAATACAATACTCATGCTTCTGTTACTTGCCTATATCATGCATGTTCAAAATGGTAAAAACGTATCTTATAAGCAAAAAGCCTTTTGAATACGCCTGTTAGTGTGAGCGCTCTTGACAGTTTTTCTATTGACATGCTCTAGTTCTTTGAAGTTGCAGTATTTAAACTGAAGAGAATAGCTTTAAATCAATAGATGAATACTGTTATTTAACAAGATCTTAATCCTATCTTTATTATTTAATTAATGCACAATTAGAACACAGTAAAGCTGCAATACTGCAAATGCTAAAAAAGTTACAAGTTAAAGTTAAAATAAAAAAAAAAAGTTAAAAGTTTCAAAGTAACATATTATTAAAAAGATATTTGTAATGTACAAATCTTTTTAATAATATGTTACTTTGAAACAGGGTTAGTACAAAAAGGTTTCCCAGTACATAACACTGAAAAAGTAATTTAAAAAAGCGCGCAAACATTTACGTAAATATTTACGGTTTATATGCAGTTATTGGAACTAGTAGCAGTAACTGAGGTATGTACATACAAAAGCAATGTAAGAGTGTCCATACTGAGCACATCTTTCACAGAACAGAAACTGTCTGCAGAAAACAATTTGTTGTTTGTCCTTCTTGTTGAACAAGTACATATCAAAATATGAATCTTACAAAAGAACATGGTTTTTTCAATGAACAAATTCATGTTTAGCAATCTGAGCATCTCTTGAGCAGCTGAAAGGCAAGTAAAATGCAATGAACTTTCAATGAAAACAATTGGAAGGATTATCTTTGATGAATTTAGGTTCTGTTACACAATAATGGAGAGTTGCAGCTACATTTCAAAATTCTATTAAATATGAAATCTGATTATACCATTCAGACAAATTGGCTAAAAATATTTTTACTTTAAAAAATTCCTGAAATTCTAAAAGTGCTAATTAAAGCAATTTCCTTTCTCCTCTGCTGTTCAGCTAACTTTTCTAGTTATTTATATTACTGTTAAGTTTTCATGATTGTTATTATTTGAATATTCATGTTGTTCTTTATAACACAGTATTTGCTGGATGTGTAGTGCAGTAACACTTTTGTCCCAATATAAGCGATAAGTAGCTATACTGTTAAGCAGAATTCTAATTAAGTTCTGTTGCCAGTTTAACAAGTAGAGCAGTGCAAAACCGAGCTATTACAGTGTTCTCATGTTCTTCCTACTCTTCATTTTCTCAAATTTGGTCCAAGAAAAAGTAAGCTGACTACTATGCCTTTTTATTGTCTTTGAACTGCAGAGAGATGAGCCTTGCTATAATATCAGTGGAGGCAGCAAGCTAACGTTGGTGGGTTTTATCTGGTATTGAAACAACTGACACTGGAGCAATGATTATGATGACTTGGTGATAGATGCTGTGGTATAAACTGGCACTTGATTGCATGTGGTTGAAGTAAAAAAAAGAGGATTTTTATGTGGGAAAATCATTATCCAGAAGAGAGTGACTTATTATGCTAAGACTTCAGTAGTTCTTCATGATGCAGTAGACGTTGCTTGCACAGTAGCACACAAGTTTATTTCTTTGCTAATAAAGAGCTTCTTTGATGTTGTTTTTTTGTTTTTGTTTTTGTTTTTTTGGCTATTTAAACCACACCTAGCAGCACGTAAAGAAAAATGATGACTGAGTTCTAGACTTCCCTTTCCTGATAACATTTTTTAATGTTCTTCACTTATAAGTTGCAGTAAGCTTACATATAAATAGAATAACCTCACTTGTCATATAATAAATTATAATTAAAATCTAAATCACTAGAAGAATGTATTTCCAATAAGAAAGAGAAAACAGTTATTTACTCCTGTTTCAGCTATGATGTTATTTCTCCTTGAAAGAGAAGAAAAAAAGACTTTGTAACACTCCCCAAAATTCAACACTTGGATTCTGTCACAGCAAGAAAGAAAGCAGATTGCAAAGATCAGGAAATACTAGAGGACTGTAGGAAAAGTGTTCCTCATGCAAGACCTTGTCATCACCTTTTCATTAAAAAAATGCTATTAAGAAACAATATTTTTTTTACATTTATCTTAATCGTGATGCAGATATCTTATACCTTCAAGAGCAACTTTTAAATGTTTCTCCTCTTCCAGCATTTCTTTAAATTTTGAACACCATGAAATATTTTTAGTGTGGTATTTGCAGTTTTATTTGATTGATCTCCTGCAATGTCATACAAATTGTAGCAACTCACTAAATACATATATGTACCTTAGAAAATCATTTCTCCAGAAGGATTCCACAGCTGGCATTGATAGCAAGACATCTGTCCTCATGCAGGAGTCAGTGGCTGTGGCTACTTCCTGAGAAACAGCATCAAGCACATTCCATTTCCTTTATGTGGATATATATGTTGTAGATAAGCTCGATAAATGTACAAAACATTCTCCTCACAAGTATAGAGGTCCCGAAACACTGAATTTTGTAGCTTTTATTTGGAATGTATTCAAAATGGCCTATGATATTGACTGGTGAAGATGTTTTGTTCTGTTTAAATAGATAAATCTAACAAAAAATGAACTTAGGGTATTTGCAATGGTTTTGACTCATTTTCCGTCAGTGGAATGCAGAGACTAGAACATCTATGATGATATCTTGGTCCATGGAAGTTTTAAACCTTGTTTAATCCTTAAATTTGTTCTACACACTTGTTCTCAGCGCTGCTTTGCTTTTAACATTAGCCTTCTGACAGATTCTCCAGGACATAACCTCCTTTCATGCACCACAGTATAAACCCATATGCTTCCTTTGATTACCACCATGCAAGGCACAAAGTAGTGTTACATGCAATTTAGTGTGCACTGTCTTCTATTTTATGAACTTTCTTTTAGGGGTTCCATTGAATAGCCTATATACACCTAAAGTAACTCAAAGAGGACATGATGGGTAGATTTTTTTTTTCTTATTATAAATCAAAGCAAATAAAAGTTATGCCAGAAATGAGAGTTGTGCAACTTCAGGCAACTCCTTTCAGTAACAGCATTTTAATCAGGGTTACACCCCATAGTTTCTCAAGTTTCCTTTTTTTCTTATCTTACTGTCGTAAGAGTGAACAATGTGACCTCTCCAAAAAGCAAAAGAACTTGTAAGCTGACAATACCGTGTGTTTCTGTCTTTTACACTCAAATAACTATTAAGGTTAAATTTTAGTAAGAGGTAAGGCTCCAGCTTCTGTAGCAACAGCTTTCTAGGGAAAAAATAAAAATAAAAACAAATAAAAAAAGCAACAATAAAAGCCTAACATTAATATTTCTCCTTGATGTTCAAATATGTCATGGAGAAGCTGAGAGAGACCTGTTAAGCTGAGATTCAGACAATTTATTTGAATGTTCTCTTCATAACAGAAAACAATTGGATAGTATAAGCCTTTCATGATCTACTGGTGCATGATGAGTGAGAGTTACTTGAGTATGAAAGGAGATACTTCAACCTCTTCTAAGATGAATATAGAAATATACTTAACTGTAGAACAATCACAAGGATATTCAAGTATTTTGAAGTCTTTTGAATAGGAAATGCTGATCTGTGCTTGTGTGATGATTAGCTTCGTTGAGCTCTACCAGCAAATGTAGTACTTAATTTCAATCAATGCCGAGGTTAGGCAAAGGAAGTATAATGTATTGATGGATTTCATACTTGATGATGGAATCAAGTGCCCACTCAGCAAGTTTGTTGATGACACCAAGCTAAGTGGTGCAGTTGATGCAGCAGAAGGAAGGGATGACATCCAGAGGGACTTTGATAAACTTCAAATATGGGCCCATGTGAATCTAATGTGGTTCAAAATGCAAACCTTGCAAAGTGTAAGATTTTGCACTTGGGTCGGGCTAAACCTAGATATGTATGCAGACTGGGAGAAAAACTCTTGAGAGTAGCTGCTGAAAAGGACCTGGGGGTCCTGGTAGATGAAAAACATGACATGAGCCAGCAGTGTATACTTGCAGTCCACATGATGATCTTCTGATGCATCCTGGACTGCAGCAGAAGAGGGGTGGCCAGCAGGGGAGGGAGGTGATTGTCACTCTCTACTCTGTCATTGTAAGGCCTCATCTGAAATATTCTGTCCAAGTCTGAGGCCCCCAACGGAAGAAAGATGTTGAGATTTTGGTGAGGGTCTTGAGGAGGACCACAAGTATGATCAGAGGTTGGAGCACCTCTGTTATAAAAACAGGATGGAGGAATGGATTTTTTTCAGTCTGGAGAAAAGAAGGCTGTGGGGAGACCTCATTACAGCGTTCCAATATTTAAAGGGGGATTAGAAACAGGAAGGAAATCAACTTTTTCATGGACAGATAGTGATAGGAAGAGGGAGAATGGTGTTAACCTAAATGATGAAAATTTAGATTAGATGTTGGAGGAAGATTTTCACTTAGAGGGCAGTGAGGTGCTGAAACAGTTTGGCCAAAGAGGTTGTGAATGCCCTGATCACTGGAGGTGTTCAAGGATAGGTTGGATGTAGCCCTGAGCAACCCGATCTAGTACTTGATCTAGTAGCTGGCAACTCTGCCTGTGGAAGGGGAGTTGGAACCTGACGATTATTGAGGTCCCTTCCAACCCTAGTCATTCTATGATTCTGTGATAAGGGATCTAGATCTGAGTGATCTAGGAAGAGATTACTCCTATGAACCTGCTGGAAGAGCACTGTGGATTTTAAAGAAAGCAGACACAAACTTTATCAGATAAATATACCTGAACTGTGAGACAGCTGCATGCTCTCAGTCTTAACTTACTTACAGACTGCAGCATGCAATCACTTGCAAACAGCTATTGATTCTGTTAAAAATAAAAAGGAATGTATTAGAGTGGAGACTGCCATTTCTAATGTTCAGAATTGTTTTATTGCCTTCCTATTGAAATAGTGATGCCATGCTCCAGGAAAATTATAAGCCAGGAGAAAAAAAAAATGTATCCTACATCTTTAGGGAAAGAGGACTGCACATATTTAATCCGAGAGGAAAATGATGGTCTAATGTCAGAAAATGGGAATCCCAGACAGCTGAAAATCTAGCAGAAAGAACAGTGCAGTTTAAATGTTTAGCTACTTAAAGTTATATACATGCAGCTAGTCAGTCTCAAGCTGAGGGAGCTAGGAAGCAGAATGTCTTTGTAAGGTGAAAAGACAGGGAAAAGAAGATATCTACGCCAAAGTCATCATCTTTATTAATTATCCTTATCATAATATCTTCCTTCAGATTGTTTACTCATATTGTGCTGAGTAGTTCATAGTGTTATTACACTTGGAATAATTGTTCATACAACTAGGCATTGTTTTGCAGATTTTTTTCTTACACTAGTCACTTACATGCACTGCATCTTATAATACACAGGAGACATACAATTTTGCATCCAGTGCAGTTTTCAAACGATATTCTGGAAAGTATTAGATAAGATCACTATTTAGGAGAGAAACATAGAAAAAGCCATTAGACAGAGAACCATCTGCAAATAATTTTTTTTATTGTTGATAGTTCTTTTCGCTACCAACAAAACTGAAATACTGCCTGGGCACGCTGCAGTGAGTGATGTGTGTGAAGTACTGAGCACTCTGAAGTGCTTTCTTCCTGAGATTTCTGTCTCATTTGCAAGACAAGTTTGAAGCCTCTCTGTTTTGGAGATGAGCTGAGTCTCTTATTTATCAAAAGCAGGGCCAGTAATCAGAACAGTTGAGTCCAACAAGAGAGCTACTGCAGACAAATGTTATAGTGTTCCAAAAAGGGAAGGAAGGAAGCCCTCATGTATCCCCAGGAAAGGTGAATATAGACTTTCTTTGTCAAGTATTTCTACTTGGTCAAGAAGAGAGTGAAGTTGCAGTTCCCAGCTAGAAGGCACTGGAATGTGAGTTCCTCATCTAGAAAATTTATTTTCTGTTCAAAAATATTTTTCTTCGATTTATGATTATGAAAAGTGATGAAGAAATCACTTTAAGTATATACAATAGACTGAAAAGTCTTAAATTGACAACATGATAAACGTTTGAACAAGTGCTACCTGAGGGGCAATGTACAAATATTCAGAGATCCAATAAAATGAACAACAGGAATCCAGAAATATAGTATACATTTGAAAAACAGACTTCACATTTTTCAAGAGCAATTATAACATGTAGACAGACACTGTAGCCAAAAATGAGGTTATAGTATTATAAATCTTTGTTAACACTTTACATTGTGTTAGGATGCACATACTGAGGATAGGTATATTTATGCATTTACCATGAGAAACTCTATTACTCTCCTAAAATGTAAGCCCATTGATTACTTTACTCTTCTGCTTAACATTAATCCTCTTCATACGAGCTGAATATATGCATGTTTTTTCTGTATGATTTTAACTGTGTCATTTTTTGAAAGTAATGGGTTCACTGGCAGGAGAGTTGCAAACAAAAGACTGAAATCAGAAACAGATGTAGACGTTAACATTGCTATATCAGCAAACACAAGTGCCAGCAGCTCTGTCTAATCAAAAGAGTAGTCTTTGTATCTATAGATTAAATGTAGGTATTTTCATGTATTTAGATGTTATGTGTAATCGTATAGTGGAATCCTGGATTATTTTTGAAAATGAGAAATAAAATTTGTTACAATTAAACATCTAATTAAAATATGAAATGCAATAAGATCATGAAATCAATACAATCCATTCAAAATTTGAATTTTTCATCTGTCATTTTATTCTAAATATGTTTCAAAAAAGTTGATTCCTGCAAGAGTACTTGACAATTTCAGATACAATGGAAATTTATATGGCACATGGCTGCAGAAAAATTTGCAGCCTCTGTATGAGTTGAGTTGTTTTGTACAATCCATTGAATATGCTATGAAATTGTGTACTACAGCTCTGATGGGACTAAAAATATAGCACATCTAAGACACAGAGAAAAGCCAAAAAGCTGGACGCATGTAGCAGCGAAAAGATGCATTTCTAGTGCTTGAGCACAAACTAGCCTTCAAGTTCTAAATTGCTTGCCAGCATTTCAGAGGGCTCACAACAGCCAGCAGCCAAAACAGGAGGAAAACCTGCAGGCTGTCTGTAATGAGGGGGCTTCAAAAATCAGAAGAGCACCTTAATTAGTTGGAGTATAACTGCTTTCCTTAGAAAAACAAAATAGATTATGTGAAAAGGTGCTACTACATTATGATTTCAATCTCAAAACAGAAGCTTGATCTAGTTGTTTCATTAGCCTGTGACAACAAGCTGAACTCCATGTTAATCAGCTTCTTCAAAGCCTCCATTTTTAAGTTGAAATTCCTTGTCTGTTGGCTATGGCAGGCAGGCTTTGTATAGGACAGTGTTTTGAAAGTTCCCCACAAACCCAGGTCCTTTAAACTTCCAGATTTCCAACTTTTTTAGTTCTTAGTCCTGCAGCATTGTAGCTTTAATTTATGTTAATTAATGATTGGATTATGCTACTGTTGCCAAAGCATCTGATATATCTGCATAGCTCCTCTGTTCTGTGACAATGCCTTCAGTGATTAGCTGGGCGCATTTAAACATTGTTTGCACTGATGCATAAATTTCTATGCCGCTTTTGAGCAAGAAGATAGTGGTGAAAGCTTAGAGTATGCAGCAGACAGAGCTGAGTACAGTGCATCAGTGGTGGATTAGTCGGCACTGCTCCACAGTGGAGAGAGAGAAAACATTAAATTTTCTTCATTGCTAGCTATATTGGAGATAGTTTACAAATAGTAATAACCTGCTGGTCTGTCTTTTCAATTTAACTCATTAATTAGCAGTCACAACTGTTTAACCCATTTGCATGCTTAGTTTCTATATTGTATTGATTTGCAGCAGTTCTCTCAGTTCTCACTTCTATGCTGCATTATCAGACTACAAACTTAGTACATTTTGTTACACGAATCACAGAACGGCCGGGGTTGGAAGGGAGCTCAAGGATCATGAATCTCCAACCCCCCTGCCACATGCAAAGCCACCAACTTCCCCATTTAATACTAGACTAGGCTGCCCAGGGCCCCATCCAATCTGGCCATGACTGTCATTAAATTCCTATCGATCTTCCCATTTTTATTTGGGAGGGTAACAGTCATGGTAAAAGGAAAAAAAAAAATAAAAATTGAAATAGAAAATTGAGTTTGAGCAAATAAAATTCTAAGTCTCCTTTCTGTTATCTTCTGTTTCTCAATTGGTATTCATTTCAAAAGTAGATCCAACTTATTGTATTTTCACAGTGTTTTATGCTACACATTTAAATAGAAACCAACAGTTGCTATCAAGACCAGCTAGTGATCAGTGACAGGTACATATTCAGTTTGCCTGACAGAAGAAGAAAGGGAATCACGATCTTCCTTTTTGTAGGAAACTCCTTGTATGCCAGTACTACATGTGCTTGTCAACGTTCATTTAATATGAGCCAAATTAACTGATTCTTGTTAAAGTAGGAAAGAATTCAGCTGCAGTCTGTGAATGTCTCTAAAATGTAAAGCTTGGCATTTTCCCCTGTGAATCCACCCTACATCCTTCAATGACATTCAAAATTTGTTGAGTTTTGACACAGGTGTCATTTGGAACATGGTTTCATCCCTGATTTGCATAATCCAAAATGCACAGATCGGATGCTTCTGACACTTCCACTCCATTCCTGTGGTTCACTGCAGCAACACTGGTAATCCACATGAGGAGTACTCTGAGTCATCACATAACCTTGCAATAGCCAAAACTTCTAAAAGTTCCAAGTAACTTTCATTTTTAGACAAATTTAAGCACCAAGGAGTGTTTGATTCACAATTAAATGAATATATATTATGTACATATGCAAAAAGACTTGGTCAAGGGAATGAAACATATCCTTCCTCTCCAGGTTTGTTATCCATAGCATTTGAAGCTCATCTACAAAGGATGCATAAGGTCAGAACCCTTCATTTAACTCTTCAGCATGAGATGTTTAGAAAGACCTAGTTAAGACAGTCCTGGGCTCAACAACAAGGATTTTATCATTTAGAAGAGGCAGCACTCCCATTTCTCACAGTAGTGTGTTAATTATCAAACCAAAGGATTCACAAGCATAGACATGCATGCACACGCAGACACATAAAACCTATCGGTTTCCCAAATCTGGCAGATTCCAGTATTTTGATGTCCTCTTCCATGTATCTTAAATATTCACTTAATATATCTTGCAGTTAAATACTTTGTTTTCTAAATATCATAAACAATTTGTGTATTCAGCGCATTCTGTAAACTTTGAAATGTGTTGTCTTGCAGTCTTCATGTGCTAAGAGATTTCTGGACTCTTATCTCTCTGTTTATGTAAAATGTAACACTCTTCTGAAAATCTATGGAAAAATGTTACTTTACAGCAAGAAAAGGAAATGGCCGATGCCGTTCATGCCCTCCAAATTTTTGCGTATCTTAAAGATCTCTAATTTTTACTTCAGAGAATTCATAGCTCTATCTTCAGTAAATAAAAGAGCTGCTTACTAATACTACTGATAATATTTGGTTGAGAAATCTAATTTAATAATGTAAATGAAGTGGAAGGCATTCTTAGTAAATATATCCCTTAAAGACTTTAGAATGAGAGCCAACCTATAAAAATAATATTTGTCTGTAAAATGACATTTTTTAAATGACTGCAGTGTAGGATAGGCTATTAAATTGTACTGCTTGTATACAGTGGTTTTACTGAAGAGCTTCACAACATCTCTTTACAAGTAATTATCCTTACTGTGGTGTTTACCATGTGCCATCAACTTAGCTTACCATTGCTTTTACTGATAAGCGATACAGCTAGTGAACTCATAGGCAAAAGGCAAATGTTGAAAGTTTTCATTGTGTACAACCACATGCAAAATAGCTGGAAGCAGAAACAGATAATGCTGATGATGAGTTTAAAGATCCCATTGACCTTATAATCCATTTGTTAATAATTTTCCAGTGATGTAAATAGCAAACACCCTTCAGTACCTATTTCACTGGTACAGTTGTTGAATATTAAGAGCACATCTCCTAGATTTGGGGACGATGTCCATTGTGGCACCATTTCAGGAAAACAGGTTGTTTCTTACTGCTAGTTCAGAAGGGTTTACCCAATGACCAGAAAACAGTGAGTCCACCTATCTGCAGCAAAAGAAACCTGAGATTCTGCAGTTTGCTTTATGGCATGTATTATTATTCTGTGCACAGATTCACAGAGCAATGGTACAGGCTTTTTCTAGAAGGATATTATAATGTGAGTCAGCTACAGCCATGAATTTTATTAACTTTTTTTTTTTGTTAGAATCTGCATTAAATGGCAACACTAATGCACAGATGAGCTCTGCAATGTTCCTATTCCAAAGCCGAGCAGATGGCTGTTTCGATGTGTGCTTGCTTTCATGTTCTCCATTTCATGCAGTGTCCCTTATCTTAGGCAACCCACTTACATTTATGCTGCCAGAGAGCCTTTAAACTTGCTGGAAGTTTATGGAGTAAAGGAATGGAATGGTGGAAAAGCCAGAGGGAAAACTTAGATAAGGCTCTGGTTGTGCTTTCTCCTCTACTTGATTAGCTTAGGAAGCTTCTTAGATTTCCCATCTCTTTTGTGGAGATGGAGGAACTAATTTGGTAGGGAAAACCCAGCTGACCCCTATTTCAAATCCTGAACAAACCAAGGGTCTAAAATGTTCCAGTCTTACTTTCTCCCAGCATAATTTTCGTCACATTTTTCCTTCTCCTATTTAATGCTGTACAAAGACACACAGTTACATCTAACTGTAAAGTAATTTTTGGAAGAAATAAACAATTCAAACAGTAGAGAACAATAAGATCTACAGGTGCACAGGCCCTGTGGAAAGTAAGTCACTGATGTTACAAGAGAGGTATTCAAACTGAACTACTGAACCTTCAGACACCCCCATTCTGTTTGCAATGCAGCTGGTATTTTTCTTCTAATTTGCATTTAAATGCTGGCAGATCCAGATATTCACTCTTCTTCCCTTGACAGGCTTCTATTGCAGGTGGTGCAAAATGCCCTGGCCTTTTTTTTTTTTTTTTTTTTTTTTATCAGCATCCAACCAGTACTCTGACATGATCCCCAGCGATACATAGAGTTGCAGAGCTTTCCCATCTTCCACTACCCCACCCCACTCCCTGCTACTGGATGTTTTTACAGCAGAAAGCCTGTGGCCGAGGAGCTATTACTTTGCCACCTGACTGACTGCTATGTCACAAAGCGGCCTGGTGTAACATGGGTATGCTGCCAACTTGTTAGTGCAGATACGGACTGTGCAAGTGCTACACATTGACAGTGCTATGCAGCTTCCTATAACTTGGCTTTAGTGGAAATGTGGAAATCTGCACAGGCTGCAAGCTATCAGCAGTGCCTGGTTAAACTGTCTTCTGTTAGGATTTGAGAGTAGAACATCAGCCACAAGGAAAGGAAATGCAAAAACCAGCACTCAAGTATATTAGTAATAAAATATGCTTAAATAGTAAACAACAATGCTATGCTTTCCTCCTCTGCACTCCAAATATTGCTAATTATTTCTTTATTATTCCAGCTGAAGAAGCTGCACAGGAATGCAGTAATTATGAGATTCAACTTCCAGTAAAGAGATAGTGAAGACGTCAGTTACCAATTCTGGATCCTATTCTGTTTTACTTTAACCCTCATGAAAGACACGCATCTTCCACTGGGAGGTCAGCACTGAATGGATGTCCACCATTCTCACCAGCATTCTCAGACCACTAAGACTTTATACCTGAGAAGATATTTTACTGATATTCAGAAAGGGATGTGGAGCTAACCAGCAGCTAACAATGCCTAACCATTCCTCCCTGGCTTGAACTCCAGCAGTTGTCAACAGGCATTTGGTTTTCATTTTTCTTAAAGCATCGAATTCCCAATTTCTCTTCATCCTTTCTGACACTCTTGATCCTCTCTTTCACAAATAGCAATTCCCCACTTTGATCAGTTCCTTCTATTCCATACAGATAAAAAGGCAAAGTTTTATAACACCTTGTCAAGGACTGGAAAAATTAAACAACTTGCTCAAGTCATGAAAAGACATTGATAGAAAAGCTGAGTCAACAATCTAGGACTGTGTCATAATGCTCATATCATTTTCTGTTCTTACATATATATATATATATATATGCCATCAATATGCATGAATACTTTTATTTTATTTTTGAAATACTGATTTACTGTTATAGCATGATGAGTTTTCAAGTAATCTTTTTCTAGCTGAGCATCATGGATATGAACATTAGTTGCTCAGTAAGAACAGACTGAAAAGGCTAAAGGCAGTGACAGGGAATAAAAAAAAAACACTCATCATGATCCATATTCGTTTCTATATAAGGGGAAGTGTCTTTTATATCAGCTAATCTCATTGAAGTCTTTTTCAGACACGAAACCCAAAAAGTAGCTGGAGAAGTAATGCCACGTATTTCAAAAACTCCCTACAGCCGGTTGAGCACCCTTCGTATCACACATATCCAAGCTTTCACAGTCTAATTTAGCCTCTTTTTCATTTTAATATTTTTAAATCCAACTAGAAAAATTGTATCATCTATGCACAGCAGGATGTCCCATTATATGTGAAATAAGCTTTACTAGCATTACAGAAATGACAAGTTCATTCTTGACTCGATGTACAAAGCATAATTCAGTTCCACAAAGCTTATTGCATTCAAAAAAAAAAAAAAAAAAAAAAAACAACAACAACAAAAAACATATGTGAGCCGTATGCTATTCTGCCCTTTCACAACATTTACAAACTGATACACATCTCTTCAAGAGGATAAATGTTTTCCTAAGTCAAAAAATGTCAGCTTTAGCTTGGACTGCATTAGCTCTGTTGAGTTCTTCAAATACACATTGGGTTAATGAAGACTAAACCATGGTGGGCTAGGTTTTTTGATAAATATTGAAGTGCTCTTTGATCCTGATAACCCACAAATGTACAGCATGAGTGAGTTTTCATGGTCAGCATGCAATGATTTTGATATTTGACTTAATCTGCAGCCCAGTGTGGTTTATTTTGCTTATCTGGATGGTATGCTTAGAACAAGAAAAGAGAAAAATTAAAAACAGAATAGTAGTGGTGCTCAAAAGACTTTTTTTTCTTTTCCTGCTTAGCAGGAATTCTGAGTCAAGCTGACCACGTTTTAAATGTGCCCCTATGTTTTAAAAAGTCTTTGAAAACAAAAATGTGTTGTGATGCCCCTCTTTGTGGTAGACAGTACCTGCATTTGCACTGGAGACTACAGCTCAGCTGTCCGCTCATCCAGTAGCTTTGTATCAGACTAGGAATTAATAATTACAATATTTTGTACTTGTATCAGTGTTCATATGGCACCTTTTTATCCCAGACTCTCGAAGCACTTTACAAACATTAATTAATTAAGTCTCACAACAGCCCTGTGAGACAAGGATCTATTAGGTGAAATGATTCCTTTCGGTTTCTTGCCTTTGCCATAGGGAAAAGAACTGGCATAAAGAGCTTAGTTTGTGCCAGAAAAATACAGCCTAGAAATAATGCTGGCAGGGCTGTATGTCTCATCACTGTAGGACGCAAGCATTCAAAATCCTTATGCATTAGCAGAACAAGAAGCAGAATCACAATCCACAAGTTGACGGAGAAGCAGAAGCCAGTAGTTTTCACTAGCTGAGCAGTGTCTTTGTGGGCATACAGGTTATTATTTAATGACAAGAAATAAAAAGTGAGAGCTTGCCTGCTAAGTTTTCTAATGCTCTCATGGATCCTCAGTAACAAAGCATGACTCCTCAAACAGACGTTAAGGACAACTGATACATAATTGAAAAGAATGAGAGTTGCCACATCTCTATGCATGAAGAATTACCAACACGAGCTAAAGTTATTCCCTGAATCTGATAATATTAGCAGTAACCAGGTTATTATACAGACAAGCCAAACATGAAAGCATACAAAGATAAAGGATGATAGATAAATAGGTGACAAAGTGTTATTTAAAGAATGAACACAAAGGTTTCTGGCAATGAGTTCAGATGCTGAAGAATAAGATCTCAAAAATAATCCAGTAAATTCTGATATCTCATTTAGGGGTACATTTGATAGTTTGTGGTGATTTTTTTTTTTATTTTTTCTTGTTTTGCCATGCTAAAGGGACAGGCAGGAGAAACAGATCATATAAAATAAAAGCGGAAGCAGACTTACAGCTCAAAAAAAAAAAACAAAACAAAACAGCCAACCAACTAGACTTAGAGCCTGTTTAAAAAAGAAAAAAAAAAGAGAAAAAGCCATCTGAATTCAATGTTTAGCCAAGCACTGTTTATCAGGGTTTCATTCTGTGCACTAAGAACATAAATGGTTTCTTTTTTCCCGGGGCCAGATTTGGATCACTAACTTGATTTGGGCCTGAGGGAGAAACACAGCATGTATGATGAGGTGATTAATTACCAGAAATCAAATGCCTTGCAGTAAGGAGCAACGTGCTTGAAAGAAAGCACTAGTACTATAAAAGTGGTGCATATCTACATGCATGCATGGCCAGGCAAGAACACCGTGGGGATTAGGTTTCAATGTAGCCCGAAACAAAGGATTTAGGAATGACTGTTTATCCTTGACAGTGTGACCTGTGCCACTCTTTATTAACAAGGTCTTTCAGTATATGACATTTAAAGTAACAGAACCCTCTTAAATAAACCTCGGGATTTTACCTTCTTAAAACATCACTAGGATTTCATCTGCTTTTCCGAAACCATGGCAGTGATTCATAATTAAAGGTTAGGATATGTCTTATTCCAAGGCTTGTGTGCATAAATATAATCCTTTTGAGTCTGTCTCCTAGGAAGAGCTCATTTAAAGCACAGTGTAAATCTAATAGGAAGCTGCAAATGGAGGTAGAATGATATTAAATAATAGGAACATTATATTTGCAATCTTGGAAAGTTGTTGAAAAATAATACATTAATAAGAGGTAGGTCAGACCAGATTGGTAAATTTTCCTTGTATCTGAAAGCCGTGTGTATATATATATACAGAATCCTCATAGAATTTTATTCTGTTTTCCATTCAGGATTATTTTAAAATTATTTTCTCAATTGTGAAACTCAGAGAAATCACAGACTCAATTGAGTCTTCAAATTTATCATTACATGCAGTCCTCCAATACAGAGCATCATCTTTCCTGGATGAAAGTTAATGGATGATTTAATACAAAACATTGTTAGACTGTTTTAAAGTGTTCTGTTTACATCTGTCTGTTCTGGTAGTTATTTGTTCCTTCCTCTACTTGCTTGCTAGACTATAAATAGTACATTGTCATCTCACGAAGAGTATTTCTGCAGCTTGAACATTTTTTCCTGTACCTATGAACTACCCTCTGAACCAGTAAATGTTTCAAAATAATATGGGTGCTGTAAGTGAGGCTGTAGAAAGGATTTGACAGGATGACTGGGAAACCACAGAAGAACAAGCCAGATGATGGTTTCCTAGTTACAGACAGCAGTTATATAACCTTGAGATAAATCTTTGCCTTAACAGTGACTGGCATGATATGTCATTATTTTCACCTGAATTAATTTAAAACTAACTTATTTTATTTCTTTTTCTTTTTCTTTTCTATTTTTTTTAAATTTCTTTCCCATTTTTGTTTGTTTGTTTTTGTGCTAAAAAAAATATTGCTTAACAACGGGCATTTGTCCAAACTTTCACATTTGCCTCTGCTATATTATCAAAAATAAGATAGCTGCCCAAGCTCCTAACTTTTTGTGCAGTAAACACTTATAAGTGATCTTTTTTTTCTGCCCTGATGTATTTTAAATGGTCAATTCTGAAAAAAAAAAAAGTAATATTATACTGTAGTGAGCCACATCATTTCAGTATTGCGTGCGTGTCTTACTTTCAGCCCCAATAACCAACATGCTACTTGACCTGAGCTGGGAATCAACGCATTTTTTGAACTTTTTCCTCATCTGGGAGTAAAGAAGCATCCAGCAGAATTAATTTAGCAAGTTTCTCCACTAAGCATGCACAGAATGAGTCTAGAGAACAGAGATCTTTTGGATCCTGTGGTAATGATTCCCCAAACCCAGGGACAAAGAAAAAGCTGAGGACAATTCTGATTTTGACTGAAAGAAATTCTGGCAAAATACCACTGCAAGATAGCCAGCAAAATTTATTTTTTATACCTCACCAGTACATAGGTGCCACTACATATGCCTTTTCAAATGAAAGTAGCTCTGTACAGCATGGAGATATGTGTAGCAAAATATATTAAATTTAAAAAAATCTAGCAATTAGTACTCCTAGATATGAAGCAGCCACAAACACCCTTTGAGTCTACTGGAAGTCTCCAGAACTTAGGATCTCGTTTGCAATCTTCATTTGCTTTTCTGCAAAAGGATAGAAGGATAATAACACCACCTGGTGAAGTTGATAAATAAATGGAAGGAAAGTCTTTAAACAGCATTGGACAACGTACAAATAGAGAGAGAAGGACAGAAAGAGTGAGAGATTTCCCCCAGCACCAAATATGGCAGTGTTGGGGTACAGAATTCAAAATCTTCAAAATAGAAGAAACCTCTTATGCAAAAACACATTTTTTTCCCCCGGAAGCGTAATGCTAATCCTATTAGCATATTACTCTGTGTTCATAGCTCTAAAGTTACATATAACATTCATTCCAAATTTGAGCATACTGCGAAAGCAGCTGTGAAAACTTGATGAACATGAGATGAAAAGAACCACACTGATGAGCAGTCGGCGGCAGCATCAGCCCCACACTGAAGGGAGACAGTGCAGACAGGTGCTGGGCTGCACAGCTGCAGCTCCTGCAGGTGACCTTGACTCACTGTAGTAGTGCCTATGGGCTGCAGTGTGACATAACACCTGGCTCTACTCACTGGGTGAACATGTATTTGGGACCATTCCTTCTGCTTTGGCACCTCAGTCATCACTCTCAGTGCCTTGCAAGAAGTTGCCATGGGGACAAGGTCTGCAAGAAAGTGACCTGAAACTGGGCACTGAGAACGGTATCTGATCTTACCTCTCTGTCATAAAGTCACACAAAGTTAAAGTCTGCTGAGATGAAAGGCAGATCTGTAGCTTAAGATTGATACACATGCAGCAGTTCTCCCAGGGTGAGGAGGGGAGCTGCTCTCAATCAGCAGTAGTTTGCAATTATCTTTACTGAGGAAATTATTTTTAAATTGAAATAAACTGCTAAAAAAAAAAAAAAAATTACATCTTCATAATCCATAACTTATTTTTGTTTTCTCTATGTTACTTAAGTTTCAATAATTAAAGCTGTTTCATTCCAATCTCACTTTACTAGTTTGAGTATTTTTTTCCTTAATACCTAAGCAGCTGTAGTCATGATGCTTCTCCATGGGAGTTTGATGATGGAGTGAGTCTTTGACTCATACTATTAATTACAGTAAATGTGGGGATTGCTTAAAGCTCAGACACTGCCTCCCAGCCACTTCCTTCTTTTGGCTCTTCACCACCAGCACTACCACTCCTATTTTTTGACAACCATCCCATAGGCTTTTCACTGCCTAAGTCCATGTGGTACTCATCTTCAGTCTCTTCCACGTTACAGTGTCATACCTGTAAGCCTCTGTAACAAGAGCTAAGTGAAATAATAGTTGCCCTTTTTATAATACTTATTTCTCAAAACTAATACAGAAAGTGTCTTTTACCTTTATTATTTCCATGTTTTGTTGCAGAATTGACATGTTGAATCCAACTGGTAGCTTGTTCACTCCCTTAGGCTTTGATGGCAGTGGCAACTGTTTACTGCTTCAATAACTCTCTAAAGGTATTTTCAAGAATCCTTATGCAAAAAGAAGGGTTTTTCTCTTCCACTCAATATTCCAGTGCTACCAGTTGGCAAGGAAACTTACATCTGATGTCCACCTCAGCAATATTACTTTCTACATTCTCATAATTCATGCATTTGTCTTTTTTTCTTTTAATTGTAAAACCAACTAAAACCAACTGCTCCTTGGCAGAGTTCCACTGTATAATAATTTTTCATTGTGAAGACAAATATTTTCACTTTCAGATTTAAGTTTCATCTTTTAAGTGAATGTGCTTTTGTCTGTGTAATAAGAGAAAGCTGCTATTGAATATTCCACACTGTTCTCTCTTTGCCATGTATTATTTTACAAGGCTTTATCTGGCCTATTTGTATTTATCTTTTCTCTAAAATAAACAGTTCTACTCTTTTTACCCTCTTCTGAAGTTTTTTTTTCATGCCTTCTGTTATCCTCAGAGATCATTGCCAACTGCTTTCTATTTCTTCTTTTCCTCAGCTATCTTGGTAGAGGTGACAGAAAGTTTGTAAGCATAAAGTTTGTTGATGGCTCATATCGTTACACAAAATATTCACTACTTTGTTTTTTATCATTTATAAACAACATTCTCTAAGCTACAATGGGATTAAAAAGTGTTGCACAGAGCACAATTCTCCTTCACACAAATAAAGTCTTAAGAGAAAAAGTCTTAGTTTATACCTGCCCTCTCTATCAAATCTGTCATGTTTTGACTTTAATGTGTATTTATAATAGTGACTGCCTCTGGCTCTCTCTAGAACCTGCTAATTTCCAATAAACCTAAAGCTCTCTTTGTATTGATATAAAAATGGAATTGCATTTGGAGTGAGTATTAATTTCCACAAATAGAAACTGTCTGAGCCATTTACCTCTATCAGGCTGTAAGATTAAGAGAGACAGACAGACCTTTCGGAGTTCAGCTGAGAGGTCCATTTCAGCAGCAGCATTCATACACGTCTTGTCTTTTGGCTGCTTTCTCTTCCCCATCTGCTGCCGTGGCCATCTGCCTGCTCCCTGCTGGCCAGGTCTCATCCCCTACACTATGCTGCTGGGCCCAGAGCCGGCCAGGCAGAGCACGTTGCCTGTCCTGCAGCCTTGCATAGGCTGAAATGCAGCCTTCATGTGTGTCCTCAAACACCATTACACCTGGCTGGTGTTTGCAGGCCAGAAGTGCATGATGGAAGCCCAGGAGGAACTCAAAGCACAGACAGTTGATGTTGTGCAACCACAACGGTCTCAAGGAAAGAGCCTAGATGACATAGAACAGACTGCAGGTCCCAGGCCAGGGACAACATGCTTCCAGGTAGGCCATGGGCGGCCCTCACCAGAATCAGCTCTGTTTCCCTGTAGCACTGCACTGTGTGGTAAGGAACTGAGTCTGTCTGCAAAAAGCCTTGTTGGATGCGTCCTGTTTCTGTGAACAATGTCCAGTGATGATGTATGTACGTATCTTTACACAAGTATATTACAGAGGAAGAACTGAAACTGAAATTCCTCACGAAAAGGAACAGATATGGTGATCAAAGGGCAGGAGCACCTCTCCTATGGAGAAAGGTTGAGGGAGCTGGGCTTGTTCAGTACAGAAAAGAGAAGGCTCTGGGGAAACCTTAAGGCCTTCCAGTACTGAAGGGAGTTTATAAGCAGGAAGGAGACTGAGTTTTCACATGGTCATACAGTGATAGGACAAGGGGGAATGGCTTTAAACTAATAGACAGAAGATTTAGGTGAGATGATTGGAAAAAATTACTTAGTCAGAGCTTGGTGAAGCACTCTGTAACAGGCTGCCCAGAGAAACTGCGGATCCCCTGTCCTTAGAGGTGTTCAAGGCCAGATTGGACAGGGCTCTGTGCAGCCTGATCTGGTGGGTGGCAACCAGCCCACAGCACAGGGGACTAGTACTGGGTAGGCCTGAAGGTTGCTTCCAACCCAGGTCATTCTAAGATTCTATGATTCATTTCCACCAAGAAAACAGACAAGGAAAAAAATAAGTAAGATGTACGTACCGTCATACGCATGCACAAATATGCATGCTGGTGCTGTCGTTTCCTGGATTAGAAAAATGAAAAATTGTTCATACAGAAATCTGATTTTCAGTTTAATTGTTGTCCCTCATGTTCCACAGGTTATTTATAAATTATGTTCTGATTGTTACCCGCTAGACCTAGTTAGCGGTGTGTTATTCTATGCTGCTATATAGAATACATAAATAAATAAATAAATAAATCGACATAAAATAAATAAATAATGTATAAATAAAAGCTGCTATATAAATATTCTATTTATTTAAAATTGTACTCATCTACAGAAATTACTGGTACAGAATCAGAGTACCTTTACCAATATGAAACACCTGTTTATATTTCTCAGTATTTATATTATTACTTCAACTCCACAGTATTTGAAAAGCTGCTATACACTGGCCAGTGTTGGTTTGTTTTTATTTTTAATAATTTGCAGCTTAACTACCTAACTGCATGGTTTAAAACTTCCCAGACATGTCATTAGCATTAAGGCTTATAGCTTTGCCAAAGTCAGAGATTTCCAAGGTCTCTGTGAAAACAAATGAATATTTTCAAGAAAGAGGTCTGTGGTTTGTCTACTGTCTTCAAGAAAGATCAAAAGTCTTATGAAAAATGTCTCATAGAGAGCTTTGAATGTTTTTTCTATGTTCTTGTCACTTTGTTCGTCATTTGTTTCTGTGAAACGAACCACTACAGTAGCAGAGGTGGGTATGTAGCTCTTGAGATTGTTTGGTCAGACCTACTCTTCTCTTCTAGCATTCCGTCAACTAATGACTCTGAACTCCACACCATCAGGGCTCAGCACAGTTTAAATAACAAGCCCTGTTTCCAAATTAGGTGAAGCTGACATTTAAAAAAAAACGTTTCATTCAAAGTAAAATGGTTATTGTCTCCTGGGAAGAGGCTATAATCTTCCTAGATAAAAATTATCCACTCATGTAATCCTACTTATTTTGATGGAATTGTTAGAGAATGTTTTGTACACAGAAATCAGTCCATAGCATGGCCCATGGTGATTATAGCCATTTTACTGTATTTCAAGTATCACCAAAGGTAAAAACTGAGATTTTTGGAAAATTCCTTATTGCTGTGAAGTGTGAAGTTGCATATGGAAGCAACTTTCTTAAGGGACAAGACAAATTGCTGTCTGCAATAATGCATTTGTTCCCAGAACCCATTTTCAAATGTAACAGCTCTGCAACTCAGGGATTAAATGCAGTCAATAGATGTTTTACTGAGAAAACAAAAATGCACACACACAAGCACATACACACACAGGCAGGAGACTGGTTGCTCTGGGACTGTCCACCTGTATGATTACAAAGCTGGGATGATTTGTCCTTCCTTAGGGAACTTGCTGCTAAGCTGTAAGGTATTCTGATGATCAGCAAAAACTTTTTAACAGAGCAAATGTTTCTCAGAGTTTTAGCTTTCCTTCCCTGATAGTTTCTTCCTCTGTTAAAGAGGATCACCTATGCCCCTCCAATAAAAGATTTGCCTTTCCAAAAAAAACTTCCAAGAGCAAGGGGAGGACGAAGTTGTATTATGAGACAGGTAACAAAAAATCTTCTTGTGTAGATAAGAAAATTTATTTTAGAAAACTTTGTTTGCTCTGAAACATAAATAAATTTTTTAGGTATATATAAATATGCATATATAAATTCAGTTTAAACTTAAACCATGAAATTTTTAATCCTGTTTTACTTACATGTTAGGGAAATAGACCTACAGTAAGATTTTCTGAATCATATGTTTGAAGTAAAGTGTTTCACAAATATGAACTAATCTTCAAAACATTGAAAACCGAGGCTGAAATTTTAAGTCAGTGTCAGGGCTTGGATAAAACCTGAAAAGATGGTGAGAGCCTTTAGACCAGAGGAATTAAAGAAGTGCTTTAGTGCCTTTTCTCTATAGGAACAGACGTAACTGAAGTAAAGACTTAGTGTACATATCTAACCTCTCCCCCAGTCTGCATTCTTTCTATCCTCTTGAAAGACTGATCTGTTTGGGAAATATTTTTTAAAAGATAAAAAACAAAATCTGAGTGAAACTGTCACACTGCTTAAAGCTGTATTTTTCCATTTTAAAATATTCAGAGTAGAAATACCAATCTCAACCATTTTCTTTTACTTACCACTGTAACTTCACGGCTTTGGCTATCTGCTCAGTGTGTGCAGCTTAAGCATGTCACTCTGCATTGCTCCTCCTTCTCAGTGCTGCCACAATTGGCCTAATGTTATATGGTGATATGGATTGAAGTAGAAGATTCTGCTAATCAAACTGAAAGCAGCACCAAGCAACGGGGAAAGAATGGGGCCAAGATCGAGTTAGTTGAGATTATTTCAGGAGGCTGCTTTCTGTAGGGAAACTCCATGATAAAGGCAGGGGAGGAGACTATGCTTTTCTGAATCTGAACCTGAAGTCTATGCGATGTGATTATCCTTTCATATGTCTCACATCTTCCTTATCTTAACCTCCTTACCTTCACTTTCTTTTGACAAGGGCTCTTTCAGTATCTCTTTTACTGAGGAGTCAGAATTTCCTTTAATGTGAATGAAAACAGTTTAATCTACATTGTCAAAATACAACACAATTCAAAAGTGAATTCTTGTGCTTCCTAACTAACGTTCACCTCCTGAGTGTCTTATAATTACATGAAGGGTGAACCCTGGGAAAGGGTGAAATTTAATGATGTGAAGGGTGTGGGGCAATGAGCATCAATTTGTAAAATACTACATTTTCTCTCTGGATTTTAACCTTTGGAGAGTACAGTGCATGTGTGAAATGTGATTGCAAAAAGAAGAGTGAGTAGAAAAGCCTATTTAGTTAGATTAGAATATCACAGCAGTATTTAAAATTCCTGAAGCACTCCGGAGTTGTGGCTGCAGGATGTTTTCCCCAAAGTACCTAATGTAAACATAAGCCTGTTTATATTTCAGTAGGTGTGAATAAACTCAGGCAACGCTCAGTGCCAAGAAAATGAAGCACTTTTTTCCTCCATCACAACAATTGATGCAAGCAATCAACTTGCTATGTGTTGTGAATGAGGCCTTCGTTCCTCTGTCTCCAATAAGCAATATTAATGTGTAAGTATTTGAGAAGCTTGGAGCAGATAATTTTCTACAAAATATTTCATTTCTCTATATGCTTGTAGGGGAAAAAAAGTGCACAGTGTTGCACAAGTCCAAGACCTAATGTTGGGATGAAATGTGAGAATTTTTAATAGTTAATTCTTAATTGTGCTTAAGCACAAAGGACCACTGTGACAGAGGTGGCAGGAGTAGCAGGCATAGGGCTCATAGCAAAGAAAATAGTTTCAGTTCCCTGTAGAGCTTGGGGCATTTTCTTTCTCTTGGGACACTACAGATACAAGCCAGCCACAAACCCATACCTGAGCTTTTGGTGATTCTGGAGGGAGAAGCTCAGGGAAGGGGCAGACTTTTTCTGATATGTGAGTAGGCAATAGCACCAGGTGATGCAGGCTTCCCTGAGTTTACAGTGGTTTGTTTTAAATAAGATGTTTACGGGAAACCAAAATATTTAATCCGTAGCCAAGAGCACAGAAGGGAGTGACTTTGTATTTTGTAAAAATAATGAAGCCACAGATCAGCAGCCAAATTTTGAAGAGGATTCTAAATGCTGTTTAGGGGAAAAGATTATGGAAAGAATTACCAGTAGCAGTTGTCACCTCCCAAGGCACCACTGCTGAAAGAAAGTACTGAATAGCCTTTTTAATCTTTTCTCTCATCCCTTTCTTGTGGATGAAGTCAAGCAGAATGAAGTTAAAGGCTCTATTTCCACTGAAATCTTCTGTGTTAAATTAGACCTTCTGAATCCAGCCTTTCCCAGCAGACACTCTTTTTTTTTTCTTTCTTTTCTTTTTTTTTTTTTTTTTACAGTAAGTAATCAGTGTTTAATTACTTGACTTTTACATGGTACAACCTTTGAGACCTTTCTGACTTGCTGAGTATTCAAAGTGTACTGTTCACAGTGTTCAACAACTCCAACTGCCTGGTTAACACTTAGAATACAGGGAAGGAAAGGGAAAAGGCAGTAGGACCTTTAACTTGCGCAGCTTCATTATGTGTCTTGAAATCAGGTGCTGCACCAAAAAAAGACATGAACTGACAAAGGCCTTTATGATTTTAGCTCTCAGCTAGCTGTGTATGCATACATATTCATGCATACCCACTTTGAGTTTGCATTAGGACTTTTTATTGCTTTCTCTGGCTTTGTGCAAGCAGAATCTAGGTTTCAACCTGTGTGGGCTCACGCCCACTTCCACCCTCAAATTTGACTATGAGGTTTTGAGTTCAAGCAAACTTAAAATTGCAAAGTTAAATGCCATCAAAACCAATGAGTTTTATCTGGCTTGGTGTCAAAAGTGAGAGAAACTGCACATTTTGCACGCCTTCAGAATATGGCTTCATGGGAACATTTCAAAAACGTTAATCATCCTTTCAGGAGACTTCAGGTCTCATGTTTTATATTCACTAACACATACAAATCACAGATCTGGAACACCAGTTCTGATCTCAATTACATTTGACATAATTCTCTTGTCATCCATTGGATCAAATATGTTTTACGCCAGCTCCTGATCCTAAAAACAGTTTAACAATACCTTTTTAAAATTAAATTTATGCACAAATACTTGCAAGACTGCACTCTCAGTTTCAGGCTATGAATCTTCCATTTTCAGAAGGTAAAACTATTGTTTTATGTGATCATTTTGCCAGTTTTCCTCTTGTTTTCCCAATTTATTTTTAACTGATTAGAATTTTAAGTAATGCCACAACTTCAACGGAAGTGTGAAACATTGCATTGTTTGACTAATTAAGAATAGAAAATTTCCCTTGAACAAAATGTCATATCCCTCAATTACATCTAATGAGGAAAAACATATTTCTTAATAGGCCTCTTGTAAATTAAATAGCTCCTTTCGAAAATAAGAAGTGTTAATTATTTGATAGAGACAAAAGCAAAAATCCTATTGATTTCTATATATTAACAAAAAAATTGTTATCAGAGGAAAACTGTTAATAATCGTTTAAAAAAAAAAAAAAAAAAAAAGAGGTTGTTTTAGTTCAAAGATGCCCACACATTTATGTATTAGCTCAGAGAAATTTAGACATAGGACAGATTGTCTTAGAACTTTTCTGAACAATAGAAAAAATTAAAGTGTTTTATGCCTGCTGTTTTCCAAAGAGAATTTGCAAAGCTGTATTTAGCAAGCTATGGATGTCTTAAAAGTGTAGAAGAGTTTCGTATGCAAATTTTGGAATTACACAAGTCAGCAAGTTCATGAGCAAAAATTTGCAGGTGCTAACCAAAGGAACTTTGCTTGGGTATGACACAGATACCTCCTATTTTACTGAAGTCGGTTTAAACAATCTGTGCGTCAATCAGAAAATAAGTAATCGAGTTTAGGTTTGCATTTCATTTCACATTTGTTTGTCACACTAAGTGGAACACATTTTGCTTGTCTTCCATTCCTTTTGTCCTTTGGACTTTACAGTGGTTGTATAAATTTATAGCAATTATAGTAATTTGTATTTATACAATACCTTTTAAAAATCTGATTCTTTAAAATAGTGCTTCTAAGCTAAAGTCCTGAATGTCAAGCTAGAGCATCCATGAAATGTATTCCATTCATGCTGCTACAATGAAAGTTTCTGGGACCAGTCAAAGTTCCTTAAAGCTCAAAATAATTTCCTCTCTAATAATGTGAAACATTTTCAAGAGTTTCTTCATCTACTAAAGAAATTATTTACTTCTTCTCCTCTTTCTCACCCAGGAGCAGTATCTTGCAGGTTACTTTGCTATCTGCTCATGATGGATAAGAGTAGGAGCAATTTAGCCACTCAAACAAGTCTGATTTGTAGTCTGAAAGTAGAAGTCATTAGCAAAATGCTATTTGGCTAGTGGCAGCTTAAACAGTGATATATGATTTTCACTCATTTTAAGTCATTTCCACACATTTCTTAGCTCTTATTTAAATGAATCTAGGAATTTTTCCCTGTAAAATTGAGAGATTTGTGCATGCTAAATGGGAGATTATAAAACATTGTTTTTACAGCTGTTTGATCTCTTGTTAGTTAACGCATTTTTCATTTGCTTTCTGTTCTCTGAATTCTGGTGCACTTCAGACACACACAAATGGAAAAGACTAATGTAGCTTCTCAGTTTAGTCTGGTTTGGACTTCAAAATAACTTTTAAGAATAAACAACTAAGCTAATGACATATACAGTGAAGGCATTAAAATGTATTGTGGTCTGCAAAATGCTATACAGTCGGCAAAATACAAGGAACTTCATATCAAAAAAGCTGCAAATCACATCTGTAAAATTTGCTTTACTATAGACAGACACAAGGTTAGTAATAACAGTGTGGTCTTAAAAAGCTAAGGCAGCTATGCTTCCCTGTAGGAGTCTGGAGAAGAAGAGAATGGCAAAGGGAAACCCTTGAAAAACGCACCTTCCCGTGAGAAGCAGCTTTGTTTTCTGAAGGGAGATTAGTTATAATACCCTGGATGCTCCAGTGGAATGCTCAATAAATAGGAATGAATTCTGTGTGTTAAAAACAAATCTAACAAACAATCAGCATATTTTTTTACGGTCACCCTTTTATAGTCTCTCTCAGAGATTTACAGTCTCTGTAACCGTAAATGGTGTGACTGAGTGATCTCTCAGTGAGAACTGCCATGGTACTGTTGCTTCCCAGCAGGCAGTCCAGTCAGATGATGTAGAGTAGGCGTAGGGAGACAGATCCCATTTGAATGCATGAAAAAAACATGATGCTGAAATTTCATAGCTGTTGTAGAGTATATTCTAGAGGCCTGATCCTCATTTTTTGTATGCGTGCAGCTTCCATTCAAACACAGTGCTGGATTTGAGCAAAACTGCATTCTGTTACTTGTTTGAATTTATCAGCATTTAATTTCTGCCAGCTCCAAAGGCTCTGCAGGGAGCACAGAAATCCCAGGAACCCCACACAGCTGATGACCACACTGTTTCAGTCCTTTGTAAACTGGGGCTGCTTGAGCTGCACAGGAATGGTATGCCAGCCTCCAGGAGCGGTGGCAGCAGAAGCACTTTTGAGATTTCTTATTGCAGATTCCTCATCTGTAAATTGGAACTAATAGCACTTCACTATTTTGAGCAGTCCTTAATGTAGAGTTCAGACCTCTCTAATAGATTCCACTCTGAGACTCAAGTGGTTTTTCCCATGTCTAACAACCTGCTTTGACAAAAGTTACTGACTGGCTTGATAAGGAGCTGGATTAAACTATTTGTTATTTACCTGTATTGTACCCTAGATACTTATCTACCTAAGGTACTTATATCAGTGCCCTTACACCTAAGCACTTCCCAGTCTATAATGGAAAATATTTTCTTTATCATACTCCTGGAAACAGTATTTTTTTCAACCTATAGATAGGGAACTGAAGCAGAGAGCACAAATGTCTTTCCTGAAGTTTTAAGGAGAAGTCTGATGCTGAGGAATGAGCTATCCTCATTGTGCTATGTCAGGCTGCAGCAAGGGTAGTAAATGCAGTGTGGGAAAGATGAGAGTAAGAATGTTTTAACAAAACATATTATTTTGGCTGTTCAACAAAGAAACACAGAATGGGTAAGGTTGGGAAGGATTTTAAAGATCATCTAGTTCCAACCCCCTGTGCCACGAACAGGCTTACTACTACCAAGATCAAACTGCCCAGGGCCCCTTTCGACCTGGTTGTGAACACCTCCAGAGATGGAGCATCCACAATCACTATGGTCAAACCTGTTCCGATGCTGCACCATGCTCTGAGTAAAGATTTTCTTCCTAAAATCTATCCTAATTCCCTCTCTTTTAGTTTAAAAACATTCCTCCTTGTCCTATCACTATCTGCCCATGTAAAAAGTTGATATCCTTCCTGCTTAAAAGTTCCCTTCAGTTACTGGAATAATGCAGCTCTCCTCAGAGCCTTCTCTTATCCAGACTGAACAAGACCAGCTCAGTCAGTCTTCCTTTATAACAGAGGTGCTCCAGTCCTCAGATCATTTTTGTGGTTGTTCTCTGAACCCATTCCAACAGCTCCACATTTTTCTGTTACTGGCAGCCACAGACCTGGATGAGGTACTCCAGAGGGGGCCTCACGAGGACAGGGTAGAGGGGACCAACACTTTTCTTTCCTTTTGGCCACCTCTCTTTTAATGCAGCCCAGGACACTATTGGCCTTCTGAGCTGCAAGCACACACTACTGGCTCATGTCCAGGTTTTCATCCACCAGAACCTCCAGGTTCGTCTCATCAGAACTGCTCTCAATGAATTCTTTTCCCAGTTTTTATACATGTCTGGGATTACCTTGACCCAAGTTCAACACCTTGCACTTGGCCTTGTTGAACCTCATTAGTTTCACATGGGCCCACTTCTTGGATTTGTCTAGGTCCCTCTAGAAGGCATCCACCTTCCTTTGTCCACTAGTGCCATGACTACATTATAGAAAGCCATGAGACTGGACACATAGGATCTGCACTTGGTGAAGCCTTGCTGGTTGTCACAGATCACCTCTCTGTCTTGTTTGTGTGTTAACATGGCTTCCAGGAGGATCTGTTCCACAGTCTTCCCAGCCACAGATGTGAGACTCACCAGCCTGTTCCTTGGGTTTTCCTTTCTCCTCTTCTTGAAAGTGGGAATCATGTTTCCTTTTCTCCAGTCACTGGAAACGTTTCTCCAGTTCCATTAATTGCCCTGATCAAAAGGGTTGAGGGAAGCTCATTAAGGCCAAATTATTATTATTTTTTTTATTGTATGTATTGGTTCATATCATGTCCGTAACTGCATAATTTATACATCTTTATGATGAAATTTAGCATCTTTTTGGAAGTTTTTGTTTCAACCTCTTAAGTTTTCAAAACCAAGCAAAGTAATACCTAATTCTTTTACAATTGTGTATGCTTATGAATTCACATGGAATTATTTCAAGTTCACAAAATGAACTTTATTGTTTCTTAAGGTAGAATAAATTTGCCTCAATTAGGAATATTAACTGTACAGTAGCAAAAAAACCCCCTGTATTTTCTTACCAAAACCAATTGCATTTGAAGAGATAATTATTTCTATTTTGAAATGTATTCTGATAAAATTGTAAATTATATTGAGAACAAAACCAACTGTTTTGGAGAAATTGGTCACAAGCAATTAACAATTAACCAAACATTAATGACTTTTGCTCTGGCTACTAATTAGTAATTAGCCACTATTTAATGCCATATGCCATATATCTGGTATGGAAATTAAAGTGACTGACAAAGGAAATTAAAGTGATTGGGGTCAGTGATTGTACTGAACTGAGAGAGTATGGGCCAAGTTGCTGTATATACGTGACACACTGTGGTTTGTTTCAAACATGCTTAAATCAAAGTGAGAAAGGATCTGGGGAGGGGAAGGCTCTTTCCCTGAAAGCAGCAGTGTGTGTGAAGATACTCTCCCAGAGCAAGCAGTGGAGATGCAGTACAAGTATTTGAGAGAAGATGCATGGCTGAGCCTACAAGGTAACAGCAACTGTGAGATTTTTCTAGGGAGTTAGCAAATACAGTGGAGAGTCTGAGCAACCTTTAAAGTCACTGAAAGAGTGAAGGATTGGTCCTGTGAGATTAGACTGACAGGGAAAAGATTGGTTTCCTATCTTATTTAGTTTTTCCTCTGTGTCATGTCTTAGTTTTCTTTATCTGAAGTGTTTTCTGTATTCTGCCTTATACATCTTATACCTTTGTTGCTTCTTCTTACTGGACTTTTGTCTTATAGCCTGGAAGCTATCTGGGTGCTTTATGCACATGCTTTAAGGAAAAAGGGCAGGCCAGGTCCAGAGCTCTGGCAGGCCAGGGGTTCCACCATTAAGCTTCTGCACATTGGTTCATCTCTTGTAGCTAAGATGTGAGATAATGTCACATGAGAAGTTTCTCTCTGAAGAACCACAAAAATGGAAACTTTGTCTCTGGAGAGGGACAATAAGTTTCTTTGAGAAATAAGATTGCATAGATCAGGAAAAGTGAGCACCTGAAGTTGAGCAGGGTGGCTGAATATACCTACATATTTTAAAAGGTGAAGAAAATCTCTTTCTCATTACTAAGAACATTAAATGCAATTCTCTAATAAGTACAAAAGTTTTGTTGTTGGATTTTTTTTTTTTTCAAATGGAAGAAGCTGTTATGCACCATAAGCCATTCAGCAGAAATTTGAGTTTTTTCCTGTTAAAAATGGCTTTAAACACAAAGGAATAAAGTTACTCCTTACTGTAAATAGAATGCATAGTGCAAAAACTTGGCAAAGTATAAAACTTATTTTACAGCTTTAAAAATTAGTATCACAAATCATGTAACGGACACTTACTGTCTGAACTAACAACAAGTAACTGATCTAAGGAAAAAGGACTATGTCTTTTCTGTCATTCATGCCACTTCGTGTTGAATGTCTCATATATATATCATGTTGAATATCTGATTATGTATATTATATATATTATATATACCTTTCTCATTATATTCTGGGAGAGGACACTGAATGCTGTTGTATTGCAATATATTCTAGGCAACATCACAGAACAGGACAATTACAATGTAGTGACAAATGGGCTTTAAATAAATCAGCCCTTCCTACTAAGCCTGTTTAGCTTATAGAAGGAAAACTATTTCCTCAAATGTATCTGTTCTCTGTTGACAGCACAAGAAGGAGCAATGATGCTTCTCTGAAGCAATACAACCCATGAGAACAGCTGATCTTTCTCACAGAGAATTATGTAATTTCTACTCATTGTTGCTGAGATAGTCTTGGGCTGCTTAGTGCTTGAGGTGGCAGTGTGCGTAACCCAACTTACTTTGTGGATTGGTTTTGTACCTTACTGATACATGGGTCATATCAAAGGTAAGACAGCTACATATTTTCAAGAGTAGTGAGATTGCAATTGGCTCTCTTAGTGCATGGAGAGTGCAAGTCAGATGGGCAGCCTACCCTATGGGGGAGGAATACTCTAAAGAAATGTGTTGGAGAGGAAAGAGAGCTGCCTGGATATGCCAGGCCTCATTTGTGTGATGGATATGGGATATATGACATTTATGTTAGAATATCACTCTAAGTAGCCCTGCAGTGAGTATGTTGCCTGTAATCCTGTTTGGAAACATTTGAGCCATATTTCTGGGTAGAAGTGTCAACAAAATTCTTGCTATGATCTTCAGCAATTTTCAGACAGGAAATAGGGGAAGACAAAAAGGGTAAAGGAATAGTCTTCCTTCAGATTTTCTGTGTTTTATAGTGAGAACAGAGAGTCTGGAAGTGTCAATTATGTCACTTCTCACAGTAACTCTAGACAATAGAGTTGATATTTTTACAGTTTAGAGAAAAGGAGTGGAGGAAGAGCTGTTGCAAGCCTCACAGGTGCGAGGGAACTGACGAGGGAACTGACACTGGGAGTAAGCAAGCAAGGGAGATTTCATGGGCTGATTTCAGTGGTAGAGAGAAGGATCCAATGGACCCCTCCAGCCCCACCAACCTGCAACTCCTGCAGCAGCTCCAGGCAGATCCTACTAATATGTCCATGCTCCTGGGCACAGTGAACTACAGGAGAGTTCAGTCAAAAGTGGGTGATCATTTCCTCTGATATATGAGTATCCATGTCAAGTAGAAATAACCATGGGATGATAGAGTTAATATTTTATTGCTCACATTTCCCAAATTGTTTTCTTGCATCTTTCCCATTTGTATAACTTCTTGTTCCATTCTGTTTAATAATCCATTGGTTTGGGAGTTACTGTTTTCGTCTTAATCATGGTGGAATATTAAGAAGGATCATTCATTTTTGAATACAAACATTGATCAAATTTTCTTTTCTGGATGTGGCTTCTTCTGTTACTCAAATTTTGTATAGAAGGATCTGGGGGTTCCAGTGAATATAAAACTTAACATGAGCCAGCAGAGTGCTCTTGCATCTCAGAAAGCAAACAGTATCCTGGGCTCCATCAGAAGAGGGGTGGACAGTAGGGAGAGGGAAGTGATTGTCCCTCTCTACTTTGCCCTCATGAGGCCCTATCTGGAATACTGCATCCAGGTCTTGTACTGGGAGCCCCAGTACAAGAAAGACAGGGAGCTGCTGGAGAGGGTTCAGAGGAGGGCCATGAAGAGAATTAGAGGGCTGGAGCACCTCCCTGACGAAGACAGGCTGAGGGAGCTGGGCTTGTTCAGCCTGCAGAAGAGAAGGCTGCGGGGGGACCTCATTGCAGCCTTCCAGTACCTAAAGAGAGCCCACAGACAGGAGGGAAGTCAATTCTCTAAAAGGGTAGATAATGGCAGGACAAGGGGAAATGGTTTCAAGTTGAAGGAAGGAAGATTTAGGTTGGATATCAGGGAAGCTTTTTACCAAGTGAGGTGCTGGAACAGGCTGCCCAGAGAGGTTGTGGATGCCCCGTCCCTGGAGGTGTTCAAGGCCAGGCTGGATGGGGCCCTGGGCAGCCTGGTATGGTATTAAATATGGAGGTTGGTGGCTCTGCCTGTGGCGGGGGTTGGAAGCTTGATGATGCTTGATGTCCCTTCCAACCCAAGCCATTCTATGATTTTATGTACATGACATGTAAAATTGTTTCCTCTGTATTGTTTGGCACTGGCTACTGATGGATATTGCATTCTTCCAGTACTGGGAAACTGTCTTGGGTCTTAGAATTTTTTAATAAAATATGTGACTAGTTACTAATGTAAATCTTCTACTTTAATTATTGATGGGATTTCCATCCTCCTAATATTATACCTGAGGCATCTTTCTCAGTTCTTTTGTATTTACCACTCAGTGTAATATACAGAGAGAATACACATTTCTCACTGTCATTTTCCATCTGTATGAAATAACATCAAGTGTTGGTCAGCAAGGGAATAGAAACAAAAAAAGTACTGGCAACTGTTGACAGGTTTTGCTTTCCTTGCAGGAACCTTTGTTTGGTTTATGCTTCAGTATTTAAATGAATTGGGCAGCCACATAACGCAAATATTAATTAGCTTAAAATAATTTTGAGATTATATGAGTCCCAAATTTTACTTTATAAAGAGAAGTATTTTGTCAGTGATTTTACAAGAGTAGACAAGCATGAAATTTATTTTATATATTAACACTAGGTAAGTTTACAGCTTGCTAACAGTGGTAGGAAATTTTACTAGATCTGTAATATAAGGCTGTAGGGATTTTCACTGCTTTGGCTAGGTGAATTTCTTCAGCAATTCAAACCTCCGAAAAGTTTTTTGAATAGGTTGTCTGAATTTCTATGCTAACTTCTAATCTAATTCTACACTGCATTCTTTTGCATGTAGCTGTGATATAGGATACATTTTCACATACATAATATTACAGCATTATGTAGTTAGATTGGTACCAACTTGGCAAATTTAGACTAGCTTATAAAAATTTAGATTCAATTGTAGAAAGCTTGTTTAGCTCAGTTTAGATTGTAAAAGTAGGGAAATGTTTGTCCACTGTTCTGGGATATTTTGGGCTCGTTTCGAAGCATGTGAACTGCCGTCACACTTTCAATGGACACTCAAGGGACAGGCATGTATTCTGGGACCTGTTTCTACAGTTTAGATGTCTGGTTTCACCCCAACACATGTAGGTGCGGTTGATTCAAATGCAAGACAGACTGCATTTTTATACCAATGTATTTCTACTGTGATGTCTTTTGATAATGTCTGCCTTTATCCTCCAGCAATAAAATAAGCAAGCCTTAGTTTAACATGAGATCAAGAAGTACTTGTAGCTTGCTACTACAGTACCTTTGAATATTTGATTATAGCACAGAAGGACTCGTGATGGTACTAGACAGCTTTTAATATAATTGCATAATCTCATATTTTCTTTTGAAAAGATAAAGTAAAATCTCTTTTTTTTTTCTGCTTTTCAATGTCAATTAGAGTTTAAAATGATGTGGTTGTCATTTGAATATGCTAATTATACTATATTATTTTACAGATCATTAGACACGCCTATAAAAATGTGTCTTAAGTTATAAGTCTTTTGATTACCTTGTTGAGACTATATTCCCCAGTACTTGCTTAGGACTAGGAATTGGCATTCAGAGAGATAGCAGAATGCACCTGCCATTCAGACCACTGGTGACCTTCACTATGAATTAACTGCAAAATCCATGTCAGGCAGTTAATTGAATGAAGCTGTGAACTTGTAAGTGTTAATGGTTATGATTAGTGTATAACTTGCCATAACAGTAATGATGTAATCTTGGTCTCAAGAGACTTATGGTTGAAGTCTTGGGGGTTTTACGTGCCAAATTAAAGGAGGGATAAGTGACAAGTGGTTAGCTTGAAAGAGGGAGAGAGGGAAAGGAATCCCTCATCTCTTCTGTCTAAAGACTCTAAAGATAAAAATATTTAATTGGATTTGAGAGGTTGTTGAACTTCTTATTCCCATCAAAGTTCTTCATTTGTCTTTAAGGTAGAAAGAACTGTCAGCACTCCTTTCATCTGGGCTAGGAAAGGTATTTGTCACTTGTGGTAGGATGTGAGAAGTAGCATTAAAATGTCTGAATTTTTCCATTGTTTCACGGAGCCAGGGAACATCCGTTGGGCACATGCTGTGCATAGTATTTATGTGTGGACTAGCTTAAATGCTACTTTTTTGTTGGATACTTTCATAGCCATTACAGTAACAAGATTAGTGATGCAAAGCTGCACATGCTTTCTTTACACTTTCCATTTTGTATGCTGGTGACAAATATGAACTGAGCAACCAGAAAAAGACATTTGGTAAGGATGTTGAGGGTACATTTAAACATACTCTGCATGTAGGGAGAAAAAAGCTTTTGTAAACTGGATGGATCCTGCTGGGCTCTTAGTTTTGGAGCCTACAGATAAGACGGAAATTGTCTTTTGTAAAATTTGCTTCTGACTCTATGCCCTGTTTATATGCTTATTAGAATATGACATCTTGCAAACATACTGTACAAGAATGTTGCTGAACCAATAAATAAGAGAAATGAAGCCTTTCATGGCTGTTGTATCAGACCAGTAATCAGCCTGCTCCCAAGTTGAAAAAGAGCATATGTTTAGAAGTGCAAAGGATAGCTTTTCGATTTGCTGCCAGTCTAATTTAAGCACAATAATCTCAGATTAACAATAGTTGTGCTAGTGAATCATGAAACTGCTACGTGTGTCTCAGAAATCTTCACATTTACACTTACATATTAAACATGTAAATTGTGCTTAACACAAACGTATTATGGATGCAAAGGTTAACTGGAGTTTAGAAAGAATAATAATCTAGCCCTTAAAATGACCAAAGATCTGCATTGCATGAGTTATATTAACCTAACTAGTAATTAGGACAAGAATTCCTCAATCCATTACATCTGCAATGAAACTATAATAAAATATATATTCTGATGAGAAAGACTAAGGCATAACTTATATGTCTTCTTTGTATAGTCCATGTGAAACCTGCACTGCGGTTGTGCTAATGTGAACAAATGTGTATGCCAAGAAACATGACTAGGCCGCTGTATGCAGATAGATAAGTTGCTCCAAAAGTAATGCCTCCTATTTGTTTTCAAGGAAAATGCAACAGATTTTCAAAGAGCTGTTTGATAGAGCAAGTACTCAGCTACAAAACACTATTTGTCAGTGCAGCCACCAAATTTAGTTATGCATTTTTGCCAGTGAGAACCTGCATGCTGCATTAGTTAATAACTTCAGTAGTGGTGACTTGCTGTTGCTACTGTGGAAATGCACCACCCACTACTTCACTGTGTTCACATTCAGTATTTGATCTCCATAAATATTCAACAAGTGCTGATAAACAGTGAGTGCCATTTGTTCCATATGGAAGAATTCAATGATACAACTTTATTTCAGATGTCATTTTGTCAAACTATCCTCTGCTTCCATCTGACACATGGCAACAAAATGTAATGGGATATAGGTGGGAAGGTTCAATCTCTCCCGCCATCCCACCATCTGCCACTGATGTGGTGGTCCAACACCATAAATAGGAGGCATTTCTTTTGGAGCATCTCATACAGAAATTGAAGACAGTATTAGATAACATGAAGGATCTGCTACTAAATCATGTATCAAGCTGCATTACTTTTATTTCTACTTATTATCTCCAGAGTAAGGAATGTCCTATGCCCTTGTGAAGATGTTAACTTTTTTGATAATTTGTTTTTCTGAATGTACCATCTAATGATTCAGGCAATTCTGTATAGTGTGTAGAGATTTAAAATTTATCTCCAATTTAACATTCAAACCTAATCAAGTCTTTTTTTTGTTTGTTTGTTTTTTTAACCAAACACCTTTCTTGTCCAATGTGTGATCCAAAATAGGTAAGGTAGTATGTGTGTGAAACAAACAAGATCCTATAAAATGTAGATGGATAAAGTTGATACAGGTTTTGTGATAGTAAGAGACCAGGTAGAAGAGATTCCATTAGCATCTCCTTGGAGGAAAAGGTTTCGTGAAATCTGTATTAGGCATCAGAAAAGCCATAAAGAGAAGAGCTTTAGAGATGTTCAAACCTGGGAGAATCTTCAGTCAGGACTCTTGTTTTTGTGGACATCCATATCAGCAACTCTATTCAGGCTGCCAAAGCATCATTTTGTTTCAGCGTGTGTGAATATCATGTGAGGATTTCAGGACCTTCAGTCCTAGAAGTGTGAAATTCTTACGCAGCAGAAGCTGAATATAATAGGACTTAGGAATCTGAGTGCTAATCAAGATTGAGGCTAGATGTGCAACAACCAGAGCCAGAAAGATATCTAAAGGAAAATTAATGCCTCAGGCTAAAAATGAATGCTGGAAGAAGTTTCCTGGCTTTTCAAAAGATAGAATTCAGATGATATTTCTAAAAAGATTTTTCTAAAAAGATTGAGGCAGTGTCAACTGGATTGTGCAGTGCATGGGTAATTCAGCATCCAGGAGTCACCTCATTTTTGAGATGTACAATGAGTACATGTGTATGTTTAAACTTTACTTTTACCCCTCTGAGTCCATGACTTTTCTATGTTCTGTTGAGTCTTTTGGCTTGTCTCCTTTAGCAGCAGACAGAGAGTTGTTAGTTAAATGATTAATAACTTTTTTCTAATATTTAAAATGTTATATTGGATTTCTACATAACAAATGCAAATAGCTGACCAGTAACCATTAAATGCAGTCAGGTGACTGCTGGAGAACCTAAATCTCAATACTGATTACATTAATGAAAGATTTTTTGATGCTCGTATCTTTGTCTTTAGGACAAATGTCTGTATTTGACAAAGTTAATTTTCCATTAAATATCCTGCTCTGCACTTAAGTTTCAAGACACTGCTCTGATTCTGCCATACACTGAGCTCACCATGTGAAGTTCTTCTGCTGTTGTCAGCGGTGAGAGCTGAGGGCACTCAGCACCTGGCAGGAACTGGCACTTTGATGGCAAGCAGGGATATTGCAAAGTAGGATTAAAGTGCACTTGCTGACAGAGCTGTTTGAAGAAGCTTTCAGAGCACCTGCCCACGCTGTGCCTGACTCTAGACTTTGCTATCATCCCCTCAACCTCATTAGCACCAAATTCATTCTCAAGATTAAATAAATAAGGGGCTGTGACAGTGCTATTTATTTCCTGCAGTATTCCTAAATTATTCCCGAGTAATAAAATATAATGTCTTGCTGTTCTTTCTCACCAAGGCAATTTAAGGAATATAGCTGTTCTAGACACCTTGTCCCAGAACAAAAGGAGGGAAGCAGTAAAAATGCTCAAAGTTTTTTATTTTTCATTAAAGCATGATTTGCATATTCTCAAATGAAAAATGAGGCATAAAACAAAGTAAAATTCAGTGTTTGGGGGGTTTGTTTATTTTCAGGGTTTTTTTTTTTTTGTTTGTTTGTTTGCTTTTGCTGTATTTTTTTGTTCTTGCCATTATCATATTAAATCAAAATGGGCAAAAGAACAACACATCCTCTATAGTTGGATTTTCTCCCTACCCTTTGGACTTATCTTTGAATAAATAATGTTTTTCTTTGAACTGACAGGTGAATTCAAATTTCTAGAGGCAAAGAACATTGACAAGGTAATTGGTTTTCTATAAAAACTTTCAAGACATAAGAAGATGCCTTGCCATAATAAGTGAAACGATTTGAGGGGTGGGGAGGAAAATAAAAGGATGAGAGAAAGGGAAAAATAGGATCTTGTGAAAGTCATTATTTTTCTGCAATAATGAATCTGTAGTCCAGGATTATTTCATTCATTTTTAATGAAAAGTTAATGTGCACTTTATTTTTTGTAAGGGGCAGTTAGAATTATCTGTACTTTATAGGCAAAAGCAGAAGTGTATTTTGGTCTGTTGTATTGGCTATCATTGACTGAAGATGGCAAAAGTGGTTTACCATCCCAAATTAAATTTAATCTTCACTAGGAGCTCTTCCACAATAGCAAGAACTGCATCTTCTCAATCCTAAGAAGTCACACAACCATTGTCACAAAATCCTTCCAGCTGACACTTCTATCCCCAAACCTTACTTAAATAAGTGGTTTGCTTCTGACATCCCCACATTTTCCCTGTAATCTTGATACTGTAACAATGAAAAGTAACCTTGACAAACCAGAGAAGAATGTAAGAGGAGATCTCCAGATTTGAGAAAGTCAAGTTTCTCAAATAAACTGCATTGATCTACAGTTCACTTTTATGGCACCTACGAGGCATTGTTTAGAAAGAATGATCATTCTTTTTTAAGTCATTTATGAAGTTGCTCGTGTGTGTGTGTGTGTGTGTCCACTGGCTGGCTCCGCGGCTTCCCCAATACACTGAATAACAACTAGAATCAATTTAAATCAAATTACATGCATAAATCTAATTATCTGCTATTGTTTATAGAATTAAGGCCTGAGGGATTTAACAGATGGAAAGCAAAGTGTGAAGTAAATCTTTGAAGCGGGTAGTTCTGTTCCACTGCCCCTCACTTTTCAGGTGTCCAAAAGTAGAGGAAATCTAAAATAAAATAAAAATTTATAAAAATCATTGTGAATCTCACACAGGAATTCATTATGTTAGAACTGATGGCTTCTTTTTGATTTATGCTACAATGCTAGTAGAACTAAAAATAGTTCATTCTTGACTGGAATGTATTTAATACTTGAATTAGAAAAATACCACACTTCTAGTCTTCCCCTCCTGTCTCTTTTCATCTCTCCTCCACTAAAAATATTAGGAAATAAAAAAAGAAATTTTATTTTTAACTGTTTCATTAATTATTCTTTTAAAGTCTTAGTCACTGCTTTGTTTTGATCCTCTCACAATGCCATTTTTTGTGTTTTGCTCAGGGTTTTTACTGATGTGTATAATTTCAAATTCTTCAATAATTTAAGAACATCTTGGGGATTGTCTTCTAATAGTGTAAATCAGGAGTAATTCAACTGAAGTTAATTTAAAACAGATGCAGTGGGCATGCAAATCAAATCTTTTTCTCTACCGTATTATCTTTTTAACAAAGTTGTTGTTCTTGCTTTTAACTACATATGTTTATTTCATGTTTTCTCTGTGTTGATTAGATCTCTCTGGATGGCTATGATTTGAGTTTACTCAAGTCATAACAGGAGCAGAACCTATGAGATCAACTGATAGAAAATATCTTCTAGTCTTGCTGATGATGGCAAGTCTTTTACCACAATTTAGTTTGGTGCTAGACATAACAGTTTTAGACAGAATTGTATTTCTAATTGATAATGCTCAAATAATAAGCTCAGACCTCGGAGTATTAAAAACTTTGGTAGTTTATACGCTATTCTCTTGCTTTTCTCTGAAACTTTGTGCGCCCTAGAACACTGCCATGAACATTTCCATGAACTTTCCTGTAAGTTATACTGCTTGCTATGCTACAGATTTCTTTGTTCCTTACCAACCTTTGAACTTTTTTCTTCCCCGGCAGACTGGTGTGTAGTGCTATAAATTATTTTAGAGAAGAATGCTTGACATAGAACTCTAACATCTGAATCTTAAAAGGAGTATTGTATTTGCATTATTTCTTTTCTTCCTACTTTGAGAAGATGTGAAACTGATACAACAGTATCAGATACAACAGAAGACAACAAAGAGCTGGTCAGCTGCTTTGGACACTATTTTTGATTTTGGAAGATCTCTGATATTCACCATGCACTCGTCCGTGCTTTAAACAAACTTCTATTGTTCTTAAATACTAGGTAGCTGTTAACAAAAACGAAATGTCATTGCTCAAAAAATGTCTGTAATACTTCTAGCAAGGCTTTATCTTTATGACACTAACGATAATCCCTTGTGTAATTAACTGTAGAGTGGTTATGCATGCAGTATGCAGTCCATGACAAGCCTCATAGAAAATACATCAGTATTAGCCACAGGTGAATTCATTTAGAAAGATTAATGACTGCACCTGAATTTTAATGCCTAAAAAGGGATGGAACACTGAATCCTTAATTAAAAAGTTGAATGACTGGTATGGTTTGTTTAACATCGCAAATTTCAACGGGAGATTTTTATATTCAAATGAAGTCTGCAAAGGAAAACTTTTGTTAGAAGGTGGCGAAGTAAGGGTGAAAAGCAAAAATGTTTTATGTGCTTTACTTTATGTAAATCGATACATGGATCAGTAGCTTTGATATGGATCAAATGAAGTATAATTATGGCTCCTCTCTGTTTACAGTGAATATGGGGCAAAGAATTCTTAAGAAATGCAAGATATTGCTATGCTCCTACCGCTAGAATGTTAGATGAGAAGTAAAATTGACGAGTGATCTTATTCTTTTCTTAATGAGACAGTTTCCTCTTCATTATTATTTTACAAAGTTTTTAATGAAGAGAAAGTAACCTTGAAAAACAGTTAGAATGCCATTCCCAGAAGATGCTTAACTTACTTTAAAAAAAAACAAAATAACAAACCTATGCTTTCAATTAGTTAGTTAGAAGTAATTCAGAGAACAACCATTATCAATGCTAACAGTGTCTTTCCAGAAATTTTTACATTTTAATATTTAATAAGAAGAGCAACCAGATATTGAGAGGAATAAATAATTGAAGTAGAATTCTCATACCTGTTCAGAAATGCTAACATAAGAAACATCTGAATGTACTGTTGCTGCACTGCTTAATATATATTTTTAAAAACCCTTTGCTGACTGCTTTGAGTTAGTCAATCATTTGAAATATATTCTAAAAACTGGAGCCTTGGTAAAGCTTATTTGAACAGCAAAATGAATCAGTGTTTTCAAAAGCAAGACTGAGACGTTAATCTACTGACCTGCACCCATACTGAAGGTCAGTTGTTTTGCTGTCTTACTACTAACAAATGAGAATCACCCAAACTGTATTTTTAATGAGACATTTCTCTTCAAGTGCAGCATGAGACTCTAGGAAAACAAGGTCTCAGGTAGAAACAAGGAACCTAGCTCAATCCAAGACTGTCTTTCTATAACTTAATTATATTCCTCATTGTTCCACTTTTATCCACTCAGAAAAAGAATGTAGAGCGAAAATTTTGAGATCAGAAAGCAGAAACAAACAGGAAATCCAAAGTCAAGGAAGAGGTATGCATGATTTATCCTAGGAAGCATCTGAGACTACTGCTCATAGCCATAGTAGAATGGATTGTGATGCTCCTTAGCTGTAGCTTGGTGCCTGCTGTGCCACTTCTACTGCCAAGCGGATGCATGGCTTTATCCTTGGCCAATTTCCAAGGAATTTTATTTTAAATGAAATGGCACGTTTTTTCTTAATTATTAAAAAAAAAAAAAAAAAGGAGAACATTCTTGTAAAGGAAGCCTTGTATTTGGAAAGTTGTGTGGTGTGTGTTTGTGGGCATGTATAAACACTCGTTCAGTTGCTTCCATAAATTACCAACAGCATTTGCCAGAACACAGAAGATGAAGATTTTTATTTATTAAGCCTCTAGTTTTCAGGTATGTCAGCAGCTTTAATGCCCATCTGAAGTGAGGAGTACGTATAATGAACTAACATACCCAGTTTAGCTTCAGCCTGTTTATTGCTCTATATTTTTATAGCCTCAATTGAAGAACAAAAACTGGCATATGAATTGCAAATATTTTTGCTACTCATAGTTTAATTTCTTGAAAATAAACACTGACATCAGAGGATAAAAATAAATCTGGAAAGAGGTGTTAGTACTTCAGTACCATTGTCTTGATGAACTCAATCCAGTCAGCAAAAGTCAGTCACAGGATGCAGCTTTGAGAGGGTTAAAGCAATGAGTTAGTTAATACCAGTTAAAATCAGTTGCAAAATGTGTTATTAAATCTGTGACAAGGAAATGTTAATTTACAGAAACAGGTTAATTCCTCTGCTCTCCAAAATATTTTGCATAAAATATGAGGCGACCTGAGCAAACCTCAAAAAGTGCAGCATTGTATTCAGAGTAAATGCTTACCAAATATTGCCATCTATTTGTCACTTGATCCCAAACTAATAATTGGTATTTACTTTAGTGAACTTCTGACCATTATAGTCTAAGTAAATAAAGTTAATACCAGCTTCTTACCAGCTAATGTTTATTAACAGCTTCCAAACTTTAGCTTTTCAGTATTGAAGAGGGTGAAAATTGCAGAAAGTTGCATTAGAACAATAACTTGTCTCAATCACAGTCCTTTCTTTCATTCTCTGGAAATGAGTCTGTAAGTCAGAATTTTTGCTGGATGAGAAACTGAGCAAAATGTGAGTTGATATGGAACCAAAAGAATGCAATGTGAAAACTTAAAAAAAAAAAAAAAAAAAAAAAAAAAGTTTTTGTTTGTTTGTTTTAAGTAAGAATTTTCTTATTTTTTGTTCATACAAATTTTCCATTGTCATTCTGGGGATTTCATATGTTCAGGAATAATCAAGTCACTGGTAAGCATTTACAGTGCAGGTTTGCCAAAGGTCCCAGTTGATCATTATGAACTCAGTGTAGATGCATATTTTAGGACATGGTGATGCACAAGCATGCCACCTTACCTCTGATTCTCCTGTGGAAATTTCCCTTAGCAGTAATCTTTCCTACTGCCACTGTTTTTACTCAGCACACCATATTTTTAAACTAAAAATGCTTTTTTGGTTAGCATTCAGTTTACTAGGTGAATAATTTCAAATTGCCACAGTTTTGTAAGATGATTTCTTCTGTGGATATTGCATAACTATAACCTGAAGTGATAGTTTAAGAAAGAAATCATTTTATGCAGCTTATGCCAAGTCTAGAAATCTAAGGAATTTTGGACAGTTGATGTCCTGAAAGGAGTGTTGTGTGCCCTTTCCAGTACAGACTGCAAGACTTCAGGTACACTGTAAATCCCTACATCTGCCCTACTCTTAGCTTATTAATCTGGAAGCCTGACATATGCAGTGCATTAGTTGATCAGATCTGAGCCACTTTCTTTACTAAAAGGAGGAATATAATGATTTTCACCAGAAATTGATCTCAGTAGTGTATTTTGGCATTATCAAGCACAGTGCAAACTTTTAATGCAATTTAGAGTTATTACTACAATTGTTGTATCTAAGTGGTGTATCTGAAACAGTCATATTTCTTGAGGTAGATGCTTGAACAATATATACCCTTATGAAGAGAAGTCCCAGCTAAAAGCTATTTGAAAACAGTGTAGCCCACAGGGAAGCTTGAAATAAGCTGATTCTCCTTTCATTACTTCTTAACATCCATTAAAAGCTAAGCTCTCTATTCTGCCCTGCTTGCACCCTGTGGATCCTGGAGGTGTGTGGGATGTGAATGAAAGCACTACCCAAAACTGTCATTACAACTGCAATTTGACATTCATCTTCAAGAATCTAGTGCCTAAAGAAAATATAAAGTAGGGGAAAAGAAGGGCTTACTTGGGAAACTGGGAAAGGAAGAACATGTGGCCCACTGGGCGTATTAGTGTACTTTAATTTCTGAAATGTTTGGGAGAAAAAAGTGCATAGTTTAAAGCAGTCCCTCTGCAACTTTAACTTGATCACCACCCGTTATCACTGACCTTGGCAATACTATGAGAATCCTATATTCACACAGATAAACTCTTCTCTGCAACTTCACCAACATATTAGCGATAAATAGGCTTTACTTGAGCAACTGGCATGTGCGATTCATATCTGTCTATTTTTCATTCAGGATCCTCTTTGCACCTCACTTTGGACAGTGATTGCTTCCCCTCCATTTCTCCTGCTGTATGCTACGTAAGTAAGTTTTCAAGAGATCGGTTTATTCAGGAGAGAGAGCTGACTGTCAGTGATATCCAAGAGAGAGCAGGCTTATGTTACCCCAATTAGTTATAAAGAACTAAGAAGAAAAATATGAAAAGTATGGGACTTACTTAAGACTGGAAAGAAAACAGTTTAGTCTAAACTAAACTGTGCAGAAGATACTAATTATCTTTTACATATTGATCTCTACCCGATAACTTACGGGGAAAAAAAAAAAAGAAAGAAAGAAAAGAAAAAAAAAAAAGAAGAAAACCATGTTATAAAACTGTGCTTTCTAACACCTCCTATCAAATGTATATTTCACTTTGAAAATCTAAACTTAAATTCTGCTATCGGTTTCTACTGATTTCTTTATTATTGTGGAAAAGGTGAGAAAAATATCCTTGTGTGTGTATAAAAATAATATAAGCTGATTATTATTAAGGATAAGTAGCAGCGACTAGCACATTGGCATTATACTAAAGACCATCTAGGATCATCCTTGTGCCAGATTGTTCATATACTCAGTATCAGAAAAGCACATGGCTACGTATTACTAAAAAATAAATTATTCTTATAAAGGGTGAGATTGAAGTAAGCACTTGCATAATGAAAACGCAATTTTTCGAAGACAAGTTATTCTTTAAGACCATATACTTTAAGAAATGTTTAGGGTTTTCTTTCTTAAGAACTGTTGCAGATTTAGTATTTCTTCTATAATTGACTGTCTGGGTAAAAGAGCAAGTAGTGCACTTAATACTAAGCCATTTATCACATCGGTGCAATGTCTATTCTCTATCTTTTGTGTTCCATTAAAAATCATTGCCATTTTAGCAGAAAGTGAGCATTATAGAAAATAAAGAACAATATTAAGGCACAAGAAAAATTTAGGGCATTATTTCATTATTTCTTCTACATGTGTATGTTTATGTTCTAATTTCAAACATTAAAATAATTTCTTTACCAGAACAGACTGCTGCACAATTATACGTTTTATATATCAGACAAAGCTGGAGGTTCATGGTTTTCACATTTAGGATTAATACTGTGGGATCAGGCAGCTGAAGAGTTTGAACGATTAACAACAACGCTTTTGTTTATGTGGTGTTAAGGTGAAGCAGCCCAGTAACAACTGTATTATTTCTTGCCTTTTCAGCTGTCCACACTTGTGCAATACGCTCAATATCCTGTCAGGTTTCATCATATGTCCTCTTTATTATTGCATAGTGTGAACCTGTATAGTTGTAAATTAGACTTTATAAATTAAAAAATAATATTGAATTCCTCATCACAGTAAAAATGAAGTGGTTACGATGTCAGTCAGGCACATGTAATCAAGTGCATAATAAAGGATCTCAGGTATGCTTGGTATCTGCCTATAAAATCATAGTTTTAGAAGTTACTGTAACCAGTACAGTTATAGAAAACGACTGCAATGTAGGACCTGGTAACATTTTTTTTTCTCAAAAGTAACATACGAGGCTGAGTCTGTTACTTTAAAAATGCTAGTAAATATGATTCTCCCTCATGTACACAAACTGCTATTATCCTTCAGAAAATTCCGTTTGAAAACATGATAGCAGGAGCTTGGTTTGATTGATCAGGACTATCTAAACATGCCAATGGCTTTAGTGTTTGTATACTGTGTTTGTCACTGCGATGTGGGACCTGTGATATTTGCAATCTCCGTAGTGTGAGCTTTCTTTGAAAAGTAGTTAGCAGTACAATGTGATCCTGGAGCTTGGCTTATGTTTGTTTTCATCAGTATGCAATAATCCACCCTCACAGGATTGCTATGTGAGCTGTGAAAGTGTAAATGCCATTCTTGCCTGTGTTCTCAATGGAGGGGCTGAACTAGCTATTTATCCTTCGAAAAAAGTGATGAATCCACCAGTTGTCAGCAACTGAGATTTAGATGCCAACCTTCCCCTAGTGCTGCGGTATATTGATCTCCTTTATCCTAATTTCTGTTTGTTTGTTGTTCGGTTCACTGTCTCCGAGTAAGCTAATCTGTTTAGATTTCTGTGTATACACACAGCTCTGGTTTAGGTTTGTGTTTGCTGTAGGATGCTGAAAGTTCAAATGTAATCGAGAAGTCTGTTACATGGGGTAGACTCCCCATTATACACACATCCCAGGGGCACTAGAAACCTTTGATAACTGGAGCTTCGCTGTATGTTATACTTGCTGTGACAACTACCTGCTCCAGATCTTCCCTTTGGTCTGTCCGCCATTTCTTTCTGTTTCCAGGAATTGTTAAGGTCAACAGGATTTTTCTTTCTCTGCTTAATTTCATGCTAACTATCCCAGAGGTATAAAATAAAAATCAAGAACAGAGGACAAGTAAATAAGTAGTATAGGTGGAGTCTCTCAATTCAACACAAGAGAAAGTCGCTAATAAATGCTAGTAAATTGATGATTAAAAAAAAAAATTCCTAAAATTCATAGCAATTTGTTTGCTATTATATAAACAAAATGCTAAAATATGTTGCTGTGAATTACACGTCCCCATTTCATCTCACTCACTAAATGGTTATTGCTCCACACTTTAAAATTGTTTATATAAAATTCTGTAACAATTTAACTCTATGACAAAGCCATATTAACATCTCTACGTTGGTGTTTGGAGCATTTGCACTCACAGGAGGTCTGTCTGGAAGGCCTTGAAGATCAATGTGAATTTTTCCATTACTTTCAATATGCTTTCTGTGAATCCCAAAAGTGTAATGTCACTTGCAGAGAGCCTGGAGGTTGAGAAGGCTAGTACACACAAGTAGGAAGTGCCAGACTACAAATCTCTGGGAAATGCTTATGCTTCCTAGCCAGACTGCTGGGTCCATGTGAAGCTTCTGCCTGTGGGCTCTTATGCAGCTGGGGTTACCAAGCATTCAGCAGCAGTGACAGCAGAGGCCTGAGCTCTATAGCATTTTGGCTGCCAAAATATCTCTGACACTTCACTCCAAATGAGTGAATTTTACATTAAAAAAAAAAAAAAAAAAACCCAAAAAAAACCTAATGGATCTTTTATGCACTTGAGTAAGCAGTTTTTTCTTTAAAATTCATAACGTATGCTATGCCATGTTTTTTTTTTTCTTCTTCTTCGCTGCCTTCTTTCTCATCTCTGTTCTCTAAGAGAAGAGAAATTTTAACATTTTTTCCTCTGCTGTGTGTGAGAACGCCATTCTGAGTGAGGCTGTGTCAGTCATAGCTCATCACTCTGCGGTCAGCCAGATCAGCTTAATCCTGCCACGGAGTTCTGCCTTTCTCAAAATTTGAGAACTAAGGTTGTCAGCCAACAAACAGCATCAGATTCCTTGTGCCACATGCTGAATGATTAAATGTGTATACTTGGTCACTTTCTGGCTTCTAAATTCTCAACAGTTTATAAACTTCTGTGCTGGGAATTTCAAAAACTAGTATTCATTATTTTTGGTCCTGATCAGAGAAATTTAGGTGGAATCGTGTTCCTCTGGAACTCGATTCAGCTCTATCAAAGTATTACAAAGTCAGTTCTAATTTTGTCAGAATAAGTTTTCAGACAAAAACAATTGAATACATTTCTGACAATATTAAGACACTCTTTATTTGTGGGAGTTGTTTGTTTTCTTGTGTTTTTTATATAAAATGTTCTGTTTATAATGCTAAATTGAAAACAATTAAAATGATTCTTTTTTATTTTTGTTTTGTGAGTCAATTTCAGAACACTCCTGATTATCTTATTTATTTCAATTTCATTTGTAAGAAAATGTCAGCATGTTATGCAGCAAACTTCAATGTAAGGTAAGCAGAGTAGACACTAACATGTATCTCAATTAAATACTTTGTTCTAGCGTCTGCTGTACACGTTAATCACATCTAATGCTTCCTATGTGATTTAATAAAGAGATAGTAATATTTTAGGGATAATGAGTTTGATAAAATACATTTGTAGTTAAAATTTTGTTTAATGTATGCTACGGATACATAAAAGGAATGCAAATCAAAATAGATTATTCTCTATAAAGAAAAATGTCAATATGTTTTTCTACAGAGTCAAGATAGCCACCAAATGCATTCTAAAGCATGTTGAAGCTTTCAGCATTTCTCAGCCTTCCAGATTCTGCAGTGTAAATAGTTAGCTTCTCCAAAAGTAATGACTCTTACTTATTTCCCTGGAAACGATAACATATGCAAAGAGCACAATAACACTATTGGATAAAGCAAATTTTCATCTACAGAACAGTATTTCTCAACATAGTCAACACCACTAGGTATGCATTTTCAGCAGCAATAAACAAGAGCCTGCATATCACTCTCATAAAAATCTGCATGGCCACCCTGAACTTCTTTTTCACGTTGCTGTTGCCATTGCTGAAACACACCACCAAGCACCTCACTGTGCTCACATCTTCTGTTTGGTCTCCATAAGCATTCAGCAAGCATCAGTGAGTGTCGGCGAGTGCCAGTTTTTCCTGCATGGAGGAATTCAATTACACACATTCATTTCATATGCATTTCCATGTCAGGCACCATTCTGTCAGACTGCCCCTCTGCTGCCATCTGTCACAAAGCAGCAAAATGTAATGGGATATTAGTGGAAATGTTAAACCTCTACTACATCCCACCAACATCCACCTCTCAGGAGGCATTACTTTTGCAGCAGCCTTCATACTTAAAATGTTTCAGTGCAAAAATTTACACATATGTATCAGCACACATTCACACACTACAGAAAATACTTTAGGTTACGTGGCATGTAGATCTTCAGAAAGCATCATGGATAAAGATTTTCATCCATCAGTTCAAAAGAAAACAATATGAGATATACCAATTGAATAAAAGCAGATAAAGTTTAATAGATATCCTGCAGTTTAAGCACACAGGTACTTCCTCACATGCTTTTGTCAGCTTGCTTCTTAGTGTCATATGTGCTACTGTAAATAACTTGATGAAAATTGCTTTTAAGCACTGGTGTCTAAAAGGGACAAGCATTTCCACATCTTTACAGTACATCATCCACAGCTGACGTTTCCTGTGAATGTTACCTATTAGTTCAGTAAGCACTGCCCCGCAAAACAATGCCATTCTCAGCTCTAATTTCTTTCATGTTGATCTTTCACAACAAACTGCATTGTTATTCCCAGTGCTGCAGATTAAAATCTTGATAGTTGCTACCCCTTGAGCAGTTTTTGAGACTGGTTCAAAACCTAGGCTCAGCCTTGTTGTTGACTTTACTGACTTGAATGAGCCTTCTTGAAAAGCTTTGCTCTGTCCTCTGCTAAATGTCTGTCGGCATGTAAAAAAAAAAATGGTGAGGAAGGAAGGTAAAATCTGTTTGCACTTTTTTTTTTTTTTTAATGGAGGCAATTACAGCTGTTTGTTAATTCCACTGAGAGGATCAAATTCTGCTCTAAAGGGAGTGTAAGTCCACTGAATTGTTTTGACTTCACACCACATAAATGCTAAAAAAATTTTTCTCCTTGGATCGCAGTGGCACACCGTTAAATGTGTTAAACAGGAAATCAGAGCTCCAAAAGACAAAGAGTTAATTAGTACATAGATAAACATATAAACTACATAAATTATCTGGATCTAAAATGTAAAAGCCCAAAAAAACCCCAAGTCTTGTCTATTTTTCTCCTCTTTGCTGTTGAAAGAGTTGACAGATATGCATAACCAACCGTATGTTGCACATCTGCATTCCAAGGCTGACTGTCTCTCTAAAAGTAATCGTGATACTAATTGTTAGAATAATGAAGTCTGATAAGACATGCATAACAATGGTATGAGTAAGCAAAAAAATACATCCAGCTCCTGGGCTGTTCTGTTCTTGGAAATGTCCTGGGGATAGCAAAGTACAATGGTTGGGTCTTTTTTCTTTTTCCTCTTCCTCCCTTAAGAACTATGGGTCATAATTCCATTTTGTCCTTCTGATCATTAACTTCAAGGGATAAGAAGAATGATTTCACTGGAACATCTCAAAAGAATTACAGTCTTGGCTTAAGTTTGATGACTTCTGCTCTTTGCACATAACTGAACTGTGAAGTAGACCTTTTTCTGCTCACTTCTGTATTGCCACAGTCTCCTCCTGCTCTCCTTTCTCTTCTCCTGCCATCTGCCCTTTTACCAATGCTTTCATATTTTGTTGTTTAAAGTCTTTAAACTATCTGGTGCTTCCTTAGGATGTATTCAGCATTTAGCTTTACTTTAAAGAATATGTCAATAGAAGGAGGAAGAAGGATCTGGTCAGGTAACTTGGTACTCAAAAACTATTTTTGAAAATCTCCTTTTGAAAACCAGTATTTTCTCTGATAAACTCTGATGGTTATTAAGCAAAAGTACAAAATGAAAAATAACCATCACTCCCAGTAAATACTATAAATGTACCTCTGGTAGTAATTTTTTCATTTATATGTTTAATTCATGCTAAAATAAATTATTAACATGTTTTTGGTGACATTAAATGTTATTATAATTTATAGTTAGTATTCATTTGCTAACTGCAAACCGGTTTATAGTACAATATACTCTGGGTAAATTGGCCTTTTGACCATATAACTGACTAGTACTGGCATTCATTGAAAACAAAGTACAATTTCTTTCTTTCTTAAACCTGATGACACAATATATCCCACTACTAAACAATAGTACTGCCGAATCCTTAAGCACTGTAAACTGAATTCTCTTGAAGCAGAAGAGTGTCTGAACTGCTCATTTATTTTAAGCATGTAATTAATTTATTTGTTTCCCTATTCATGATCATGATATTCATGAGTTAGAGATTTCTGTTTCCTCAGTGAATTACAGCATCCCATGTAAAAATTTCTGTAGTATTTATTTATGTGTAGTGAAATTGTCTTTTCTTTAAGGACATACCTTTTCCTTTAGTTCACAGGGAAGAAACAGGCCTTTTAAAAAGTTACCAAAATCAGAAGACTCCAGAAAGAGGAAACGGTCTTTATTTCTCATACTGACAGAGAGAAAACTGGTGGTTTTCCATAAGTGTGCTGCTTGATTGAAGTCAGATAGTTACTTAGGTCTCATTACATGTGGTTAGTTTGACTAAGAATAGACACACTCAAAACCAGACATCAATGTCTTAAAAGCCACTCATGGGATGAACAACAGCTTCTTTCCTTAAGCCACTTAATTTTTGCCATCAAATTAATATTTTATTATTCCTTAGAGCCCCTGACATGGTCTTTATGGTTTTAAGATGTGCAGCACACCATATACACAAGTTCTAAATAGGCTATTGCAAGTCCACTGAGAAAAGGTGCTAGAAGTAAATATTTTTATTTCCAGCAGAAGTAATTAACTGTGTATAATGCTGTAATAGTTTAAGTGAGAATGAGCAAACGAATAAAAATATAAATACAATTTTGAAATTACTTATATCTATAACTATCTTCTGCTTTCAGTTGTAAATATTTAGTTTAAAGCTGTTGATTGAGCCTCCTGCTGTTTAGCTTATATTTTATAGCCTAAACCATTTTATTTTTTAAACAAAAGACTTCATGAAGAAGACAGATTTATAATTTTTTTCACTGATCTCAAAATTATCAATTAGTTTTCACAGAACTTCTTGCATCGTTTACCAGTTTATAGACTCCTTTTTTCATCAGTCATTCAGAAGTAAAATATTTATGAAGTCAAATGTTTTTTATCATGCTCTGATTCATACAAGAATGTTGGTGAAAGTGGTGATGCTTCAGCCAAAATAATTTTTCACAGTAACGAATTTATATTTTTTAATAATGCAGCATAGGTGAATTAAGAAATAAGACAGCATGAATCCACAGACAAGCTCAAATGTTTCTAAAAGGATTTGCATGAATTAATTATACTTTCTGATTTTTTAAAATTCTTATTGGGCATTTTGTTATTATATTATTATTGTGACTACTGGAAAAATACTTCCACATTTTCAGCTGTGATTACATTTAAAAAAAAAAAAAAAAAAAAACAGAAAGGTAATAAATTGAATAAATTGTTTTATTAGAAATTGCTAGAACAGTTGTGTCTACAACATGCCTATAACAACGTACAAAAACATACCTAAAATTCTTTTATATTCAATACAAAGCAGGGGGAAAACAATTAGCAACTCTTAAATACGGTAGAATTAAACATGCTCTTCAGATAAATTTATATACATTTTTCAGAATGTTCTACACAGCTCAAACAACAGCCACACTGATATTGATACACTCTTTGAAGGATTCTATCAGGAGTTTTTTTCATAATACCAGTGGGATTCTTTTATGTCTTTGTAATAGGTGCTTTTATAATAAGTCTTTAACTAGAATTTACATGAATTCATTTCTGCCTGGCTTGCAGAATATATATGAGGACTGTTTATGGCATTGTACTGACATGCTGTGAAGCAGTTCATCTCACAGTTGTGTGGAAGAATATATATTTTTACAGAACATATGACAGATGCAAAACATAGCTTTCCTATCAAAACAACGCCAGCAACAAGCAGCTACCACAGTCTTAGAGGTCATTAGCAAATACCTGGATTAAAGTCCATAAAGAGGGAATCTGATTATCAAGCCAGCTTTCTACAAGTGATGAGCAGACCGATTATAGGAAAGAACAGAGGATTACAGGAGAACGACTGTATCAGAGCAAAAAAAGAGCAGTTAGAAGGCTTAATCTGAGCAGAGTGGAAGAGGCCAAGTAGGGTAGGATGGCTCCATCAGAGCACAGAAAAGTAGGCCAGTAGCACTGGCATGGGAAGTGCAGTGAGAGCCAGTTCTATCAGGAGAAAAAGAGGAGCTGAGAAAAGCAGCTTCCTTGATGAAGAGTGGAATAAGCTAACCTCTTTAAAGAAAGAAAAGAGAGTCAGACCCTGCACTGCAGAGATTTCTAAAACTTTAACACTTAAAAAGTCCAATATCAATATTACTTGATTAGAAGGCACTGCAAGTATTATGCCAAAAGAGGCAGCTTTAGGTTGGAAATAGGTTCAAAAAACATGAATTATTGTATGTAAAATAGCTTGGCATGCAGTATACAGTAGCGAAGGAAACTAGGGGAAGTGAGTGAAGCCATGGCTTATAGAGCTCTTAGAAATGCGTGTTGATCAATGCTACTAACAGCAAGATTGGTGATTCAACTAGACCCTCTTGATGTATTTACATTTCATCAGTACTTTTGTCCTTTGCTTTGTCTTCCAGTAATATACTGAAAAGGGGAAACGGATAATCACAGAACTTCTGAGGAATGATTTTAAGAGAAATAGAACTTAGTAATGCTTTCCATTCATTGCAAAATATGGTGTAAAAGAGAAGTGATGTGACTGCTGTTCATTCACAGACAAATGGAACCAAGCTGTAAAGGTTTAAGGTAATTTTTTCATATACAATAAAGCAAAGATTTCCCATTTCATACCTCCCAAGTTTGTAGTAAAGTAGAAGGCAAACTCTTCCCTTTGATTGATGACTTTGAAATTTGAGATAAGGAAGTATCTCTGAATATGTTTTCAGGAGATCCATCTTGCTTCCTGTAAAATAAAGAATTTATGAAAAGAATCAAAGTAAATAGAAAAGATTATGGAAAAGGATCAAAGTAAATATCTCTGTGTTTTAGTTTGAATTTACTTAGTTTATCAGTTTCATCTTTAGTCTGAAGAACTTCTTCAGGTTAAATGACTGGAAAGCAGTTCCTAAAGTCAATATGAGGCGTGACACAACACCTGTCCCCAGCTCTTGTGTTATCTGTGGCATGCGTCCTTGTGGCCAGAAGTCCCCTGTAGTATCTAGTATCTTATTGAGGACAAACCAATTGCTGGGAACTTGGAGGTTAATTTTCCAAAAAGAAATAACCTGGCAATATTGCCATCTGTTAACTCCTTAATTTGCACTTTATTCTGGGTAAAGAGTTGCAAAGATTCCCTCTGGAATAATAAATGCTGCATGTTTTCTACTTCTTCCTCTCCCAGAGCTTGATGCATGGTTATGGTAATGATTAATCCCTGAGTATTCATTAGACTTTCCTCATAATCCTGATCCAGGAGTGACAGTAAGGAGGATTTCTTATAATAGAATGATGTAATACTTTGGGAAATTAGCCACTATGTGTACCAGAACAAAAACGTTACATTACAGGGAGATAACCACAAGAAGAGAAAGTCTTACAGTGACACAGCATGTCTACGAAGGTCTTTGAGTTATAGAAACAGTTTTCTTCAACCCTGTCCATGTAAAAGGTTTAATAACTAACATCTTGCATCATGACACCAGACAAATCAGACGAAGCTGGCATAATTCTAGTAGTGCCAAACCAGAATTGCAAATCCTGGCTGTTGCAGGTAATCTCAGTTAAAAATAAACAAATAAATAAATCCCTTCTTATTTTCTTATTATCATGTAGGGAAATATTTTTAAAAAAATGTAGTACAATTTGCAATAAATTAATATCCTTAGCAACGAGTAGAGGCTGAATTTCTGCCAGAGAATGAGCTGTCCTGGAGAATTACATGTGGTGCTAAAGCAGGCAAACATTCAATGAATTTCATTTTGGCCCATGTCTAAAAATAATGGTGAAGTCATAGGCAACATTCAAAAAAAAAAAAAAAAAAGTACCCTAAGTATGTATAGCAATTAGAAACAGCAACAACAACAGTAAACAACCAAATAAACAATAAAGGGAAGATTTACTTAGTGTAATATTTAATAGAAAATAAGCAAGTAGGGAACACTGAAAGTAAAGAAAGAAAAATAATATGTAGAATACCCTTACTCTATCTCAGTTTAAATCTAGCCTGAAATCTTCCCTATTTGCACAAACTGTTCAGGCTTAGCTTCCTCTTTCTCCATTTTATAAAGGACTTTGAACTGACTGCTTGATGTTAAAAGCAGCATATAAATTGAAACTGCATTATGCTTCAGAGCAGATAAAGTTATTGCAAATGCAAAGAAAAATTTTGAAATGAGACACACTACAGCTGGAAATGCAAACCACATTAATCCAAGAAGTTTTTTGTTTTTCAGTTCTGCCAGAGGAAGCAAGAGGTCAAGGGGGAACTTTTAAAGAATACAGGAAGGGATATGAAGCAAAATGACAGAGGATAGTAAAATAGCTGAACAACAAATGAAAGCTAACACTGTCAGATGAGTCCAAGACACTAGGCAGGAAGCCAGCAAATATGGTTGCAATATTAAAACAAGGGATGAATATCATCAAGAAAATTATATACACATTAAATATCTGCATGTGAGGAAAAAGGGACAAAAGTAAGTGGCAAGGAGGGAGTTGCTGGATGAGTGTATGAGGTTATATTTTACAGGGTGTGCAGAATACTCTTTCTTCGTCACAGTTTGCACAGTGATAAGAGCATCCTAAATATTACACATAGATAAAATCCTGGCTATATTGGAGTCAGTGTGAGTTTTGACATTGACTCCGACAGAGACAAGATTTCATTCATTAAAGGGAAGACATTACTACCTACCTCAGTGAGATAGGAGAAAAACCCTATTATTTCATTTTGCAGAGGGAAAAGTTGGGCTCCTAGAAACCCACAGTTTGTAAAGGTTTGTTACCTTTGTAAGGTCCAGAGGTCTTCAAATTTTAACAACCATGTGTCTGGCATGCAGAATAAGATCTCAAATCAAGATTTAAATGTTCAGGTTTTCATGACAATATTCATGTGAAATTAGTAGAGTAAATTAAACATGATTCTGAAAAGGACAGTTGCCTTGAGCAAAACAAAGCTTGTAATAGACACTGAGAAAAAGCTTGGGCTTCCCAAGCCATGCCTGGGGAAAAAAAAATATATCTATATATATTTTTGTCAATAAAATCTTCTGCACTAACAAAGAAATGTGTATAACTAGCTCAGGCTGGGCATGGCACTAACACAGTCACATAGCACTGTTTTAGATCAGGAGGTACTCATAGTTCAACAGAGGAACAAATACCAGAGGAAACATTCATCAGGTCCACAGTATTTGGAGGAGGAATACCTTAGGAAATTATAAATAAAGTTTGTAACCCAAGCTTCTAAATTCAAGGTAGGAAGGAAACAGTTCCCAGGCAGAATCATTTATTTGTGTTCCTTCAATGAACTGTGCTTGACTTTTTCTCTTTATGGAGAGATACTGGAGGTTTTGTTGAATACATTTCATATTAAGCAATTATTGACAAAAAATCTTCTGAAATAAAATGCTGGGAGTACAACCTAGAACACTTCTCCCTTATTACAGTTGAATGCCCTGCTAAAATTAAAAGCCATGCTCTCTCTTTTATTTTTTCCTGCTGCTGAAGCTATCCCTGCTTTATTTGCTGCTTACATTATTTGTAATAGTGTTATCAAGATTGGAGATGTGTATTAATTCCAGACAATCTGGTGAATCGTTTATTGTAGTAGTTGTGCCTTGTAAAGCTCCCGATGTGTGGAAATGAACATTAGTCAAAAACTTAAGCACTTCCTCATCTAATTTCTGATGATGCTTGTAGAAATTTCTGGTATACCATAGACACCCAAAGCATGTACATAATGCGTTCCTGTATGAACCTAGACACATTCCAGCCAGGAAAATAAGAATAATGGGATTTTTTGTTTACAAGAACACAAAACAGAAAAGGTTTTAAGCCTTATTGGACTCTCAACCTCACCTAAAGCTTATTTTCAGTGTGCAGGGCATATATAGATATTCACTTTGCAACTGTTTTGCTGCCTGTTTTTACACTCTTCTCAGCCAGCTAGAAGCTCACTCTACTTCCCCTGAAACAGACTACATAAATAATCGTACAAAATCTTCATACCAAATCACTGAAGCTTCCAGTGCTGAAACCTCAACAAATATCTTCATGAGCTCAGTAGCTAAAAATAAAGGAGCAATAACATTGTCCTAATACCTGAAAGCTGAAAGAACATAGTTTATGTGGATGCAGGAAGGATGCCTGCTTGTACCTCTAGATTCTTGGGCCACTTCTAAATGATGTGCTTTTGATGTCCCAACTCTCCATAAGTGTTTTGCTTAGTGTACTAACCCTCCACCTTCCTTGCTGATTGGACTTTCCTCTTGACTATTTGTCCTGGAGTCTGGCAGTCTCTCTCTAGTCTGCTTGTGCATAAATTATTATAATGTTTCTGCTGCAGGAATAAAAAACAAAACAAAACAAACAAACAAAAACAAACAAACAAACAAACAAACAAAAAAAAAAAAAAAAAAAACACCCCGGCTTATTAAAAACATGATTTTCAAACTTACTATGTTCATATACAGTTGCCTGCCAATGTGTTTTTTTAGTCAATGTGTTTCTTATATTTCATACACTCCATGTTTTGTTTCTGTATCAGTCAAAAGACAGATTATAGGTAAGAAAGAAATTAAATGGCAAGTAAAACTATTTATTCTAAATCTTTTTTTCAGCCCCTTACCAGCTGCAGGTTTAAGATTGTATAACCTTGAACCAATGAGCCAGACAAGAGTGTTTTATATCACTCAGAAAATAACTTTTAATCCTCTCCTGGTAAGGGAAAAAAATCTTGGCCTAAGTTTGTGATTTGATAGATGTAAAATATTTATTTGGATGCATTTTTCTAACTTCTAGTTTTTTCTTCACCTTTGACTGCTACAATTAGAACTTTGTTACAGGTGAGAGATACAAAATGTTACGTTTTTTTAGAAAAAAGCTCTCAACACTCTTCTCAAACATGTAGATCACAGTTTACATGAACATACATTCATATGGTACACCTGTTTTATTTCTGCTAACACTGGCTGGGCTATATAATGCATAGAATCACAGTATCACAAGGTTGGAAAGGACCTACAAGATCATCTGCTCCAGCTTTTCTCCCATCACCATTGCTACCGCAAGCCACTGAACCATATCTCGTAGCTCCTCATCCAGATACCTCTTGAACACTGCCAGGAACGGTGACTCCACCACCTCCCTGGGCAGCCATTCCAGTTCCTGACCACTCTCTGAGAGAATTATTATTATTATTTTTATTTATAATCTAAACCTCCTTTGGTACAACTTGTGGCCATTTCCTCAGGTCCTGTTTGTTGCATGGGAGAAGAGGCCAAAACCCTCCTCATCACAACCTCCCTTCAGGAAGTTGTAAAGTGCAGTGAGGTCTCCCCTGAGCCACCTCTTCTCCAGACTGAACAATCCCAGCTCCCTCAGCTGCCCCTCATAAGATTGTGCTCCAGACCCCTCACCAGTGTTGTTGCCCTTCTCAGGACACGTTCCAGGGCCTCAATGTCTTTCATGTATTGGGAAAAAAAAAAAGAAAAAGGAATAAGCCCTAATGATGAGAGTAGGAATATGGCATTCTGTAGGTAAAATATATTTTAGTATTTTGTATGTTCTAGAACTTCTCCAGACTTCTCAATTCCTTCCATTCAGAAAAAGCATTGTAGGAGAACAGAGAACACACAACAGATTTCATCTAATCAAAAATAGTTATATAAACTATTAATATTTACATGCCTTTATCACCATATCAGCTTTGCCTTAATTATCTTTGTCAGCTGTACCTTACAAAACAGATATCAGAGCTGCCTGAAGAGCAAGCTCTCACTGGGGAGATACTACCAAGCATGCTTTTTGTGTGCCTTATCTCCCTTCAAAATGCAGTTATATGACTCCTTTTTTTTTTTTTTTTTTTTTTTAAACCAAAATACAAATGGAATAGAGGTAAAATAGAACAAAGCGTTGTTGTCTGTTCATTGTTAGAATTGGATGTTTCTCCAGTAAGAAAAGCAAAGGAGTTCTGCACAAAACACTATTATTCCTCTGTTAACACCTCTCACTGAGATGCCACAAATGCTCAAATATTTGGTGTTTTCCTTATCATCCTTACTGCAGTGGTCCTGTGACTGTGTAAATGGCATCCTGACATTTCACTGTAGAAAAGAATTCTCACACTCATTTTGTGGTGAGAATGGATTCACAACTATTCACAGTGTGGGTTTCTGGTACAGTTTCTAACCTATTTTAATGACATTATCTAATAGCAATAAGCAGAGGTTTTGATAGCAAAAGTAATTCAGAAGTGTGACTACCTCAACCTACAGTTACCTAATAGGAAAAGCTATACTTCAAGCATTTGCTTTTTCAAAAACTTGAGGCTAACAACTTGTTTCATCCCCAAACATGTCATTTCAGTCCATTCATTAAAAGCACTTTCATCAGTCTCAGCCAGCTGCAAAACCATTTGAGGTTATCTTGCCAGAGAAGGAGCCTTCATATCCTGCTCCCCTTTAAAAGCACCTTTGCTCTTTACATACTGGAAGGTAAATACACTGTAAAAATGCCAAGGCCTACCACAGTTCAGATATTTGAGAGTCTTGTGAAGAAAAAGCACAAAGAGAACCTGAATAGATGCTCCCCATGAACTTTTCAAAGAATGCAAGAACATAATTCTTGCCTCTCCTAGGTGAGCAAGTCATCAGCTTACTCCTAATTCATTTCTCTCTTAACAAGCTTACAGAGCAAACCACTACAGAGAAGAGCATGATTTAAAAAGAGATCAGCAGCAACCTTATTCCCCAACTGTGCTGAGAAACTTCTCAGGAGACAAGATCTATGCGTGGCCTTCCTTATGGTGCAGTGCAGCATTTAATTTCAGGGAAAAAAAAGTGACAGCAACAGTATCATTAAAGTTCCTTTCATATCTTTTACTTTGCAATGCCAAGGATGAATAAGTTTAAGTAATGTTTCTAAGAATAAAGCAAATATCTAATCAGGCTCCAGAGATGGCACCTTTATAGTAAATGTTATGCCCATGTTGAGCTCTCTGTGCTCAAAAAAATTGTTTTTTTAAATAGAAATGGTAACAGATGCTCACGTTTACTAGCATTAGCAGATGCCACTTTATTAAAGACAGCACTGGAATGAATCCCTTGAGTTTGAATTTCATAAAATTCATTAAGGAAATATTTTTGAAAAGAGATGGAGAAAGTATGTTTTAATGATGTTCACATGTTTCCCCAAAGAGTGAAAGCCAATACATGCAGGCGTTGAAAGCATTACATGCTAATTTCATTAAAGTGGGGAAGAGTACCTAGAAAAAGCACAAAAGTAAGTGCCATTGACCTCACTGGTAAGAGGCCAAAAAGGAACCTGCTCTGGGAAACTGAGCCTTTTTGCCTCTGTAGCAACTAGGTAGGTGATGGCTGTCTTGGAAAATTTATGGTTTCATTTTATTTGTAGCAGATGTCTCTTTAAAGCAAACACTTCTGTGCAATATGCTACACAAATCTTATGGATAATTACAAAATGTAACATGGAGGTTCAGTAATGCTGCAGACATCAACAGTATTTTCCAAAATGAATCATGAATGAAAAGAGGAAAAAATGTCCTGATATTGACCTAAGGCTTGAAGATAAAAGGTTAATCAAAACAAGGCTTCTGCTAATGTTTTTTAGAAACTTGTTGTTTTAAGAGGAAAAGGTAAAAGTTGAAACTTTGTATGGGGTACACTTATTAAATCATCATTTATCCAAAACGAGTCTTGGAGTTTCAACAAAGATTCCAGAATAAGACTGGAGTAGTATGAGAGTTATGGTCAGAAAACTGCAACCCAAAAGATTATTTTAGAGACGTATCTTTTATTCAAGTAAAGGAAGAGTCTTCATATTTCTTGCTCTACTTAGGTTTAAAAAAAAAAAAAAAAAAAAAAGACATTATCCATTCCATTTTCTTAGTTCAAACCCTGTGAAAAACCTTCACTCCTCTGAATTATTGTTCCTCTCAAGCAGACACTGCTGAGTTGCATCTTGCGGAAATTTCATCTTAAACCAACTGAAAGAACCAACAACTATACCAAACACTGTAGACCCATAGAAAAGTTTTGCCAATAGAGAGGATGATTAAACAGAAAGTACCATTTCTATACTAATTTTTTAATATATCAAGTTTCAAATATAAAAATTTATCCTACAAACCCTTGAAGATGAGCAAACTGCTGTTGATAGCATCTTTGTTTCCTTAATTTTCTTCTCTAAGAAGTTATTTTCAAGGTGGAAATAAATGAATTTTGGAAAACCGAATGCAAATGGACAGAAGTAATACAACTGTGAATTCACTGCTCATTATGCAAGGTTTGTAGGAATGTTTCTTTCAAAAGGAAAGTCATTAAAGTAATGTTGCTGTTCTGTTTTGCAGGTCTTTGTGACAGTTAAAGCAATAAGAATGGTTTAATCTCTCTGGATTGCAAAAGAAGAAACCTCTGACAAGGACAGGAGATTGACAGAATCTGTAATATATTTTTACTTATGTCACCTATTTGTAATTTCAAGGACATGATTCACAATGACCCTATTGCAGTGTTGTGTAGGCATTGTTCTACACTGATTTGCATTAATGTCTACAGAAGAGTTTTCCTCTCTTAGTACTGCTTCAGAGGATATGCTTGTCATTAAAATTCTGGTCACAGATGTGGGTTAAAATATCTCTAACCTTTACAAATGTATTATGTGGCACTACTGACATAGCTTTTATTGCAGATAAAATCTATAACAAATTCCCTGTGTGACAGGAGAGCAACATGATTTTGTATTAAACTCAGATGATAGAGATGCATTCCTTGCTTGTACTTTTAAAATGTTTTGGATTTAGTAAAAATAAGTTAGGTTTTCTACTCTGTTACATTAGAAATACATTAAATCAATTCACTTTGTTTCAGTCTGCTGTTTTTCTTTTAACATTTCTTTCTTTAACAGGCTTTAAGAAGAGAACATAAAAGAGAGGTGAGAATTCAACTCATTTTCAGTCTTGGTTGAATCCCTCAAAAGTAAACAAGAAATCAGTTTATTAGGACAGACTGCCAAACATTTACCACTGTAATTTTTTTATACCATACATTTAACACTGCCTAAGATCTTCTGCTACTGTTTCCTGACTTATAATGGTATTTCTAAGCCTAAAACAATATTGTTTACCAATGGAGAAGCTTTTTTTTTTTTTTTTTCAGAGTGAAGGGGAAAAATTTAACCAAAGAATAAAATAAAACTAATAGTATAACATCTTTAATTTTTACTCTAGGAATCAGTCACTACATCATAAAAGATAAAGGAAACTTTTTCCTGTCCCAGAGCTGGCGTGTGAGGATGAGGCTGGGATGAGAAGAGAACTGCTGAAGTAAAAGCCACTGGGGTCTCTGGGTCCAAATACTCAAGAAGGAATAAGCTGAAGTTGACACAATGGTCTGTGAAGTCTTGTTGAAGCAGGGTCTACTGACATTAATAAGAATGGAGAGGAAATTGCACAAAGTTTGGTTATTTAGCAGTACTTAGTGAGGAAAAGGAGAGAGAAAATAAAAGCTATAAAAAGCTGGACTGGGAGTTTACAGAATTTATTTTAGATGGGATGAGAAGTTGGATTTGGCTAATTCAGATTATAAAGACTTGATTTTTAAGGCTTCCAATGCCATTTTCATGCAGAAAGGACATGGTTAGAAATGCAATTCTCAGCCTGTAGTGTATCAGAAGTATACATTGTTCAGTGCTGAGGCGTTATTGAGTGTTAACACTCACCATGGCTGAGGATGTGGGATAGCAGTTGTTCAGTTAGAAGTGTAACCCCTTGTGCTGTAGCTGTATGCTGAGAACACGAGCAAGAAGAAACTACTCAACATATTGAAGAGATGTACTCTTCTAATTTAACCCTTCCTGCAGTACAGTAGGAATTTGTCACAGTAGTTGGAGGCTGAATATTCAAGTGTAAGAACTGGGATATGGCCCACCACTGAGTTACCATCTGCATCTCTACACTCACTACAAGGCTACTCTAAGCTGGCACACTACTGAGAGCTAAAGCTTAGGTCATGATAACAGATGCTTTGGTCACCATAGGTGGGCAGTCAGTTCTTCTCAGTGCCATCTCACAGTTAATGTTGGCTTGCAAAGTCTCAAATCAACTTCTGCTCATAGCAAATCCTATGTAAGTATGTATATATTTTGACATTCTTTTGTAGACATAGCAGAATGCATTCTTAGTAACTAATTTCCTTGTCTGGAAAATAGTGAATTAAAATCAAAAACTCTCAATTTATTTCATTGTTTCAAATTATGTAATTGATAACTTTTGGACATCTCTGAACTCATACTAATAAGGCAGCCAGGGAGCTGTATAACACAGATCTTTGTAAAATAAAGATTTTGACCAGTAATAGCAATTAAATGTTTCTTCTGAGAACAGCAAGAATGAAAGGAGCTTCTTTATGGAAAGAATATTACTTAGATAAAACATTCCTAATCCTGTCACAGAATTTTCTCTGTACCTCACTCTCCCAGTTACTGGAAAGGATATCAATGTTTATTTTTGTTGTTTTCATTTTAATTTTGACATGATGTTAAATCATTTCCAGAGTCCTTGCACGGAGGGTGTGAAATTTGAAATGTGCAGAGGATGCTAGGTAAGATCTTTTCTAAAACTAAGCCTAGTCAACTATGTAATGGGAAAATAATCTTAAAGCTTTACAAAATAAAAGCTTTGTAAAATTTTGAGAAGCTCTAAAGAAAATTGTTGAAGGAAGCATACACCTATGTAATGTTCGTATAACAACAAATATTCAAACAACATACTTATATAAATATACATTTGCAATAAACTTCCTGGTATTATTACATATAAAATTATATTTTATTAACTGTGTAGTCAGTATATGAGGAATGTTCTGAAAGTAATGTCTCCTGTTTGACTATGTCAGCCCACCGCATCAAATGCGGATGTCAGTGGGATGGCAGTAGAGGTTCAACCTTCCCACCAATATTCCATTGCATGTTGTTGCCATGTGACAGATGGCAGCAGAGGGGCAGTCTGACAGAATGGAGTCTGAATGAAACGAAGATGTATCATTGAATTCCTCAACGGGGGAGAAATGATACCCATTGATTTTCATTGATGCTTGCTGAACATCTATGGTGACCAAACAGAAGATGTGAGCACAACGAGGTGGTGAGTGGTGAAACACTGAAATGGTGGGTTACCTCTGCTGATGCAAGCACAGCAGACAGAATCTTGTTCACTGCTGGTGAAAATGCATAGCTAATGGTGGTTACTATTAAAAAAATAGTGTTTTGTATCTGAGAATTTTCTCTATCAAATAGTGTTGTGCCTTTTGCATCTGTTGTAGTTTCAGAGAAGTAAATAGGAGGCAGTATTTTTGGAGAGACGTATGTACGTTTTAATATCAACACCAAAGCCTGATGAAAGACATTCTTAAGACTACCATTTACTGCTATTCATTTTGACACAGCTTCTAACACCACTGACAGCAATTTCATAAAGGTATTAATGAATTTTACATTATATTCGTGAAATGAATGTATTCCTCATCAAATAAGATGTACAAGATTCTGGCCAGAGAAGAGCAACTCAGTTTGCAAAAGAGTTAAAATGTAGCACATTTATGAGGGAACAATTTGTAGTATGCTTGGGAAAAAGCTGATAGCATTTGTTCATGTTGTAAATTATATAATTTTTCTCCCAGTAGTTTACTGCTGCTGATAGAGAAGGGAAGGGAGTTTGTCTCATGTTAATGCCTTTTTCATGGGTGCCAAACACAGACAGATACATTTGTATCACTCTAAAATTAGGTGTCAAAGATGAAGACAGAAAATCTGCTATAAATAAAATTCCAAGATGTTTCAGTCTCCACTGTCATTAAATGTTGGATGAAAAGAATCATTTCATGTTTTTTTCATCATAAACAACTACAATAAAAACTATTTTATTTCATTTTTCTCATTATCTGGTAGAAGAAAAGCAGTGAAATATTGCAGAACTGCTTTTTACTTAGTAAAAGAATAATTTTATTCTGTAATTATAACAAACATTTTTCTTCAATTTTAAGCTTGATTTGAAGAGTATGTTCCCTTCAGAAACAGGCTATCTTAAAAACTACGAGGACTAATTCTGATACAGATTTGTGGCATACAACTGAAGTCAATGTAACTGTTCCTTTGACATGTGTTTGTCTTTCTGTCTGTCATATGTGCCATGTTAAGGTGACTCATGTTGAACGGTATCTCAGCACTGGTCAGATCCTGATAGGTGCTGAGTGACCTATACTGAAACCCGCTTCAAAGGAAGCCATCATTTCTTCTCAGTACATCTGACTACAAATAGAGCATTTCCTTGTATTTCTCCATACTTACCCCATGAAATACTTCAAACTGTACAAATATTGAATTTAGCTGATTGCCAGATCCAGCCTCTGTGGTTTTGTATTTATCTGTGATAAGTTGCTTGTAGACCATTTTCTGCTTTTTGTGGTTTGCTTGTTTTTGACTCCGCTTTTCTCCTCACTCTCTTCTCCCCCCTACACGTGCAAAAATCTTTGTTCCTGTGACCATGTCCAGTAATACTTAGAAGTCTTTTTGAGGACAAGGCATAGACTTCAGACTACACAGAGGCTGAATGCATGCAGAGTATATGCTTCTGTGTCTCTGTACTTGTCTTGGGGCAGGCAACATTTCTATCCCCCACAAGGCTTTGTCTTTGCAAAAGCAGAACCCAACTGCCTCTGGCTGTCATCAGACTGAAGTAGTTCCTCTCATTTTAAAGGAAAAGGCGAGCAATAGACCTATTTCACTTTCCAGTGAATGGAAATGTTCCTCCATTTTTAGGACCATCTCACACCAGTCCATGTTTACGTCTTTAAAAACTTGCCAGGTACACCCAGTGGGGCATATGTCTTTAAATTAAAATTATTCCAAAAGGAATTTTGGAGCTAAACCCACTTAAGAAGCAAACATTGGTCACAGGTATAGATGTGGAAAAGAAGCAGAGCTGGGTTATCTTGCCCTGAGCCAGGAGCAGGAAACCAACTGGCAGTACCATGGCCAAATCTTCCCTCAGCCACTTCTGACCGCTCTGTCTGCCCAAGACACAGCATTTTCCACTGTGCAACCCCAAATAATCAAAATTATACTCGCCCTGATAAATACATAAATGTCCTACATTTGGATAAATCTATGTAACCCTGCTCACTCCTGTCCGGGATTTTGCAATGAGATGAGGTATCTGCACAAATCAGATAATTTTGCTGAATGAACTGCTGGTACTTTAATAAAACCATGAATACTAATATCAGGACAAAGCACGCAACGAAGAGTCACCAGGGAGTGACACAGGAATGAAAAGGTGGATAAGTTTTACACTCTTAATGGAGTAATTCCTTTGCATTACGTAACCAAGTGGAGAAGGCTGAAGTGGCTTAAATTCAATCTTCAATATTGCTTCTCTACAAAAATAAATGTGATGAATTAAGAAGTAAGTCTTGCATGAAGAACAGGATCATCTGAATTCTTGAGCAAACAAAAAATTAGCCCAGAAAGATTTCTTTAAAAACTGATTTACTGATTTGTTTGACTTTATTAGCCCTTTTTAGCCATGTCATTGATCTCTGCATATCAGCCCTCTGCTTTGTATCATCTTTGAGACTTACAAGAAGCACAGCTTGGTAATGTGCAAGCCACTTTTAATGAAAAAGAGTGTCTTGTAGGCAGCAAGAGAAATGAAGGATGAACCCTTTCAAATGCTATTATTCATGTCTGCCTAAACTGTTCTCACTCATTTCTGAAAGGCTGAATTGGAGCTGAACTGGTAAATAAAAAATAAAATAAAATTTTTAAAAAATTGAGGGGACATAATAAAAATAGTGTAGAAAATGGGAGCCACTGGTAGGGAAAAAAAAAAAAAAAAAAAAAAAAAAAAAAAAAGAAAAAGAAAAAGAAAAAGGAAAAAGAAAAGGAACTAGATATTTCAACCAAAATTCCCTAGATGCAATTCTTAAAACAATGATACAGATGAAAAATTTCCACTAATAGTAATGGTAAATAGGTAATACTGTTTCACTGCTTGTGAAAAAAAATTTCAAACTACTTGTGCTTAATGTGTTAGTCTTTGACTTTGAAATTTAAGTGCAGTTTTAGATACCTAAAAATAAAGACCACAGATCCTTTGGACTAATTATCTCCTCTTGAAACTTGTTGATGATGGTCAGGTGGAATCTCAGCTGAAAGCTAAAACTGGAGATGGCCGGTGTATTCTTGCTTACCTCAGGTGATCTTGATTGCTCGCTGAATAATTTGCTTTTATTTCTCTTCCATTTGAATTTAGAAGTAGTTAGATAAACTAGCTCCCAGATTTTGTATTTAAATTTGGTATTTAATCCTGGATTTTGTGAATATGCTTACAGATTAGCAACAAACTGAAAATGCCTCTTCTTTACATATTTATTTATTTAAGATCTTTGGCCTTAATTTATGCTTAATTTTATATACCGTGTGTAGTTACACTGAAATTTCTAGAGAAAAGTTAGCAGACAGGAAGTAATAACTTATGATTTTCAGGAATCAAGGTAAGAAATGAGGATGTTCTCAGTTGAATGAGTGCTATTTAAAATACTTATTATATTGCTCCAGAAATTAAATAGCAAGTCCCAAAACGATACTTGCAAAATGAACATTTTGCATGTTAAAATACTGTTATAATACGGTAATTGGAAAGAACAGGGGGAGATTGCTATACAGTGCTGGTACATACAGTGTTGATGCTCATTGTAATTCAGTTATTAGGGAGGGATTTCTACTGTCACACAAAAAGAGTGAGGAAATTGTTAGGTGTCCCACTCGGCCCTTGAGCCTCTCTAGCAACTATAGGTAGAAGCCTTAACAGTGTGTTTATAGTAGAAGAGACGCTTGGTCCTTTATAATGACAATAGAAAACATCAAAACATGTTTGATGATGCTATATTCTTAAAATACATGTGAAAGAACCCACAAATAGCTTTGAAAATATAGCCATGTTTACACGAACGCAAACTAATCCCTTTCTTCCATGAAATTTAGCAGGCGTAAGTTGCTTCATTTGGTCACTCAGATAGTAAAAATATCTAACAAAGCCATACAGAAAGTCATACTGTAATACTGAGAAATGTAATCAGAAGTGATCACTACAGCTCTAAAGAGCTCACTGAGAATTATGATATGCTATCTTGAATGCTGAAAGACAAAACTTCTAAAACAGAGAATTTCTGAATTTTGTTAACCTTGGCAAAACAGAAAACCACACTAAACAAGTCAAAATTTTTAGATTTTTTTTTTTTTTTTTTAACCTAATGTTTACCAATGCACATGCTGGTTTTCTTTCATTTTTTATCTTACTGGATTTATTTCTGTATGATGTACAAGTTTTCAGTAATGTAGAGCAAAACTTTAGGCACTCTGGAAAATTCAGTTTGTTATTACAGGAAATAGCTGGCCTCTGAGGTGGTTAGAAAATGCATGATACTTTTACGAAAAGAAAATCAATTTTAAAATCATTTTTAAACAAGCAATCCCAAAAGATACAAATGTTTAGCTTCCCCAGATTTTGTGATGTTTCTTTTTAATTTCCTTTTTTTTTTATTGTATTGGAAAGTGCATAATAATACAACCATTAATAGATTAAACTTTTCCGTATTAACTTTCTTTCCTAGGCAATAGTGATATTTTCTTACATGTGGCTCAGATTTTTAGTATGCATGGTCATATCTGACACAACCATCTAGGCTGAAACAATAAGTAACTTCAATATCAAATTTACAAGGTAAAGTGTATTTTCTGTAAGAACTGAAATATTTGTCATGTGGTATGTGGGATAATGAATACCTTTAACATTTAGTCCACATTGTTAAAAATAAATAAATAAATAAAAAAGTTTCTCTTTAGATTGAAGTTTACAGTAAAGTCTGGGAGTCAAGTTCTTCTTTGTATTTCTAGACTCTTTTTCCTGTGTTGGAATTCGGTGTTCCTTGAAATCCTTGTTTCACATCTTTTGATGCTCAGAACCTCACAAGACTGTTTCTCGTTATAAATTCAGAGGGTCAGTTAGCATAAATATGCATAACAGTATCTACATGTAGACATGCTGTTTTAACACCAGGATATATTGTGGATGTTAGGAAAAATTTCTTCTCCAAAAGAGTGATCAGGTACTGACACAGGCTGTACAAGGGAGGTGGTCGTGTCACTGTCCCTAGAGGTGTTAAAGAACGGTGGAGATGTGCTAGTGAGGGACAGTTGATACTGTGGGGATGGCTTGGGGTTGGGATGTATAATCTTAGAGATCTTTTCCAACCTTAATAATTCTGTGATTCCACACCCTCTTTTCAACAATTTGTTAATTTTACTAGACTATACTTAAAACACATGGTCATACTGTTACTCCTGTTCTTTAACTAATAAAACTAAATGAACCTCCTGTTCAACCATTTCTTCCCTAAGTCTGGGTAAAAAAAATGTATTTTCTTTCCTTTTGAGCTGGCTAACAGTCTGGCACCAAGGAGTGTGTTGAAGCCTTTTATATGCAGATTACATGCTGTCCTGCTTCTTTCAGTAGGTGCCATAAATTAATATTCAAAATTTGCTACAATTTTGTCAGTTTTTAAAATTCATTTCATATGTATTTAATCCCACATCAATCTCAGTTTTTCTGCAATATGTGCCATATTGTAGCAGCTTTTTAGCTGCCACTGATGATTTTCTCATTCCTTTAGTGTCAGGTTTTAATTCTGCTAACACTTTTGTTAATGAAATACATGTCACTTAATGAAATTAAATGCATAGCTTGTCTATTGCTCATTATGCTATTCAGCCTAGAGTTTGGAATTAAATTTCACCTTTTTTTCTATAAAAATTGTCCACCACATTTTGGCTTAACAGGCACCTCATGCTTTGGAAAAAGTGCGGGAAATCTGTCATTACGAGCAAAATACAAGTGATAGTTTCAACGTTCTCTGGAATGTTCTATTATTTTCCCTTTTCTATTCTGTAACTAAATATATTTAAAATGCATTTTCCATCTTTTCTTGTACGGGGTTTGAATAGCTGAACTATCAGTCTGATGACCTACAGACATCATAGGTAAACCTCAAACTATTTAGAGCTATTAGAACTATTTATTCTTCCACTTTTTTTTCATACAAACTGGGAAACCACTTCAGAGATCCTCTCCAAATGGAAAAAAAAAACAAAAAAAAAAAACAAAAAAACCCAAAAAACTACATATTTTCAAGCATTGAAAGAACAGACGTTGAAGAAAAATTTTGTAGTGAAATAACTTCTCATCATACAAAGACCTTTATTTACCTATGTGAACTACATCTTCTGTGGAAAATACATGGGAAAAAAACACTACTTAATTCTTTAGGGAAGTGGATTCTCAGCTTCTGAGTGGCTTGCAATTCTACCTGGAAACCTAATAACTCCTTGCAATGTTAAGCCTTAACAGTTTCCAGGAACTTCAAATTTAGCTGCTTGTATGATAGGCTGTTTCTGTGGTGGTTAACTTTCTTCAGTCAGAAAATTTCTGACTGTTTCTGCCTCATTCAGGCAAAGTCTCCAGGTTTCATCTACATTTCTCCCTAGGAAACCTGATCATAGCCTCTTCTTTCTGGAATTAATCGGCTCTGGGCTTGTATTTCAGATAATTTTTTATTGATAATTTTGGTGTTTGGGTTTTAGTTAAGTTTTAATATAAATTAATGATAAGTTATGAGAAATCCAGGAGCTTTTATTTCATCTGAACGTGTTTGCTTATTGTTGATGTTCATGTTCACCAGTATTGGAAATGGGAATAAACACAAACAGCACAATCAGCAAGCACAATCTTGTCTTTGCATATTCATCTGTCTTGTAGGTTTCTGCTGGACTTTCCTCTCTGGAATGTGGCAATGTCCTTTGAAGGTGACAGCCAGTTGTTAGAATGGATCTGGTTTTTCTGCTGCTATAACCATGGCTGGTTCTTTTCTACTTTTCCATTGTCTAATCAGCAAAGAATTGTTAACAGGTTGTACAATTGCTGAGCAAGGAAGTTCACGTGGATCTAAATAAATCCTCTTTTTAGAGGATTTAGGGCCCTCTTTTATAAGTGAATCAAAATCAAGCCTCTTGTAAAGTCAAAAATGTTTTTGCATTTCTTTGTCCATTTTCTTTATTCTTTCCCACATCCTTCACTCTGACATTGCCTGACTTGTTCTATGATCGCAGTCAAGCTAAAAGGTAATACACTTTTCTCATTCTTTTGCTTCAGAAACATTTTCTTGGTAAACTGTAGTATTGTCTCTTCATACTATGTTAACTTGCACCTTTCAATACTCCTTTTCTTTTTATTAGTTGTCTTGGATGGAGGGCCTAATAGGTTCTGTGCCAGATGCCAAAATAATCACTGTTCCCGTATCATGATCTTTCCTCATCAGGCATGTTTCAGAATAAAGGGTAGAAATGGAAAGACTGCACAGTGAATCAATGGACAGCCTGTTCTTAGGTGACACACCATTGAATCTGCTCAATTCTTCAGCAGCAACAAAGACACTGATTGGCACTAAAAAACTGGGAGGGAGAAGACATATGACAGGTCAGTATACTCAATGCAAACTGGGGGAAAAAGTAAGGAGTGTCTTGAATCTAATCTTCTAATTGCATAGGTGACCAGGTACAATTACTAATAAAATAATAATTTGCCATTAAAATGCAGTAGTTTTTTGTTTATTTTTTTTACTCAACACAAATTTGGGAAGTCTGTTTTGAAATTTCACAGTTCTGATGGTTAAAATCTCTTCTGTATTTCTTATCTGAACACGAGATACTTTTCTTTTTTTTTTCAGCTTCGTCCCATAAGTTCATACAGATGTTTTCAAACCTAGTGTATAATAATACATTTACTGACATCAGCTATAATGCTATAATGCCTTTCAGCTTTTTGCATTCCCTTACAAAACCAGCAAAACTTTTAATTCCACTCCTGGAGTGATGGCTCTTCAGTCTGCTGAGCATTGCAGTTGCCTTCTCAGCAGTTGTTTTAGATTTAGCATATTTTCTTGACTCTGAGTGTCAAAGACCATGCATGGAATTTCAGACAAAGCCACACACTCACATATTCCGGCCTGTATGGAGCGTGACTATTTATCCTCTTATTATAAATACAATATCATATTTTATATGTTCTTTATGTGTGTGTATACAAAATATTTGCTCATGTGCGTTTTATGTAATAAAAAAAACAGTGTAGTTTTTTTTTTTTTTTGCAGTGATCATTTTCTGGCTTCATAAAAACTGCAGAATTCATACTTCATTTCTTTATACTTGAACTTTTTTTTTTTTTTAAAGTTGATCCCAAGACTGATTTTTGAGGATTCCCACTAGTAAACTTCTTGCAGTTTGATGCTGCTTCTTTCAATACCACTTGTTGCCATCTATCCATTACGCAATCTCTTCTTACCCACTTTACAACTCTTCTCCTAATCCCCGGTTTCCTATGTGATGCTGTATCATATGCAGTACAGATATAAATAAGATGCATCACAAATCCTTTGTCTAGAAATCAGTTATCTCATTAAAGAGAGATAACAAATTTACTTGGCACAATCTATCTTTAGTAAATCCTTTTTGCATGCTATTCCATTTACCACCCTGCCTTCACCCTGCCATTCATTTTTCCCTCAACATTTTTTCTAAAGCAAGTGATGTCAAACTAAAGGGTTTGTAACTGCATAGGCCTCTCCCTCAGAAACAGATAATGCATTTGCTGTTATCCAGTCAGCCATGTCTGGGCTCCTTCCAATTGGAGTTTTATGTTCTCTCTCTTGCGATTGTGGGATAGGGTTCACTTGATATCTCTCCCCAGTCTAAATGCAGTGTGCTTTTAGCTTTGTTTCCAGTTTCCTAACTTCTATAATCTTGACTTCATTCCTATTTTTTATCCCGTTACCTCTGTGGTCATTATTACTGAAAACATATGGTAAGTAGTCATCGAGTTTCTTATTTTAAATAGATATTTATTTATTTTCACTGAATCCTCTTTTTATAGATGTCCCATGTTTTATTTGTTCTCATATTGCTTAACTGTGAGAAGACTGTTCTGCCTTTTAATATCGATGCTAAATTGCAGTTCAGTTTGACTACTGACAGTTTTCACTGTACTTTCTACTTCTGACCTCTAGAACACATCTGTGTCTGCTGATATGTCTTTTCTCTAATATTCTTCTTGAGGAAGTTCTTCATTTGTGTGGAATTTCTTGACCACGTTCTCACAAATTTCTCCATTCCTTCAGATACACATTCCATGCAGCTTTATTAACTTAAACGTAAAATAATTCTAAGACTTCTCCTCATTGAAAACCTTAAATAGATCAGCCTATTTTATTACACTTACATAACTTTTTAGGTTACCAAAATCTGCCCTCTGAAATATAAAGCCTTGTTTTTACTGATTATTCCATTTCATTTTAATGAGTGAACTCACAAGTTTTCAGACCAGTTTCCTCACAGTAAATGTATTGTTTATTAGAACAAAGACAGGAATAGTTCCATCTTTCCCTGGCTTTTGACTTCTTGGTAAACACATTCATTAATTTGGCCCAAAAAGATTCTGTTAGATGCATCCCTTTCTTTTTTACTTCATTTTAATCTGCCACATTATTAGAAGGCAAGGTTACCTGTTTTAATCACATATTCCCTGAATAACACGTACTCTTCATTACCTTGCTCCTACTATATAATACTTGTCTCTTCTTTCCTGATTATCCAATGGTAATTCCTTTAGCATAGCTGAATTTTTGTAGACCAGATTTTCTTCTTGTTCTGTACAGTGAGAAGACATGAGGATTACATGAATGCCTACCAAGATTTCCTTGTAGTCCTTAAGATTTGTTTTGCTTTAATAATATGTCAATCCCACTTTTTCCATGGTTATTCAGTGAGATACAGTTCCCATTAGTTTTGCTTTTTAGTCATTTTTCCCCTACCTAAAATGAAATTATTTACTATAATTATATTTGATTTAGTCCAGTGGAAATTTCCTTGCATCCCTTTCCCACTGTGAATAAATATATATGTGCATATTTATTTATTTATTTATATATATAGAAAAGGATTTGCCAGTATTTATTGATTCTCTTTAAAAGACTCAATGCATGTAGGCATTAATTTTTCTCTTCTTAATTTACTTTACCCTCTGATCACAAATTATCCTGCCTTTTGTTCTTTTTTTCTCACAAACTACCATTCTTACTCATCTTTGGATTCTAGTCTCTTTGCTAGAATTAACTTTTTCACTTTTTTTCTATCTTCTGTTTTGGTTTTGTCTGTTGTGTTTTTCCAGTCTCCCAGATGGCAAGCATATTTTTTAACTTTTCTCTATCTCCCTGTTGTTCGGCTTGTTCTTTTTCTCTCACAAGTCCTCTCACTCAGCAACGGTCTGTAAATCCCCGGTTGCCCCATTCAGTTTGCTTTCTCTTACACCTTTTTCCCAAATCCACATCTTCATTCAACATTGCCTCCAGCCACATCTCTCTTAAGGTCTTCTCTTTGTGAATTTTAGCAGATGACACTTCAGGCATACAAATCTTTCCAGAGAATAAGACACATCCCACAGTTTCCACAACCATTTTGTATTGTCCATATTGTCATATACCAACCACAAATGTTTTGATTCCTTACATAGTCATTTCCTCTTACTATACTTTTAAGGTGAAAGTCCCTCTCATTGTTGGTTATTTCTTTCTGTTTGTGGGCGTATTGGTTTTTGGGACTGAATTGTTATGTCATTATCAGCTTAGCATTCTGAAATGCTGACAAGTGTATCGGGGTATAAAGAGAAACAGGAGCAAATTTGGTTCACAGTCCACATATTTCAAAGCCCTCCATCAGGATTCAGCTTTCCACAGCTACCATATACAAGTTTGACAATAACATTTGGCTTCTCAGTGCTCTGCAGAAGTCAAATTAATCTGTTATTACCTGATGAGCAGTCATTTGGAAAAAAATGAGAAAATAAGACATATAATTTGTGGTCCAACATACAAGAAAGATACGATTGAAGAACACGTGAAGTTCTAGAGAGTGCACAGAGAGGGATGGGGTTTCACATAGGTTCAGTATTACCCAGGTAAATATTCGGAGGTACAGTGTAGCTCAAGGATTCTCCCATCCTAACACTAAAACAATTACACTTCCAAACCTTGTCCAGTAAATGAGCACATTTCTTAGGGGAAGAACTTGTTTATGGGGCTCAGGCAGACACCAATAACTGTGTCACATCACATTTATTACAAAATCCAAATATATTCTCCTCTACTTTGTCCAATATCTATGTGATCATTTATCTGCAGCAAATTTTACTGTAAATGTGATTATTTCCAAGAAGCAATTTCTCATGACTAGATTAAGTATAGTACTTACCATATATTCTGTTCAGGCAGAGGCATCATTTTGGAATCTGCATTATAAGTAAATGTTTCTCCTGCAGAGAAAACTCCATAGGCTTTACTTTAGAAACACAGCAATGGAAACACAACAAATGTTTGTTGGACTGAGCTCAATCTGCAAATGAGCTGGAGACAGAGTTTAGCCTTTGTTGTCTTTACAGTTTCAGGTTATTGATCTCTGAACAAGCAGTATTTTGCAGAAGACAAGATTCCTACAAGCCAGATTTCAGCTGAGCTGTTTTAACTGCCAATACAGGATAATGTGCCCCACCAAATCTCACCAGATACTATTTCTCAATGAGCAGGTATCATATTTCTTATTTTCGACTGCTGACTGAGGGAATGTGTGACCAGCTGTTCTACTTTGCTTTCCTAACTTTTGTGATAATTTTCAAGTAGTATGACTACATGTGGAGGATCACAAAAGTCTATGTTACAGAATCATCAAGGTTGGAAAAGTTCATTAAGTTCATCATGTCCAACCTGTCCCCACCATGCTCCTCTGTGCTACATCTCCACAGTTCTTGATTGCCTCCAGGGATTAGAACATACCCTAGAACAGAAAACAAGCTACTTCAGTTTCTGAAATAAGCAAAAAGGAGCAGGTAATCTACACATTTTGTCCATTACAAAATAGTGTAAAAATAAGTTATTGAAGTACTCTAAACAAAAGAAACAAAGTTTAGATCAGCTTCCTCTTGGATTGGATGCAGGTTCAAGAGGGTTGAACATATTGTCATATTTGTCTAATCAGCTTAAGCACTGCATTTAAATCAAATCAGGAATGTGCAACAGGTAATATTTATAATATTTATGCTAATAAGGGAGAAATTCTGAAGTGTTTGAATGCAAATTTTTTGTCTCTCTTTTGTCTTGACTGATTTTAGATAATGTTGAAGCATTGGCTGGAGCACAACCCACCTTCTGCATCCTGCACAGAAATAGTTTCAGTGCTGCCTGCCTGTATTTTAAAGACACTTGCACATTCACAAATAATAAATCTGTCAAGGGACACTTGCAAATATCCCATCTCAATTTGTGCAAGTTACTCCATTCAAAATATTTCCATGCTTAAAATCATTTAGCAGGTTTTACCAGATTTATAAGCATTTGAGACTTGCAGTATAAAACCCGCACTGCGTGACAGACTGAGTTATTAAGTGTTTATAGAAATCTGATCAAATGGACCATCAGAAGTTGGGGGGAGGAGAGGGGGAAAATCTGTTACCAACTCGGCCATAATGACAGCTTTTCTCATCTCGCAGCAGTGACATGAAGAGGGAGCTGTAGCTCTTCCGAGGTACAGCTCTGCCTCTGCTGCGTACCCAGATGAGCGTCTGCTCTCCTCTGTTCTTCCCTGCTCTCCTTCGCTCCCTCTCTCCTTCCTTCATTCACTTACTTTTCCTCCCCCCAACCCCCCCTTCTTTTTTTTTAATCTCTGTGCCCCTGTGCCAGTTAATTTAAATGTATCTGTTCAAGTGGAGATAATCCATGCAAATCAGAGCACTGGCTCCCAGTGCTTGATTCACAAAGAGAACTCAGCTTCAGGAGGTCACTCGTTCACAGCTGCTCCTCCCATTATATTTTTCCCTTATTGCAGAACTGCTGCATGTATACAGTGACCGAAAGGACTCAATTTACTGCAACTGCTGCCTGGTTTTACTTACAACTTTCTTTAAAGGGGGACTTACCTTCTATCACTCTTAATAAGGTAGGAAGTCTGCTTCTTCTAAAGACGTGTAATGCCTCCAGTGTTTGCTCATTATCAGATCCCACTATAATGACGTGTATTGTTGCCAGAATTAGTTCCTAATAGAATTGTGCCAGGTGTCTAATGCTTTTGTTACATGTATGTATAGGTGCAACTGATTGAACGGCTGTTTTTCTGTTTGTATAGCCCGCTATATATCCCCTCCCTTCCCTTGCGTTTTCAGGGCTGTTCATTAGTATTTTCTTTTCCTTTCCATAATGGCAGGTATGATCTTAGTACAGCAGCTTTCTAATCTGCAAATGTGATCTTCATGCAAGTTTGTGTTTTCTTTTAAAAACATTTTCTAACGCGCATGTAAGTTTATGCAGTGCTTAGTAGCCCCCAGAGGAAAACAGCATCACCAGAGCTTTCTGTCCTGAACACTTATTAAAGGGCTGTCTTTGGAGCAGAACTAATTCTTGAAAGGTTTTTAACAAAAATAAAAAGGTCACTTTTTACTTTGCTAAGTTGTAAACAAGGAAACTCCAGGCCAGACTGCAAATGGGCCTGTCGTAAATTTATCCCACAAGATAAACATATTGTTAATAGGACTGCCAGCAAAAGTAGTGGAATTGAACCCTCATGGTTCTGTGTTAATATCTATTGTTTAGAGAGGTTGGAGAGGCAGAGCTCGCTTTTGCAAAGTGCAACTCAAGACCAACTGTTTGGATATGATTCTTAAAAACCTCCTTAAGAAAAGGAAAGTCAGGCACTACTTCATTAGTTACTTTCTAACTTTCAGCATCTACCACACTAAATACTGATGTAATGTATCTGACAGCACTGGTGTTATGAAAGCAAATAGTAACTCTTACATTTATTTATATTTCTTTGAATTGGCTGTCAGAATTTGGGGATGGAAATGATTAAAATAACTATAAAAACAACTTCAAATGTGATAAATTCCAAATAATGGATTTGAAGAGAAATATAGTGAAAAAAGATCAGAATTATTCTGATTTACACTTATCCCACAGTAAAGTTCGTGTTTATTTTCTCACACAGCTGGAGTTGAGAAATGACAATGATTAGATCTAGAGCTTTTTTATAGACCTACTCCTTAACACATCCAAGTTAATCAAGTAACAGCTCTCTGAATCTTTAGATAGAAATTAAAAAGAAAATTTAGAGACCAGACAGGACAGAAAGAGAAACATAAATATCCTCAAACATACCTTAATTTCTTCAAGAACACTTGAGGCATGAGTTTATCTTTCAGGATTAGACATTTTTAGCTAGCTTGCTTCAGGAGAGAGTACTTGTACCCTGTACAAAGTATTTCAGTGCCCCCAATGAGCATCTTTTTTCTTTGATATACAGTCTGCTCTTTGAAAAAAAATGCATTCTGATTTTGGAGTACAGTACAAACCTAGAGAGCCTTGTCATTGTTAGCATAAAGAAGACATCTACACAAGCATTGCTGTGCAGAGGGCAATCTTTCTTTCTCTGGCATTTGTTAGGTTACTGTACATAGAATTTAGCAGATAAACATCTCTTGCTTCATGGCATTTTGGAGATCCTATTGGTATGCAGGTTACCCTGTGAGGATGGCAAATGAAAAAAGAAATATGTTTTATAGCAGTGTGTAATAAAAGCCCTTCACAATGATGTAAGTGGATTCTGACCTTTCTTTCTTATCCTGTAACTAGAATTTGTATTAACTCTTTCAAGTGCAGAGTATTTTAAGTAAACTGATGTTACTTAGAGAGAACAAGTATGTGTTTTTCATATAGGAGTTTAAAAAGTAACCTTTTAGAATCCTTTTTAGACAGAGAATAATATATATATTCTTGCTAGAAATGTGCTCCACACAAAGAAATTTGGATTTATAGGAAAAGGAATATTTCATGCATCCTGCCTCTCCCCAGGAAAAAAAAAAAATCTAAAGGAGACTTCTTTAGTTTTTGGAAAGAGGAGCAAAATACATTTTAGAGAAGAGAGCTGAACTTAAGGAAAACCAGTCAGGATTTTTTGTTTGACTAAACCTCTGGCCCGGATAAAGTTGGGAAGTAAAGATGATCCCTGTGGAGTTTTGTGATATACAGCGAGGAAATTAGATGACTCACCACTGGAGATTTGAAAAGAGAGAAAAAGATTTTTCTGAGAAAGATTTTTTTGTAAATGGAATAAAATATTATACCGGCACACAGTTATTTCCAGCTTCCTTTCCACCTTTTACCCAATGACCAATGAATAACAGGGATGAAAGTGTTCCTTCATGAGTCATCATCAGCATTTCATACAGTTATTTCAGAATGATGTACTTGATTCTCCTAGTAGGTTCACCAGGTTCACCTGGCATACCTCAGTTTAATTCCTTGATCACTGAGTAACTGAGATGGAGTCAGGTGGTTTACATTATTTGAGGCTCTGACTGGATTTTCAGGGAACTCTCAAGGGAGTGAACCTTTATGTTTCATTTTAGGCTAGTTGGTACAGTTTTCTATAGACAATGTCAGTATCCTCTTAGGGTCAGTACCTTTTTTCCTACTGGTGTTTCTTCTTCTGTATTTTTGCCATTGCTGCAGTAACTCAGACAAACATCTCCAAAACAAGTTACCCTACACTCCACCATAGTGTGTCTTGCAGAAGTCTATAGGATGTGGTAACCTCTGTGGCTGTACACACTGCAGGTATCATACTCACCTCAGGTTCTTTTCTGATGGTTTTAGAGAAGACGCGTAAAAAAATAAATTACCATTTTAAAGGATGCTATAGAGCTTCTTAACAAGTTCCATCCTACTTCTTAAAGGTCTTAGTTGCTATCTGTTTTAAGCAAGTACATTTGCGGAACTATACCTTAAAAATGTTCCAGAGAATGAAGAAAATTTGAAAATCCTAAAAAATGAGTGATAAAGCCTTCGAGAAAATGTACAGCTATAAATGGGAAATCTAATTGTCAACAAAATCCTCAGTCAATGCTTTTTTATTGTTGCTTTTTTTTTCTATAACTGCAGAGAAATAATACATTCCCCACAGCTTCTCATCAAATCCCATACACAATTATATCATATTGTCCTTTTTTATCATTGCCTTGTACTGTAGAGCACATTGTTAAAATATAACATTGCAGAGTACAGATCTTGCGTTTCTTTCACAGATAAAGCGTGCTTATACCTCTGGGGGTTAAAAGCTGAATCAGATCCATAGCTCACCTACTGACAGCCTTTCAAGTTGTTCCTTATTTATTTATTTATTTGTTTATTTTGGTCTGAAGCTTTGGATTGACATCCTTTTATATGTTTGGAATTCTTCAGCAGATGTAAAGTGCTTGGTAATGACTGAAATTACCTCAGGCTTTATATATTGTCTTCCCCAGGAACTTCACTGAAGTTTCAGTAACTTTTGAGGGTTTTATGCTAACGACTATTCTCACGAGAACACTTCATTTTTTTGGTCCTATCATACTGCCTTTATCAGTTCTTAGAGGTGCTTTAAGCCACTTTGGAACCTTTTTGCTTCCCCCTTCCCCCAGTACCTGTTCTGGGGAGTCTACATGAAAATTTTCACATCTGAAATGCACCAAAAGAGGGGCAGATAAAAAGAAAATAAGTGGAGTGGAAATGAATCTTTAAATGGCAAGTCTGTGAAACATTGAACATGGTTATCTGACGTTATGTCAGAGAGTGTTATCTCTTGAGAAGAAATGAGCAAGAGCAGTCCACACAGGAAAAGTAATTGTTGCTTTACTTCTGTCTGTTTATTTGGGATAGCTTGAACTGTCTCCCACTTTTTTATTTCTCTCAGTGTGAAAAGATAACTATAAGAAACACAGCCAGTAGGCATTTGACTCAAAAGCTATGTTCATTTGACCTTTGGACATAAAATATCTAATGCAAATGAAAATCTAAACAACGTCAAACATCGCTGAGTACAAGAAATATGCAGAATGTGGGGCAGCAGAAATTCAGCACTTTCAAAACTAACAAAACATTTGAAATCACTTGGCTACATTAATATTTCTTTCTCCATTCTGCACTGCAGTATCAGGTGTTGAGGTTTTGTCCAGTGTATGTGAGGGAAAAGATCTGTGGTGAAATTCTGCATTAGTTTTACCAACTGAGACTGAAATGTTAGGGAGAGGAATAAAGGGAAAAAGGAGGGTAGGGGATGTTTACCCAATCCGTAAATATTTCTGCAATGTTCAGTTTGATATCTCTACAAAGAGTATATGGGAATTAAGATGTATATAAAGTCCACATGATGCTGCCATGCATTTATTTAAAGGTTATGTTTATCATATAGAGGACTTCCTCCTTCTTTCTTAATTCTGCTAGTTTGGCTGGTTATTCTTTTTTTTACTTTCTGTTTTTTTAACCTTAGCAAGAATGTTTCATGAAAATGCATGGATGTGAATAGATGAAGCTGGATTCCTGCGTAGCCCGTCATTCTTCCACACTTCTCTTTCTACCAAGTTATGAAGGAGAAAGGCAGTGGAAACAAAATGCATCTTATGTGAGGTAAAGGACTGGAAAAGGGATGCATTGTCTGCCTCTGGAGAAATAAATCCAGTTGCAACAGGCCACTGGAGGCAGGACATAGATATCTGAGTTGCCTCTACAGAAAAGCCTGTGACTTAGAATCTGTGTGTTAGGGAAAAGAGTGAAACACTTATTCAAGACAAGTAAAAGAACCCATGCAGTTACTGTTACCTAGTCTTTGGATTAGATCTAAGTCCATAGAACAATAATAGTATAATGTTAACTGACAACCTAAAATTAAACAAAGGAAAGAGATTTCAAATTTGCTCCATTGAACTTGAGAGTATATATACATAATTCCCATCACCTTTCCAGCTGAGAGAACAATGGTTCATTTGGAGGCTCTGGGGGAGAGGTACTCAGTTTTTTCTGGCTAAAATTCATTTTCTACGTTGAGTCCAAACTGCAGAAAAAGGCAGCTGAGTGAGTAGGCAGCATGGAAGGGACCCCATGTGTAAGTGACATTGTTCCATATTTTCTGTGGGTCACAGAGCTGATGTGTGCCCAATTTTTCCATCAGTAAGAGTTTTAACAGCTTCTGCACTTTTATCTCCAGTGAGTTAAGGATAACCCAATGTTAACCCTTTTTCAAGGGAGGGATGGTTCACACAGACACCTGAAAGTTGAGGAAGAGAAGCACTGAGCGTAGCAGAAAATTATGCTGTAGATGCCCAATACCATTGACCAGTGTTATCCCCCAAAAGCGCAGTCATTTGCTCTTTGAGTCAAACTCAGAAATATGTGTAAATAACAAGATCAGATGCATTGCGCAAGTGCATTGTGTGGCTAGTTTTTATGTGGAGCAGGCAGGAGGACAGACAGAAACAGAAGAGAACTCAGGAAATAGGAGGGACAGCCAACAATATTACAAAAGGCTGTTTAAGTGTAAAAGTCATGGTTTGCATGCAGAATATTTGGTTTTAATTTATTCAGAAATCACATTAGTAGATTTAGAAAAATGAAATGCAGCATGGAATTTATTAGGGTCTTCCCTGTCTTGTTTGGTATGTACCTTCTCTCTAATGTACCAGCCTCTCCCACAGGCTCCAGTCTGTGCCCCCAAAACTCAATCAAATGTATATCATAAAACCTGTTTAATTTTCTACAAAAGATTACAGTAAGTGTGCTTTTAATGTAATGATGTCAGTGGCGGATGATAACATGTATTAAATAGCGCAAACTGCTGATTATCTGTCAGGATAAATCTGTTTATTTCAGAAATAGCAGTCTGACAACCCCCTGTTGTTAATCATGAAAGTACATGCTAATGCCAGGTACTGTTTGGTTGGAGTCTCTCAGAGGATTGCATTTGTTAGATTTTTGCTTTGACAGTCTTTACACAGAGTTTTGCAAATTTACTGTGTACGGATATTTATTTATTTATTCTAAGAGAAAGGCTGGAACAAGGCAAGAACAACTTGGGTTCACAGCAACTCAGAGGAATGAATGGCTTGTGAAAAGAGAGAGTGGATTATAGGATTACACAGCAGTTCAGACTGTGCCCATGGCTGGATTCATCTTCAGTAATTTCAGCGCAGACCCATTAGTGATGAACAGAGAAATGCAAAAGGAAATTTAAGGAGTTCTTTCTCTGCAGAAGTTACTCCACGGTTTTATTTGTTTATTTATTTTTCAGTATTTACAGCAGTTCCTAATTACATCCTGGTCTGAAAAGACCGACTCCAGATGATACTCGCAGCATTCCTTTTTAATGAGATAACTAGCAAAATGAACCAGCCAGCTTTTTTGATATTGTGAATTTGACCCAGGCTTTGTGTTGCAGAAAATGAATATTACTTATTTTAAAAGAAACATAAATGGAATACTCAGGCTTAGCTTACTGAATCATAGGTGAAAAGGTATTTTGTCTGACTTTATTGCATTTTGATCATTTCATGAAAGCTGTAAAATGCTGAATAGCCTAATAAAAATTGATATTTATATTGACATTTCAGGATTCTAAATAGAAGCTCAGAAAATCTAAACAGACTTTAGCATCTCCACAGCTGTTCCTCCGAGCCTATCTGAGTTCTGACTAATTCACTTTTTCTCCCCACATACCCTCAATTGGCCCTAATATAAACATCTCTCTCTAAAGCAATTTCTCCCAGGAAGATTATGCACATCTTCATCTTAATTCAGAATTTACATGTGTACTTTGCATATTTTTGCATCAGTATGTGTGTTTTAAATTAGATAAAGGTCACTGTCATTCATAATCAAGAAGAAGGTGTATAAAAGGTCAGGATTCAATAAAAAAAACTGATTAGATGTAGAGGTTTGTTCATATGATTCAGTATATCATTGGATAAGTGGAAATCATGAGTCAACAAATTAACCTTGGTATAATGGGTTACTTGCTTCATTAGGATCAGAAATGAGATTCACAATTTTTTTTCCAATGTACTCCCTCTTTGTCTCTGTAATAAGAAGTACTATGTTGTTGATAACTATACAACTGAGTATTTTTATGATTTAATTCAGTATAAATGCAACACAAAAGACAAATCTTGTGTTAAAAGGGGAACTGAGGTGCCAAATTTGTTTGCTATGATTACAAATATTGATGAACTGAAAAGTATCCTCTGTAAAAATAGATAAATAAGTTTAAAATAATGTTCCATATGTTTCATATAGGCTTTAGCTTTAGCCTTCTAAAGAAACTGTGCTGGGTCAAGCACTCAAGGTCTGGTGTTAAGAGGAGGCCCTGATGCAAGTGAGATTACCTAAGAGTAAAGGTAAAGTTCCATTCCACATATTGATTCTGCCATGAATCTTCTAAATGTTTTTGGGTAAACATTGACAATGCCTCCACTTCTCACAGCAAAAAGGAAGAAATAGTAATGCTGCTTATATTGCAGGAATGTTTCTGCAGGCATGGGTTTACCAGAAGGTCTGAGGAGATTTCAGGCTTTCCACTACTGCCCTCTTCATCTCATCAGATTTCTGGTCACTTATTGCAGTCAAAGAAGCAGGGCTGTGGGTCTCTGAACTTGAGTGCGCCTAGTAACATTTCATAATGCTCCAGTAATATTCTCCAGGATAGAGGTGACACATCAGCAGTGGAAGGAGTCAGCATTTAGAAAGCAATCTGACAGTAACATTTATACAGAATGATAACATATTCTCAACTTCAGGCTGTAGAAAGTTGGTGCAGAGTTAATGAATCCATCATAAGCTTTTCAAAAAATTATTTTTATCTTTTTTTTTTTTTTTTTTTTTGGTAGAGGTGAGGTTTGTTTTTTTTTGTTTGTTTGCTTTTTTTGACTGGAAAGTTTTGCAACTATTTCAACTTTTACTATCGCAGAAGTCTACTAGAAAAACAACAATTAAAATAGTTATACATGTCTGTATTTCAGACATTGTATATTTCTTTAAGCTTTCTTCTCGTCTGCATAGAATAAATATCAAGTTACTACTTATTCACTTTTTTTCCCTTGGGCAGCATTCTGTAACTATTAAATCTTAAGTATGAAAGAAAATTAGACTTGCCTGTTACCACTATAAACTTACACCCAATGGTTTTCAAATACCATGTAGGTAATCTTTCTTTTGTAAACATAGAGTCTTGGGGTTGCTCATAATTAAAGCATCACAATTTAAGCTGACTCTTTTCTGATCTCCTTATGCCTCTTTCTCTCCCAAAATGTAATGGAAAGAAAATACACTGAACCATGGCAAATTTTCCTTATTGACAATATCATTTGAAGTTCGTATAGCTTTAGTGCAGCTACAACAGTAATTCACTATTTCATTCTTTCAACATTGAGATTGTAGTGTCTGTTCCTCACCATTAAAAGAATCAAACAACTTTTTGCTCTAACCAAGCTTAGCTTACTGTAACAACTAGCTTCTATTTTTCCTCTGGGAAATGCTTGTGGGGTCATAGGGGCAAGTTGTTTGATTAGTCACCTGAGTTATGCTGTAGGCAGACTCCTGACACAAATTGGCCTTTGAAATACCAAGCTCCAGCAACAGAGTCATGCACAAGGTGTACCTCCGCAGGGTGTATGTAAATTCAGAGGATGCTCTTGAAGTAGATCTTCCCATCATCTGAAAACACTGAGCTTCAGCCCACATCTGGAAATAGCCTTGTTCACTCTATCTGTAAACCAGAAGATGTTTCAGGATTGCCTCTAGTGGGATTTGACCAGTTGTGCATTCAGATCACAGCACAAGGCTAGAAACCACCATCAAATAAGCTCGATGTGAATGTTGCGTCGTCAGTGTTTAACTACCACTGTCTATTAAGGTAGACAAATCCTTAGACATTTCTTTATGTCTAAGGTACTAAAAAAATTTCACCAGCTTTAACCCTTATTTCAATATTTGAGAGCCACAGTATGTCAAAGTCATCACACCTCAGCTCTTGCTGCAGGCATAAAATATAAGGAAACTTTGGCCACCTCTTCAAAACCATGAAGTTACAAAGATCAAGTCAAATACTTTCTATTCTGTGGTAATACGTGTCTGTCAGCTGATGAGGAAGACGCTTCTTATAGATTCTTTTCTGTCTATAATATCTCCACAGTAAAAACCAGAAAAGAGTTCTCCATACAGAAAGAAAAATGTAATTTGTCATTCTCCATGATAGTTGAGGAACTGACCTTACGACACTGGGCGGGAAAATCTGGTGCATAATTGCCAAGTGTAAATAAAGCTAAACTATAGGAGTTCTGTAGAAGATAATGCAGATATTCCAGTCAGGTTTGCAATGGTTTTCTCCGTAACATAGTAGGAGGTAATGAGCAAGTGGAAGAGAAGATGAATTTATGTAAAGTGGCCAGACCTCTTCTGAGACGTTTCCCTGAAGCAACATTATGCCAGCTGTTATTGCAATTAGACTGCTCCAGTAGGAAGGAGAGCGTCTCTTATTCTTGTGGTATCTCAGACAAATCTTTGGACTGTGATATCTTGCAGCAGTCCCTGCTCACATCAGCTTACTTTGGCTGCATAGATCTGTCACTGTGCATGTGATTCATTTAGCCAATAGTGTATATAGTGGAATCTCTGTGAAGAGAAAGTATTGGAAATGAAGAATCTCCTAGTGATCTCCTTCTGACACTGGTTTGCAAAGAATATTTGGAAAAGTCACCTAAGCCAATTTTTCCAAACTTAAAGTTGTGAATTTAAATTCCATGTTTAAGCATCTAAATTAGTGGTCTGATTTTAATGTGTGCTGACATTCACATTTTCAATCGACTTCAAAAGAAGCTGTGAGCACTCAGAAGTCTAAACCTATGAAAGTCAAGCCAGTTAGACACTCAAACTTGAAAGGTTTCTCCCATACTATTATTGTTATTTGCATTACTTTAGTAGCTTGAAACACCAGTTATAAGACTAAAGAGCTAGGTACTGTATTTTATCTCTCCTTTTTATTTTTCCTCATTTTTTTATGGGTAAAACCTGGCCCACAAGAATGTTGTGATGATTCTTCAATACTTGTATGTAGCTTTGAAAAATAAATGTTGCAAACAAAGAATATAATTATTCATGGAAGAAAATAATATTCCTATTATTCATTCCTTCTTGAAAAAATCTCCTTAGAACTTATCCTTATGAAGCATTATGTACTATAATAGCCACTACACACTACAAAATATGGAGGTCAAATTCATAATTTTCTGTTAAAACATATTTTAAACTCATAGCAGTTTGAGTAGTGAACAAAAATCAAATAATTGTATACTTGTTAAATTTGAACAGCAATTCACCTTTAACAGCTCCTACACAATACCCAGAGAAATTAAGTTGTACAATGAAACACAAAGCTTTCCTTAGAAACTTTTGTCTTAGCCATACCTCTTCATTTTATTCATGCTGATCCTTTACCAACAGAACAGTAGACTCTTTGTAACTGGAACCTATGTAAAGCTTGCTTTTCTCCCTGTGGATTCACTAACTAAGCTGCTTGGAACAGCTTTGATGAAACCATCTTCTTTCACAGAATGCAGTTCTGTCAGTGCTGATAAATTCCACAAAATGGTGTCATTTTAACAGATGTTTTCTTTGGGAATCTAAGAAGGAAACTGGTAGTGCACTGGTATTTTCAGAAAAAAACCTTTATGGAAATGGTTTTTGTTTACATATTTTTGAAACCACAATCTTAAACAACACAAAATATTTTCATTTTGCTAAATAAAAAAATAACTTTTGCACACACAATTAATTAAGAAATACTTCAAAGAACATTTTTAGGTTTTGTCCCAGCTTAAAACTTAAAAGTTTTTTTTTAAAACTTTTTAAATATTGAAGATCTCTGTGTATCAGAGTTTACAGCTTTGTGATTAGAAACACTATTGCCATTCAGATCAGTAACAGCAGAATTGTTATACCTGAGGAAAAGCAATTGTGGTCCGCTTGAGCTTTTTGTATGCCTAAACATAATCAACATGTAGTATCCATCGGGTCCATAGTCTTCAACTAAAGAAAAAAAAAAGGTAAGCATTTCTCTAGAATTCATTTATTTATTTATTTATTTATTTAATTAGAGCCTTTACTATTTTTCAGTGGTACGGCCCATGGCTATGGCATCTTACCACAGGCACTTCCCAGTGCTATTAGTCGAAAAGTGCAGTTTTAATATATGTACAAAAGTAAAAGTATTGAGTTTTTGGTTTGTTTGTTTCTTTGAGGGGTTTGAGTGCGGGGGGGGGGCCGCCCCCCCCCCTTGTTTGTTTGTTTGTTTGTTTGTTTAAATAAGGCAGGTGGTAAAGACCAAGCACTAACTGATTAATAAGTTTGTTCAAGCAAGCCTTCATTCAGCCATCAGGAATAAGTGCTCTGTCTGTTTGATAAATATCCATGCTAAACACAATGTCCTATGTAAACACAATGTCCTGTATGAACACAATGTCCTATAAGAAATACTAATTGTTTTAATGGGCAATTCTTCATAGTCTTTAACAGGTATAAATTGATCTCCAGAACTCAGATGTCAAAGCATAGTCCAAGTATTGCTAAGAATCCAACTTTAAGCACATTACAGTTCAAAAGAAGAAAATTTCTAATTTACTCCAGGGATAGAATTTATTAGGCATAGTAGTGAGGACTGTAGAAACACCAGCAAGTCAAGAATATTATTTTTCTATAAAGCAGATAATATAGTAATCAATCTAGGCAGCCACTGTATGTCTTCCAACACTTGGGATTTTAATAAAAGCAATCATCAGGATTTAGACTTTCAGACCTTTACATCCTGGACCATTAAAAACAATGATACATGATTTTAATCTGTTTGGTGTAAACTGATTGATTTCTTGCTTGTAAATTTCAGAGTCTTCAGATAGATCAATTTGCACATTTACCATATACAATTATTTTCTGTTTCCCTCTTTTTTAAAAGGCATGGATCATTTGGATCTCCCTTTTTTTAACTGACAATTTTCTGGCAGCTCATAGGAACAAAAAATAAAGCCTGAAGAAAAATGGAGGCATTTTCTATTAAGGGTTTAGCACAAGTGTATATGTCCTCTGAGTGCAAAAGGTTATGCATGCCTCCTTTATCAGGTGGTGCATTAACAACCCTATGTTTTATGCATTATATTCATAATGTTCCATGTGATTACAAACCTGAGAATAGATAGCTAACTGAAGTTTGCCCAAAAACTAAGAGAAAGGCATATGCTCCTGAGCAAAAGGACTCAGACCCATACCTTCTGTGAGATGTGGGGAAGTCATTCTTCTGAAAACTGAGTAGTGGAGAGGTCTAATGTGATAATGAAGGCTCATAATTCTAGCAAGTTTCCTTAGAATTGTAATTCAGAAATGTGAGCTGTGAAAAAAAGGGCAATCTGTGCCAGATACTGATTAAATTTAAGTCATCTATCCAAAGTAGTCCCTAGTTGCTTGTAAAATGCTCCATGTAATTACAGTAACTACACATTTTAAAGCAATTTACACATTAGCCTTTATCTTGGGTCTCTATTTGTGGGTGCATTTCTTCTTTGGAATCAATATCCTTAAAATATATGTTAAAAACTATATGAATTTGTAGCCATATAGACCCTAAAAAATTCCATCTCTACTATTATCCTCATGAATTCCTCTTGCCTTTTGGAGAAGCTTAGCTATAATCAAATATCACACTCTGGATGTTTAGCTAGCATTGTTCCGTGACCCCAGCGGTATTTCACAACCATATTTAAAACTGTTAAGGAGTTAGGAGTTGATGTAAAATCAAACCAAGATATATTAAAATGCCACCAGGATAAAATAATATTAAGGGCTAAACTTTGTCCTTTGTATGTTACACAGGTGCAAATGTCAAACTTGGCAAATCCTTTCAAAACTTTGTGAAGCATAATCTTTCAAATCTCTTCTAGTCTAGATTTTCCTAGTGCAGGAGTCATGCATGTAGTTACAGGATGAACAATGGCCAGATAAAAGGGGTCTGGCTCACTGTAGTGATATTCTAGTTTTACACAAGTGTCTGCAAAGTTTTCAGGGAAACTGAACATGCTATTTCATTAAAGTTTTACTGGCTAAAAACAGAATAATTGTAAGGAATGAATCAAACTCCTCATATTCAGTAAAACTGTTCCCATTAGAGTCGCACAGTGCAGCTGCAGGTAGCTTTAAGCATTTTTGTTGTTTTATTCTGTTTGTTCAAGGTGCTTTTCTTTATTGCCACACAGTAAAGCTCCCTGGTTATTCTGCATCTCATTCTTACCAAGGCTATTATCCTAACTGGGGCTAATAATATGAAGCATATTCGTGTTTGTTTAGGAAAACAAGGGTTACTAATGATAATCCAAAAAGTTGTTCTACAAAGGATTATCAGAGATGCTGTTTTCCAAAACAGCCACATATCAGAAAAAGGGAAAAGAACTTGTAACTCTTGTGATTGATCCTCTGTCAAGTCATGATGGCTGTCACCAGTAGTTATATACAGTAGTTAGTTTCTTCAACAAAGCAGTAAGCATTGATGCATTTTAAGCTAAATAACTTAGGCTTCCACTATAATATTCCCTTTCTTATCTCTCCCATACTTCATTCTCTAACATTAAAAGAGACAAATTTGCAACTGAAAAGAGCAAATGGCATATACAATATCCTCATGAAGTGCATATTACTGTACTTTAATATTAGTGCCCCTTACATATTGCCACTAGATTTATTATTCTTAGCTGTTGTTTCTGGCTAAGAATCTGGTTCTGCATACTCTACTTTGTGACGAAGAAGAACATGTGTAACATCAAATATTTTTTTTACGTTTGAGTCTCAGGAATTTTCATAACTAGGTTTATAAAACCTGAAATCCCAAGCACTTATTTCACTTGACCTGTGTGAGGTAAGAAATGAATCAACTTTTAAACATTACATATAGACAAAACTGTATATTTAAGAAATAATGAAATCATGAAAAAGAGGATGATTTTTAAACAGATTTTAAATGAAATGCTTGAATATGATTCTGTTTGAAGAATTTGAATCCTCTCTTGCACCGTCAGTCATCATCTGTTCAGCAGTCTGTGGTCAAGGATGGTCAGGGCTCTTTGTCTTCATCTATCCAGGAAACTCCATTCCCTGTCTTTGAAAGTGTTCAGTGGATAAACTCATGCATAGCTCTTAGATATTCTATGCACCTCTCTAAAGAATGGCAGAGATAAGTTGTTGGATTTTCCAGGAATCTTTGCATGTGTAATTTATTACCAAGTAATTTATTACCTATCATTTTTAAAGGGTTTTGTTCTTAGGTTTTTTTTCACAGACGTTTGTCAGTTAAGCTGGTAGATGTCCTGCTTCTTATCATATTAAGTTACATAAAGGTAAATTAAGGTACATTAAGGTACATTAAGGTAAATAAAATTTGAGGTAAGTATTCACTTTTTGTCACTGAATTAACAGTTTGTCCATGATCAACTGGCTGTCAGCTATCTGTTGACTTTTGCTACAGATTCTTCACTGAGTGCCTATCTTTATAAAATCCTCCCAAGTAGCCTCAAGCTACATTTTAGTTTGACTTGCATAAAAGGTAGTGCTCGACCTGCTTTGACTTTGTGGAAAAGCATTCCTGACCAAGCAGTGGAAACTGGCTCTTCCCACAGTGGTCTGTTGCCTCCTTTTGCCAGAAGTTTCCATCCTCCCATCTCTGCTTATGGAGGAGTTTATGGTACACATTTTTTTGCATTGCGAACAAAACGATCTGGGAAAGCCTAATGGAATGTCAAAGGTGACTATGAGCTAACTCAGCTCATTTGATTTGAAATGAGTTGAAAACTCAATGAGTTGAAATACTCCAATGACCTCCTTCCTTTGTCAGAGCTCTGGTATAGTAGCCTCGTGTGATGGAAAACAGCACCAACCAATTCACAGAGATCTTGAAGAAGACTTTTATCTGTATGCTGTAAAGCAAGTTCATAAGTCACATTACCTTCTCTACAGCCTTTACAGAAAAACCTATATCAACTGTGAATGAGGAGCTGACTTTTAAGGGAAGCCAAGCAACCAGCAATGAATTACAAGTAGGCAATGTAGGGTTTTTTTGAAGCTGTAACCATAGCCTCTATTGGTCATTTCAATTACTGAATGTCTAGGGGCAAAATGTCCAGGCCAAATTTAGCAAAGTCTCTAACAGCAGTAGTAAAATGCTGTCTCTGGCAAATTCTCTCTTCTCCAGACTGGTTCATTTGTAAAAATTACTGTCTAGGTGGTAGACTCTTCTGTTATCTTTAGCAAAGAGACTTCTGGAAGTGAAAGTCCCTTTCAAATAACTATTATGACTCCCAGTTTTTAACCCATCTTTCTCCATATAAATAACATATGGAAAGCTAAAGAACCTAAAATGCCTATAGAAATACTACAAAACAATCTCAGGCAACTGATGCCTCCATTATTTAATGCATTAGTAAGTCAGCTGATTCATCTCTGCTACTCTTTTGTCCTCTAATATAATGTTTGAATCAGGAATTGTTAAAGTTCTCATTAGGTTTGTTGTGGGGTTTCATAATGAATTCTTTTTTGCAAGCTGGAGACTCTTTTGATTTTTGCTTGCATATTCATAGAAGAACTATGTCATAAACAAAGTCTAAATCTGGTACTCCTCTCTTGCTAAGCCACTCTAAGACTGGGTTGTATCCTTCTACACTTTGCCCCATAAAGAAAACAATGTCAATGCCAAGTATGGAAGGTGAAGAAAGTTGCTATTTAAAGAACAATTTTCTGGCACATGCAGCAGCGTTGGAGATACACGATAAACAAAAAGATTTTACTTTTCTTCCATAGTGCAAAATTCTGCCTTTGACTATCCCCAAAGAAATGACAATACACTGCTCTGTGCAAGATGTTCAGTACAAGCCAGCTAAACAGTAGAAATATAGCTCTATTTACATATATGAATAAGATATGCGTGTATTTTCAGTCTTTTTTTAAGTCCACTCTCTGTCTCTAACACAAATACCCACATGAATCAATGAGATTTATCCTGTCAACATGAAAAGACAAGCATCTATTGATAGATAATACACATGAATACACTGGTCAAGGAAAAGAATCAGGCTTACCTGATTTGTTTCATTCAGCGGCAAGTGTATTTGCTTAGTACAGCAAAAAAATTCTGTGCCTCCTAATGATGTGGAACTGCATTCTTTATCTCCCCTGTTGCTAGCTTGCTTTTAAGGCAGAACTGGAGATATCTATCACAGCTAAATAGGTATTTTGTAAATTGTACCTAAATGTCTTTAAGAAAACTTCCAAGCCCCGTGTTGTATAACTATTGCCTGAGATATTATCTAGCTTGGCTGGAAAAACAACTTAATGCTACATTCTTCTCACCAATCAGCAAAACAGAATTTTGTTTTTAAGCTATTCTCAGATAACAGGCCAGTATTAAAGCTAGAATTTTGACTTCCATTTGTCATTTTCTTTTACACTACATGGGCCTTTATAGGGTACTCACAGAAATGTCAACAATAATGCACAAAATCAGTATCTTGTGACATAATTGATTAGCTGATCAGAGTTTCCTATTCTATTTCTTTAATACATTTTTTTCTAAGAATAATGGTTATATTTATGGAAATATAATAATTTTCCATGCTAAAGTAAAATGATATTTGACATTAACAAAAGGTCAGGTGTCATACTGTAAACCACAATGAGTATTGCTTGTAAAGATTATTGAATTAAATGGTACATATATTTGACAAAGTATAGAATTCAAATAACTGCCGAAGTAGCAGTGCCCTTTTATGTGCCATGGATTTATTGACATTTGCTAACTGTAAAAATGTAAAACAGTTTGCACATAATAGGCATTATCTCTTTTTTCTTTTTTTTTTTTTTTTAAGTCTAACTGGGGAACACATCTTTTTTCATTCCTTCTCCTTTTGCACACACATTTAGACAGATATCTGTTTGTACACCCAACTATTTTGGTGGCTCTTGCAGGCAAATATGTTCACTTTTTGAAGAGATTTTCACACTATGCATAGTTTAAACTGCACTTTTTTCTTTTAAAAAAAAAAAAAAAAAAAAAAAAGCAGACTTGATCCAAGGCCTTTCAGAGCAACAAGGTAACATGAGTGTGAGGATAGCATCATAGCTTCTCTATGGTATTTGCTTACACCACAGATCTATCAAAGTTCAGTTTGACTGACTGTTCTTAACTGAAGTGCCAGACATTTTAAGGGTCAGAAGCATTGTCAGAATTATGCCAGAGCTTGTCTGGATGAAACACCAGTTCTTCAAGAATTGCCAGTGTGTCATTTCAGCTCTCAGGGCAGATTAGCTAAAAAGGAATTTTAGCACTGATACGATTGAAAACTATTATTATTCAAACATAGCACCTATTGTCTGTGCTTAGTTAATAAAAATAGAAAAGCTATAGAGAAGAAGGCTAGTTCTGTTGAACAAACATGTCCCGCACTACTATAAAACCCATACAGAGATGAACTATTTATTAACCAAATGAGTTGTTTCACTTTAAAGGGACATTACCACATTCACTTTAATCTGTACTTTCAAACAACTTTCTCCACTAACACCAGATTAGTTTATTATGAAGGAAATGTTTTGTTTCATTTTGTTTCTTTTCTTTTTTTAATTTGCAGCATATCTTGCATTATATGACCCAGCCTTGCCAAAATCTCAGACTGGTCAGTTCCATGTTCAATGTTGAAGGGATATTTTGATCTAATAATCTATCTTTTTAATAGTTTTGTATATTAAAATGTGAATTCAACAGAAGAAAGCAGCTGACATATTTTCATTGCTCATCATCCATTTGTCATCAGTAAGGGTGCTATTCAAGGTACATTTAAATCCTCCTTTGTTTATCCTTTCCGGACCTTTCAAGTTTCCAACTGGTGAGACCAGCTCACTAGTTCTGCTAACTCAGGGCTGTTTCTTTGCATTTCTTTCTTCAAACTCACATCAGCTATTACACTCAAGAACTGAAGTCTTAATTATAAAGCAGCAGTTAAAATTGAAACAATATGTGTTGCTTTTCTACAGAATGAGTTTTTAAAAAACCTCATAACCTGCATGCAGTGTAGTATCTAATAGGTTTATTGTGCAGAGTACTTCAGGTTTTGATGTGGGAATTGCCATGATGGATAGATAGAAACCTCGTTTTCAATGAACAGAGGCAAAAAAAATAGTCACATATAATTCAACGTCAGCACTCAATTTTCAAACATGGGTGCTTTAACAGTACTGCCAAATCTTGCATTCGGTCTATTAAATCAGCACTTAGGCAAATAAAACAGCCATTTGAGTGACAATTTCAACATACTAATGAGGTATTCAGATGTCAGCAATTGAAAAATACACGTTGGCTTTTTGAATTTAAGCCAAGGTTGGTTCCGGGCTATATTAAGAAGGCTTAAGACTTTATAGAAGGATCAAAACCACTTTTGAAGTTATCTCAATTTTTCTGGGACAGAGGCATATTGGATCAGATTTCTTTGTCAAGTTTTCTCTGTTTACCTATATTCCATTGGTTTTTGATGTAAAACGTTCTTTTGTCACTTTATTTGGAGATGAAAGGTCAGCCTTATGCTTTACTTTTTTAGAAAAGAAATAATTGGAAATTTTATCTTTAATTATGACTGTAACTTATGAGAATAAACCAAAGTATGGTGCCATTCTTGTTATAAAACAGTACGAGCGTGCTGTCTACAAACCTTCATTCTTACTAGAAGCTCACAATCCTAAACTCTTTCTAAACAGATTGGAAAAATTCCTGCACTAGATCTAAGTGCAAGATAATACAAATAATGCAAAACAGAAGACATGACAAAAAATTCACCAATATAATAAGCAGTATTCTTTGTGAAGCATAAGCCTTATCATTCACAGGTTCATCAGAGCAAAGAGGTTTTAAGGAGGAATTTGAAGTGGAACAATGATGTGATATTTAACACACAAATTAGCTCTGATATTAATGGGCATGATCTCTGCCTATTCTGATAATGTAATCTATTTTAGCTTATTTGCTAGCTCCTTGAAATTGCTAGGTACCCATTTACTGGATTAATTAATTAAACATATTTAAATTATGCATTAGTCATGGCTTTAGAAAGTTAGAGTAAATAACATAGGCTTTATTAATTCTCTCTTGTAATTCTCCTATTCCCAGTCTCTAATTTTCATTAATTTTACTTTCTTTTTTTTTCTTCCTTCTAATTTTTTGTTAATTTTTAAAAAATACTATGGTTGTGTCAATACTGGCTGAGAAAGGAGCAAGTGTCCTGTCTCTGGAGCGACACCAGAACTGATCCATGGAACAACTGAGCACAGGGTTGCCCTTAGGGATGGAGTACACCCAGTTTTCCCTATGGCAAGTTGTCAAAGTTGGAGGCTTAATTAAAGCAAATTTTTCTAATGCAAAATATTTTCCACCACTTTTATATCTTCTGAATTGTTCTGCATTCATACAGGAGACAGAGAAATGTAAATGTCAAACATTCACTTCTGTTTAAATGGGCTCATTATACCACAACATGTTGAGATTTTTTTCCCTACCGGCCGGTTCTTTTCACTGTCGTATCCTGTAAGCACTTTCCTTGCACCTGTCTGAGGAAACTAATCCTCTATTAAAACATGTTCAAACTGAGTGAAGGCAGAAATAGCAGTCATTTCACTCAAAGAAAATGAATCAAAACCTTGTAAAAATAAATAAATCAGAGTAGCTTTGGTGAAGACATTTGGCTGTTTGGTCTGTACTTGGAGCTTTGTTACCTCACTATTTTCCATCTGGAGAGCAGGCTTTGCCCTTAGGGCATGGGCCTATTTTGAACACAGTGTGAAGAAAACTCCCCAGATGTAGGTTCTCAGCAGTGTCATGGGCATGCCATACAGATATCACCAGTCTGGGGCACAATCTTTCTTCACAAGTGATCACCCCCGAGACTCACCATAGTCTCATTTTCTTCTCCAGGAACATGGTTATTGACTTAGATGGGACCATAATTATGAATACTAATATGAATCATGTCTGCTAACTCTTCCCACTTTGGTTCACTGTTAGTCTCCACAGGGAGCTGTGGGAACATTGCAGAGGAAAGCGATGTCACTGACCAGTCTGTTGAGGAAAGAATCTGCCTTTACCAGATAACAAAGAACTACAGTCTGACAGGGTAAAGGAAGAGGGAAAATCTGTTCTGACATGGTAGATCAGCAGGCTAAATTCTGTGTGCCTGAACTGCACAATCTAAGAGCACAGATCCCATGGAGCAGCCTTCATCAGTATAAAGTATTGGACTAAGAGCAGCGTACAATGACCATATTAAACTAGAAAAGTACTCATTGCAACCGCTGCATATGAAGCCATGTAGGTAATTTATGATACAAGATCAAACTTCTCTTGAACCAAACCCACATATGCTAATGACACTGGTATAAAATCATGGATAAACACTGAAATGTTTAATCTGAAGGCAGTAAAATTATATGACTAAATGTGTCTGTTCATTCTAGTTGCAATGAATTTTCAACTTTTTTTTTTTTAATCTTTCTAAGGTGGATCTATGGATGGATTCTGTTGACATCTGATATCAGTATATGTTTTATAAACAAAAAAGTCACTGGAAAATTCAATGCTGACAATGTTCTCTCCTATTTGTATAGCTTTTGTTCTTATTCAGTTGGCAACATCATCTCGAGAGATGTTTCATATTTCATGTTTGACTAAGAAATTTGAAATCCCTCTATCACAGAACTGATTGAAGAATTGTAGGGATTGGAAGGGATCTCTAGAGATCAAGTCCAGCTTCCAACATATACATCATATTACAAGCATATCCATCACAAAACTGCACACTGAAGTGAATATGTGATATGTTATTTTATATTGGTCTTAACTACCTCAATATACACAATCTGATATATGCTGAAAAGATTCCTTTCATAATGCTTCCAAAATACAATTAGTGCTAGCACATTTCTGAAGTAGTGATTGTATGGAGCAGTTGGGAACTGATTGTGATTCTGATTATAGATTCCCACAAATGGGTAAAAATGATAAGAACCCATTTATATTGCTTCACAAGTTTAAGTAGACAAAGAAATTGTACCATACCAGTCATTTCACATTTTGAGCAGATGAGTATTGGTATGGCAGACTTTCCTCTTTTCCTATTAGCATGTGTTTGGGCATCTGAACTTTGTTCTGATACAGAACAGCATAAAAAATGATACTCCAGCAATGAGAAGAAAATGGCAAGTTCAACAGACTGCTAAATCATAAGGCCTGCAGAGGTTCAAGAGGGATAGCTTATATACCAACTTGTGCTAATGGCTGTACTTTAAGACAAACAGTCTCTAGCATTTAGAGACTATTTTGAGATCTCATGCCTACACAGTAGTATAATTCATATAATTCAAACTATGAAGCACTATTGTACTAGTAGAGGAAAACATTACGTATCTATAACAGAAGAAGTTTTTAAGATCTTGGAAAAAATGCATTACTAAGTGTATGGGAACTATTAGGCCACATCTTGACTCAGTAATTAAGCACCTGGTGATAGTCAGACCCGGGAGCACAGGTGGAAGCAATTCACCTGTGCTACCAGAAGGGGGTATGTCCTGGCTCCACCTCTCCCTAAGCTTGTTTAAGGGCTGGGAGCTGTAAGGGAAGTATTTCTACTTGGTGGTTGCCTGCTTTGGAGTGGTTGGTAAACCTTAATTCTTGGAAAGGGGTAAGCGATTCTTTGTTACTGGATTGTGACTGCTACCTTTCTGCCTATCCTTACATTAACATTGAGTTGTTATTGTTTTATGGTGTTTTTTTCACAAAATTAAATATTTATTTCAAATGCCACATTTATACAAAGAACATACACCCATAAGTAATTTAACTTGAAGGTTTCGGAAAGTATATCTGGGTACAGTACTTGTGGCAACTTAGCAAATTACTTTAATTAAAAATATTCTAGTTGTTTTCTATGGTGCTTACTTAAAACATTCTCTATTATTTTGTTGTTGTTGTTTTTAATCTATTTAAATGCTATGCTATTCATTCTTGAATCCCTACACTCCATGAAATCTCAACACAATAATCTAGTTTGTGATGAAATTCCACTGACTTCAGTAGAGCTAACCCTGAGGTGAATAAAACATGATATCTTATTGTTCTGGTCACCTTGTATGGAAGCCTTTTTCATTTATAAAATAATATGGTATAATATATTCTTGTTATCAGTCTTGCCTTTAATAACAGTTGTAAATAAGCAAAGCTCATATGATGGTCCTATTACTTACTTATTAGCTTCAGATACCATAATGAATTGTACAACATACTGAGAGATATGCACTTCAGGGGACCGGCATCTGATATATATATATATATACATGTAGCTCATCTTAACAGTAATGAAAAACTTAGATAGCATATCTTGTTTAAACATCTTGCATGCAACATGGATAAATGAAAGACCTTTTACTATTTATTCAGAAGTGCACAGGATAGAAATATGCACTCTCATGTCCAGGCATGAGAGGAATATATAGGTTATAAGCTACGTGGCGAGAGAAGTCACAGATTCTTTCCAATTCATTCCATTTTGAAGGCCTGTAAATCACAGATGTCCTACTGTAGCCAATTTGAGAGACTACAGGGATACAAAAGACTTCTGCTGATACTGTCTTCAGGGATAAACGTAAAGCTTGTTCTCAGCCAGGTGATCTGTTACTGTAATGCAGTTCTTTTTCTGTACTCTATGTGTACAGCCTTTCTCAGTCTCTCTGTTCCAGCCCAGAATTCTCCTTTATGCTCCCTTGAAATCCAGGTCTTTGACTCAGATCTCTCAAAGTCTATTTGGCTGAGGAATATCCTTGCTTCCTGCTGCTCAATACCCTGAGCGGGGCCCTAATTTGCTGCTTGAGTTAACTTCATCCAGGCCATTGGGCTCTTCTAAATCCCATCGCAGGGACTTTATGATATTCTTAGTTTTATTTTATTCTGAAAACCTCAGTGCCTGAGGTTATCAGATTATGGGAGTTTCATTTCTCAGTGAAAACACAAACCTCAGAAGCTACAAACACAAGAAATAAATAAGAATCTAAATTTTAGTTCTTGAAGGAGTTTTAATCTCATTATTTCTGGGACAAGCCCTTGATTCTTCCAGAAGCACAAATCAGGATTGTTAAATGCTTAGCTATTCTGTGTGACTCTGCTATGAAAAATATTTTATCAAGAAAATTAATTATAATATTTCATTTCAAACTCATTATTCCATGTATTTCAAGGAAAAATGTTAGTGCTTTTCATGATACCATATCTGCCATTTTCTGTTTTGTCTAGTATCATAAGCACAGTACTGTTGAAGTCAACTGCACAACTCATAAATTCTGTCTACCTAATGATATCTAGTAGTTTGTAATCTCTAAAAACTGTAGGTTTAACTGACAAATCTAAGGATAGCATTCCTCTCCAAGAGAACACACAGAGTGACAAAAAATATTTGAAATTATCTCAGAGCAAATGCCAAAAGGAGGAGAGGTACTATGATGGAATTTCTTCAGAATTGTTAATTTCATAAAAATGCTGAAGAAATTAGAATAGAGTTTGAAATGAGGATCCAGCCAAACTTCTCTAGTGTAATACTCAGACATAGTAAACAATTACATTACATAATCTACCTATCTGAACAGAAATGATAATTAAAGTAATGCATCAGTGTACGTCATTGATTTATGAATTTGTTTAATGATTCCTGTTAGAACACCAGAAGCTGTTTTGCATTCACTGAATTTAAGAGACAGTATATAGTTACATGACCTTCTTCTAAAGAGGAGAATAATATTGGGCTATTTAAAGAAATCATAAAAGAAGTGTTGTTTTAACATATTTTACAGCAATTTAAAAATAACATTCCAAAACCATTAATTGTCTTTGTACACAAAGTTGTTCTTCTCTTTCACTCTACCACTACAAAAATAGAGGAATTCGCATAGTCAGTGCCTGCATTTTGCACTAGAAATATATTGGTTCCTGTTCCAAAGTAGAAGAATCCAGTGCTGAATTTATCCAAATTTGGTCCAGATTCATCCCATAAAAGCAACCCATATTCTTGCCTGGAAGGTGGTAGCTCACACTCCACACTCAATTACAGTTTTCCATTGGCATTTGGAGTGCCCACCCAAAGTCAGAGTTCTGCTCTGTGAATTGTGGTTAACACTGAAATACAGTCTCTGACCCAAAGCGCTTATGATCTAAGAATGCAGTTGGGGAAAACTGTACAAATGAAAGCATACAAATAACAACCTCCTGCTGAAATCCAAGGAGATTTTACCCTCTGTTTCATGCTAATTCTCAGTGATACTGAAAAATGTCGCTCACAAAGAACTAGCAAATATATTATCTTGCTGTTTTGGAGATTGGGAGCTGAAGCAGAAAAGGATGAAGTGTATTATCCTGCTCTGTGCAGGAAGTCTGTGGTAAAATTAAGTCTTAAAAACATGAGAATAGATTTTTGCAGCAGGACAACATACCTGATTCCCTGCCATGGATGTATTCCGTTCTGTCTTTAACAGTTCTGTGATGGGAGAACTGTTATAAGAGAACCCACTCCTAAATATGAATCCATTAGTGGTGGTGAAATCCACACTAAATACTAAGAGTAAATAGTATCAAATGACTTCAAACCTTGACACAGCAGGAAGCATCCTGAAAGTGGGGAAGGAGGAGTCTTTAAAATTAGCTGCTGTAAAACAAATGGAAAGGTCCAGAGGGTACATTTGACATTTATCTGTGTATTTCCTTGCTTTTGTTGTTTTGTCATTGTCCTATCATTCCATTCCCTTGATTTTGTGTAAACTTCCTTGTTTGTTTGCTTTTCTGATAACTTGTAGAGTAAACGACTCATTTGAAAGAGAAAATGCAGCTGGGAGAATAAGGTGGGGGAAGGGCTTCTAGCTGGAATACTTTCAACATGCCATCATAGTTGCTTGTGACTTTGAGCACTGTGAAACATTTGTTTGTCTTGCTTTCTTTCCTTGCTTTTCACAGTCCTTCAGTTTCCCAAGCAGCTGAGAGAGAATCTCCTGCAATACTAAACACATTTTCTTATTTACTGTTAAATCAACGCTTTCACACGTAACAGAGATTGCAAATGTCAATATATCTTTTTAATTGAATGTGGAACTTGCCACTTCGGGTTGTAAGTCCCTTGAAGTCCCAGAGCCCATTTTGGATAGGGCTGACAGTCCAGAGAATAAAGGGAACAAGAATAGAAAGCTCTTTCAATCAGAGAACCAAATGAAACACTCCTTCAGTTTGTCAATAGACTTCAGTTCTCAATTACACTTTTTCCTGTGTATTTTGCCTGACAAAATCCATAACTGACTTAAAGAATAACAACATGATGATCTAGAGACCAACTTTTTATCTCTTCTTATTTTAGCAGCACAGTTGTCTTAGACAACTTTAATTTTTGTATAACTACAGAGGTGAAAAAGATACTGGGAATTTAGGAGAGGGATGGACCTTCAGTTTTAAGATGGACTTTGTCATATCAACATTTTGTTCCCATTACCTGAAGACACTGACATTCATATTTAGAAGGTGAGGACGAATAATGTTTACAGGTGGAAGCATGCAATAGTCCAAAGGAAATTGTTGGGGATCTTTTTACTCTGAAACAAACAGTAGTGTCAATCTAATAATGGCCTGTAGTTTCACAAGTATTAAAAGAGAGCAAGAAAGTACAGACAATGGATGTTCTGATGGATGTTCTCTTCCAGGTCTGGATACATGATGACTACCATCATTTGATTCCTTCGCAACACTGATTAATAATAAAATACTGTGATAGCATAAACTGCTAAAGTATTTGAAAGACATGCAGTGGAGATTGGCAAAATGTACAGAAATGAGAAAAGGAAATGGGAGAACAACACAGAACTCCTTTGCCACGTGAAAGTTCAGGCTGCCCTATAGAACAGCAGTGGCTAGGGAAAGTCAGCACCTCTGTGCTCTGTGAAATTACCAATAGATAGAGAAGTCCCATTGGCCTCTTCAGCTTTTTATTCACTGACCTGGTGTCAAAGTCAAGAGGTAAAGAAACAGAAGAGTCTCTTTTGCTCTCACTTCAGAAATACTGCAGGAGCTGATACCCATTGCACTCTTTAAAGACTAAATTAAGTCCTCAAGCATGTTAAATTTGAGGACCTTCCTTCTTGTGCAGGCATTTAGAGCCAGGATCAGTAGATATTGTTCAAAAGACTGTCCAGAAATTTTGGTTGTTTTTCTCTTGCTGTAGTGATTTTGAGTTTTCATGGAACTTATTTGCTGTCTGTACCATTCTCATGTAATATCTGGATTTTATGCAACTCTGACATTTGCTTATCTTTATGCATTGTGGGGGTCCACTGAAGTTAGGAGGGCTCTTTAATATACTATGTATTGGATTAGGCACTTTTGTAATTCTTTGAAGGATCACTGCACAACCAGGACCAACGTAAAAGTTTATCACCATTACCAGCAGAAATTGTCAAATTCTTAGTACTCTCAGTAGAGACTGCCTTAAATCTAGCAATAAAAAAAATCAGATTTTGCTTTAAAGAGCAGTTTGAAAGCACAGCTTTGAGTGAAAGCAGGGTATCAGTGTGAATATAAAACTTATTCAAGCTGTCAATCTAGATGCCTTGTGTCAGTTAACATGCCTAGCTTTAGTGTTATTACTTATTTGCATGTTTACCCAAATGTAGGCCGGCACTTTCTAGCGCATGCTTTCTTCTATTGAACAGCTTCTCTGAATCATACGTAATTGAGTGGTATGTACCTGTGAGCTTGTACCAAGCAAACCTTTATATGTAGGCAAGACAAATTGGCTTTGCTCTGTATATCTCCCATCTCCCCTCGTTATTTCAGGTAGTGGATACTCCTGTGCAACTCACTAAAATGCACACTGTACTTAAATACAGAAAATTCCACCTAGGTAGTTTTGCTAAAGCAGTAAAATCAATTTGACATTTTAGTAGCCATCAGTCTTAAGTAATGAGGAACTGTCCAATAGCAGTATCTCTTAGCCATCTGGGCTAGTAAATGAAAATGAAGCTTAATACACATCGTGTAAAATATGGAGTCTAGGAGCAGTAAACCAAAACAAGCAAAAATAACAAAGTCTATTAAACAGCAAAAATGTACAGAATGCTGATAGTGTGGTTTGGGTGATTACTGTAGAAGTGTTGATGTCTTCCACTATGTGGCTGCATGACAAAAGGCAAATATGAGGGATAAACCAACCCTTGAGACAAGAAAGCAAAGCAATGCAGAGAACCTGAGCTGTATTAACCACAATGCAGTTTAGTATAAATTTGTCAGGGAGAGCAAAGTGCTTTAAGGTAGGATTATGACTTTAGGCAAGTCATATTTTATAAACAGCACCTGCCAACAACAGCCACAGAAAGCATTTTTTAGTATTGAACCCACTGAAAAATCATCTTTCTCTCCTCAGTTTTACCCTCAGCAGGAGCGTTTGAGAGAGGCAGTAATTAAGAGTAATTAGGAGTAAAAGGAACAGCTGTGGCCTAGCTGCTGGGGCTTGCACAGAGCCTGTTTCTGGCCCTGCTGACACAGTTGCCAGTATCCAGGTGGGGTTAGATGGTTATGGTCTTCCTGTGCTTGGATGTTTCCATAGAAATTGGTGAGTGTGTGGTTGTTCTGTTTTGTTTCTTTTTACTCCAGTCTAGGTGGAAAGTATTAGCCTAGGGGGAGTACTTGTAGGAGTGAATCACAGAATGGCTTGGTGGGTTGGAAGGGCCCTTAAAAATCATCTAGTTCCAAGGTTGCTACCCACCAGATTGGGCTCTGCTCAATCTTATCCAAACAGCCTTGAATGTCTCCAGTTTCCACAACTCCTCTGGGCAGCCTGTTTCACTGCCTCATCACCTTCTTCGTAAAAAGTTTTCACCTAAAATCTAACTTAAATCATCTCTCTTTTAGTTTAAAACCATTCCCCCTTGTCCTGTCTGTATCTGTCCATGTGAAGAAGTTGGTCACCTTCCTGTTTGTAGGTGCCCCTTAAGAACTTGAAGGCCACAGTGAGGTCTTTTCAGAGCCTTCTCTTACCCCAGCTGAACAAGCCTAGTTCCCTCAGCCTAACTCTGTAGGAGAGATGCTCCAGCCTCTTCTACATCTCTGTGGACTCCTTTGGACCTGCTCAAATAGCTCCCCATCTCTTCTGTGCTGGGTGCCTCAGCCAGTGTGCAGTCCTCCAGGTGGGGCCTCATGAGGGTGGCGGGAGCTAGAGTTACTCCTAAGGCCACAAAATGGCTGCTGTCCTCACATGGGGCAGCAGCCTGTCTGGAGAGCAGCGTGAGGTGGTTTGCTTGCAGGAAGATCAAATCAATTGAACTAGAAACTTTGTCATTTTCTCTGCATAGGACGCTTTCCTGGAAGGTATTGGAGGAAGTTGAAGAGCAGAAGGCAAGTTCACAAGAAATTCTTCCTGGTGAACTACTGCTCTATGCCCAGCCATCTGTTACTGAGGTATTAAGCTGAGGATGTAAGGATTCACACAGCACTTCTACCCTTCCCCAACACTCGCCCTTTCTGTCAGATAAACTTAGGGACCTGCTGTCATTAGTTTTAGGCTTCCTGTCACCATCATTCTTTTCCCTAATGCTGTTTGTGTTCCTTACGTTCTGCTGTTCCTCAGTGTTCCCTTGAAGGTGAGAGTTGGATGCATTCCTTCCTGAAGGGCTATGCCAGTGGTGGGTTTGGGCTCACTGTACTTTGCCAAGCCCTCAGTGAAGAAACAAGTCTGCTAAAAATACATGAAATAAAAAAAATCCAACAGCAAAGAGCAGGCAGGTAGGTCTTTGGCTGACACTTACTTTAAGAATAAATATTCTTAAAGTGATATCCTGGGCTGAGGCCTTCAGTGATGAAGCTACAAAATGGTTAGCTGCTAGCTGCCCTGCATCTTTCTTGATGTGTGCAGTGAGGAGTACATCCCCTTCTAGCAGGTTTTGCTAAAGCACAACCTGCTAGAAAAAAAAAAAAAAAAAAAAAAAAAAAAAAAAAAAAAAAAAAAAAAAGGTTTTGTAAAGTTAATCTATCTTCCATAAATTGTTTGCTTATATTTTAATTAAATAAAAAAAAAAAAAAAAAAAAAAAAAAAACTAATAAAAATATTAAAAAATGGATTACAAAATGATTAAAAAAAAAAAAAAAAAAAACAACTGCTGAACTTAACAACCAATGATACTTTTGCATGTTTGTTTCCTTACAGTAGTACACTAGGCCATGTATTTTCTTATTAATAAACCCAATTTTGGTACATTGTAGCTCTCATATGTAGCAAATCACATAATCTGAAAACTAGTGTGGTTTTTGGCAGCGCAATATGAAATGTTTGTTCCCAAAAAGATTGTTTTAATCCATAGGCCTTGTTTTGATTTCTAAAGTGGCAGAGAAAGTGAGTTACTGAGGATTTCAGATGTGTGTTTGCTCAAGATCAAAATGATGATGAGTTACAATTGCCCTTAAAAGCGCTCAAGTCTTTTGATACTTAAGAAAGGAGGAAAGTCCAACAGCATCATTAAATACACTGCTATTATGCAGTATCTTTTCATGTGGTACTTCAATATGTCATTTGATTATGCAAGCCTCTCTGAAATAAGAGGAATTCTTGCTTCACTAATTCCAACAAAATGTATTATTCTCTTTATGGCATGTACTGGCACTCTACAGAAATGGTAAGAATAAAATGTTTGCCAGAGCATTTCTATGATTACACTTGCTTTGGAAACAATTAAACTTTTTTGTGGATTAACTTCACTCTTCAGAGACCTATTAAGGGGAAAAAGGCAGTGCATTACCACCTTCATGAAGGCTATATGGAAAAATTGCCTTTGAATGAAACCAGCATGGGAAAAAAAAGCTCTCATCTGCTGAAATAGGTTGCAATATGTAGTCTTGTAGTGGTAGAAAACAAAACCAAAAGCTGACTGGCTCCCCTGTGGTCCCAGATAATCTGAAGATGATTGAGTCCTGCTTCTCTTTCTCTAAAGAAACAGAAAAAGGTGAACAAAATAATCCATGATAACTGTTTAACTGCTTTAATCTGCATAAAGGGAAGATTTTACTCTGGATAAAGAAGAGAAGTTAAATTATGCATATACAATCCAAGTATTTGATGTGTGTTATGGCCCAGTAGATGACAGCTTTGTTCTGTGTGTGCTTAGTATTTCTGGCTAGTGGTCTGTAAGCTTTTCAGAGCATCCAAACAATTTCAAACATCAGGCACATAGAGAATTCAGGCCAATGAAATCTGAATGATAACATTAAAATAAATAAAAGCAACAAGTGCTTTTCCCAGGGAAATAAGCCAAGATGAGTTGATAGTCTTGGGTGAAATGATGGTGCCCTTGAAATCTGCTACGATTTTTTTTCTGATTTTGACCAAAAAAAAAAAAGGAAGTGGCACTGAGTTCTCATTCTGATTCTCCCTTAGCCATGATGTGTGACTTTGGCAAGAGTATTTGGCCCGAAGTTGACAGTGCACCTGGATTCTTCCTGAGCACCTGTATTATGCTGGTTTCTGTGAAGATAAAATTTTTTCTGAATATATTGGTGCTTATTAAACTTGTAGTGTAGTTCATATTCAAGACTTCTTGGGGCAGGCCTTTATTTTACAGTGCAGTATACAGGCGCTTCAAGAGTGACTCAAGGACTGATATTCAAATTTGTGTTGCCTTGGGAGTGCTAGGAAAATCTGGCATTCTATTTTATAGAGTCTGGTAGCTGGAACACTATTAATTTCCTGTAATGGGAATGTGAATTTTGTGAGCTCTTGATTGCTAAATGTAAATAACATTTTACATATAGGGACCAGTGATAAAACTCTTCTAAGGACTTCTTGTTCTTCTTTGTCCATGTCAGAAACTCCTTGCTTATCCACAGGCATAGCACTTGGCCAGCATGTGACAAGAATCTCCCTAAGCGGCGTCACAATTGTAAAGCCAATGGAATGGAAAGATGGACTACATCTTCTGATTTCCCATACTTTAACATTTGTTATGTTTAAATACGTTTAAAGGCCTAGAGAATCTCTGATTGGGTGCATTAAGAGGAAATAAGTTTGCTCTTTAATTGCATAATCTTACTGGGTACTAATATAATTCTCTCTTCAGTGCAATTGAGCTTAATGTTTTTGTTACTTTAATATATGTTTGGTGGGATAAGAGGTGTATGATGTTGGTTTTTTTTTTTTAAAAAAAAACTCCTGGAAGCTTTGTGACTCTGTTGCTTGCTTGCTAATAAAATGATTAGCTGCAGTCCTGAGCTGTAGTTAAAGGCATCCTAATACACCCTGTAGTTTTGTAGATGGGATTTTGCATTGAGAACATACAGAAATATGACTCTGGGAAAGGGGTAGAAAGTGAGAGGATGCAGTAGTTAAAATTGTATGCAGTACTTTCTTTAGTATCGGCAATTAATTGCAGGCAAAAACAATCCTATTAGCTGTTTGCAGAACTCAGGTACTTCAAGATGCCTTGTAATATAGACTCCTAATCGATTTTATTATTCTTTCCCTCTGCACCAAAGGCAAATTCATCTCTGCTATCTCTTAGTTTGTATATTGTTTTTTCTTTGCTGTGGTGAAGTTGTCTTTCTTCCCAAGTTTATTGCAATACATTTTGCTTTTTCAAATTCTATTTTTAAGCTTCTTGTAGAGGTTTTCTCCTCAAATATTATAATGTATTTTAAACGTGTAGTTGAATAATTCTGCATAACATTCAGTAGTGCTTGAGCTGATTTGATATCAGGGCATCATTGCAATAAACAGCCTTTGGTCTCAATTCTGTCCTTTTTTGGCATTTAAGTTCAAAACCCATATTTCTTTGGCAACGAATCAGACTTCAAGAATGCTACCTTCCGTCATGTTTAGCAGGCAGGTTTTTATGTTGCTAGTATTCCTGGGCAAATAGTTCTAAGTAAAGAAACTGCTCTGAATATACTATCCATAAAATACAGAATTGTAGAATTATGCTTTGCATCATCAAGGAAAAATGAATAAATAACAAATGTCAATAAAAAGCCACTCAGTCTGCAAGCCTAGTAATATATCTTGTAAAAATAAACAGTACATATTTATAAATGTGCTCAGAAATTCCCACTCTGTTGCAAGCATGATGATTACAGCAAGAGGGGTAAGAATGATCGGAATTGGACCTAGGTTTGGCCGAGTCTACAGAAATAGAGCAATTACTTTGGAGTCTGTTTGTATGTACAAAAGCAGATGTTTTTGTTCCACAACAAACACCCTTGTGTTTAAATGTAAACTCTGAAGCTCTGAAATTACATAGACATGAGCATGTTCAAAAGCCTTGCTGATCTCAATAGTTAAATCTTGGTAGAAATCATACACCTGGAGTCATGCAGATTTTGCAGCATCCTGCTGTATCCTTTTATGCTCTAGCTACAGATATCCTTATTTACGATGCTCTGCTGAACTGTACTATCTCTTTAGGGTGTCTGTAAATGTGTATTGTGATTCCTCACCAAATTGAGGAGGAAGGAAGGTAAAGGAATTTTTTTTACACTTGTGATACTTACATGAGAGTTGTATCATATCTACTATTCTTTTGAGAAGAAATGAGAACTTTAAAATGAAGAAACATATTTATAAATCTAAAAATGCACATTTTAAAATATATTTTGGTACTCCATGGCACAAGTAATGATTGGATGGACTTGGGCAGTGGGGTTGTCAACAGAGAGCGCTGAAGAAATCACTTCAACACTGAACAATTCCTTTGCTAGGTCAGATTTGTAGTTATTGTGGACGTTTCCTAGTGCTAGCATACGAAAGAAAAGAATCCTTTGTCAGTGAAAGCATCCTCTAATTTGAAGAAGCAGCAACTGTATTGCTATAGTCAACGGGATAACAGCTGGCCCTGTCAACACTGCCGTACAAGCAGAGCTGTAGTGTTAGAGGTTTGGTTCTCATTTACAGCAGTAACTAGCATCTGAGTCTCTCACTACTTTATTCAACAAAATTAACAGAGACACTTTAAAATACAAATGTTGTACATAAAAGAAGATCATAAGGAGGAAACCAGTGAATTTAATTTAGCGTTTTACCATAACTGTGTATTTAGAGACCAAGAATAATTGTGCTACTCTTTTTTTTTTTAAACTGAAGTCACATTTTATAAACATCTTAAAATTTGCAACAAGCATTGGCTCTTTGCAGAATGAGATGTTGAACTGAGGCTTTAAAAAAGCAAGAGACATCTCAGTTAAGGTGCCAGATGTTTCAAAGCTACGGTAGTGTTTATTTCACTATCTACTTCCAAATCATAATTTACTTACTGATAAGTTGATTGCCATTAGAGTTATTGTTCAAAAGTAAATTAAAAGTTATGTCAGACTTTATTAAAAGGCAGTATTTGTGCATTCAACTAAACCTATTTTTTGTAGCGTTTGTCTCACCTTTATAAAAGGGTTACAGATAAAGGAAAAGTAACATGTTACATCCCATGTCAAGTGCAGCTGTTCTTGAGACTAGCAAATTGCTTTGTTACCTGAATCTTGTTTCCATTTAGAATGAAACTATTATTGCTATTATTAGTAGTAATAATGCAATATTTATTAATAAAGTAGTAATAATTTTGCAAAGGATTCAAATGTTGGACGTATTCTGCCAGAAGACACTACACTGGAAAACTGAAAGCAGTTTTCCCCCATGGATGAGCTTATTTTGAAGTCAGTTAATCTAAAAAGCCAGATGCTGGGACACGAGGTTGTCGGGGAAGGTGGTCAGGGAAGAGAAGGTGTTCATGTGTCAATGTTAGCTTGCCTGTGCCCTTCTCTTGGAGGAAAACAATGTTGGGGTTTTTTTCTTCAATAAAGGGTGGGGACTGGATGGAGGAGGAAAGTGTCTGAGTACATGGAAGAAAAACGCATTAAATAAGGCATCACTAAGATGTGTATAATTCATGTGCAGGGTATATGATAATAAAGGAAGAACTGGACCAAAAATGGCATAGCATATTAAGTTTTCTCACTGCTATTATTATTGTACCTTTTGCTGTTACAATATTGGTGACTGAAAGCAGCTTGTTTCAACTTGCAGAGCTGATGGCATGCTGGATGGCTTCCCCAGAATATGGGTGTCATTGGTTAAAGTGCATCTGTTGCACTTCATCTGATACTAAAAATATATTCTCAGTATTAGCTGTACTTCTACCTGCCAAGAAAAGAAATGCATAGCTTACTTTTCTGTGGTGAAACAAGGTGGTTTAGACACAGTTTGTACAATACATGCCAGAAACAACAGAGAAGCCTTTAATTGAATACTTCCATATATTTAGGTGATCTCCTGCAATATATTACTTCTACTGGCTTCTGTCCCTTTTGGGTTGCAGATAAAAATGTAATTACAAGAAGCTAACAGAACTTCATATTTTTTTTTTATAGGTGAAACCATTAGATCAGCCTTTTTCAGGTTGCTTTTGTTAAAATTCTGTTAAGGGGGTAGGAAAAAGTAATACTAAAGGAAAAATACTTCAATTTTAGTAGTGTGTTTTTGGCTGTATGATCTAAAACATAGAATATCATAGTAAAGCTATCCATTAAAATGCTGTTGCACATTAAGTAGATTGAAATTAATGTTATCAGTTTCCTCTGAAATGTTACAGTTTCTGTAACCTCTTTGTTCCAGTCCTCTTAGGTAACTTAGAATTTTTTTCTTTTAAAAAGCATCCCATTCTTGGAGGAAGTTGATGTGTAATTTACAAGCGAAGCTGCTTAAAATTGATCACTTCAGCAATGTTGTGCCACAAAAGTCTTTTGAAAGTTTTTTTGTTTTTGTTTTTGTTTTTTAAATGACACTGTTTTACAGAAGCCTTTGAACAGCTCAAAATAGAATCGTTTTTATTAACTATGATTTTGCTCCCTGTACGCCTCCTTAAAACTGCTTTCTTTGAATGTTTTTAAACACGAAATCAACAATTGCTTTGTTCCATTATTGAATCCACAGAACTAATTCCGGCAGTAAAGAGGGACACAACAAAATAAAAATGCAGGGCATAGTGGGGAAACACAATCTGAATGGGATTCTAGCAGGGCCTGGAACAGACTGTTATCCCGCTTTTCGTATGGCTCTGCCTTCAATAGTACTACAGACACTGCGTAAAATTGTAGATATTTTTATAAAATGTTTATCCAGTACTGCCTGTGTCACTTACAAAAGCAAATCAGTTTAGCTTTATGGTATATAAGGGTTTTCTTCATTATCTGAATACTGAAATTATTGTAGGTGAGGTTAAGGTTATTAGAGATGGTTTAAATGATTTAAAAACAGCGTTTATTAAGGTAAAGTAGAATTCTTCCTTAAAACTGTTGAGGGGAGAGAAGGGAAGGAGGAGGAATAGTCTTGAGTTTTAGAGAAGCTTTATTTTATTTCTAATTTTTTTTAAAATCATACATTGCAGTGACTGGAACTGTGTGTGTTCTCTGCTCTTTCCATAGAACGGCTTGGGTTGGAAGGGATCTTAAGGATAATCTAGTTCTACCTCCTCTGTTATAGACTGGCACGCTTCCTGCTGTTGCTGTCATTTCAAGGCAGCTGCAAGAGGAACCCAGGAGGTGACAGAGGCCTGGGATTGGTGCAGGGCCTTGAGGAATGTAGCTTGCAGGTAAAAATGGTGCTGTGCATTCAGAATGTAGTTACATTAAACATAATTTTAAAGCTTTAGAATGATACATCTTTGCCAAGCAAGTTTCACCAAAAATTAGAAATAGCAATGATGATATCAGAATATTAATGATGCTTTGTCTTTAGTTGTAAGATTATAGTGAAATAATACTTCTAGTCATGACTTATAGATCCCAAGTACTTCAGTTCTTGTGGAAGAAGTGCAAGCTTTTTCATTTACTGACTTCATAAAGACAGCCCTTAAAAGATCAAGGTCAACTTTCTCAAATGTTCTGATACTCAGTGGTGCCATAGATGCACATGTCCTGCCTTCCTTAGAGCTCCTTGTGTACAACTTGACCAAAATCTGGGCTGAAAGATACTGAGAAGCAAAGGTTTGGATGGCTCTTGATATTTTCTTGGAAGGGGTTAGAAGTGCTTTGTCAGATAGATGAACCCAATGTCAAGTAGCTGTTCTTCTGTTGGTTGGTTCAGGTGCGTAAAAGGTGAAATTAAATACCAAGTGGTTATTTTTTGAAGAGGAGTTAAGGCAAGAGTTGAATTCAAATACAACTTTAAACCTGGATCTAGGCTTGTAACAAACACCTTTAATTGTGGAAAGTTATTTCTAAAAGTCTTTAATTACTGGAAAATATTAGTGGTTGAACTGCATATTCAACATTTTAATCATGAAGGCAAGTTTAAAAAAAAAATACTAAAAAATCAGTCTATTTTTTTTAAGCTATTTTAGGATGTTTACAACACTTAAGTAAAGATATCTTGGAACATTTTACCTTATTCTTACCTACCAGGATTTACAAATAATATCACTTAGCTGCATTTTTCTTACTCTGCCGAAAGTGTATTTCTATCACCAACTCCCTAATATGCTGTAAATGTGATATTCAATACAGTTGCTAGTAGTGAAAATGGATAGCTTCTAGAGCTAATTATGTTGCTATTTTGCTTTTGGAAATAACTGTTGGCCTTTAAGAATCTGTGCATAAGTAGAGGAGAAAAAAATGTTTGCAATATTTTGTTTAATTTTGATGACTAGAGTCTGAGTGCCAGGCTAGTATCAGTGCTGTTGAATTGTTATAGCAAAATAATTGTGTTATTTTTACGAGAGAAAAAAACATCTAAGGCCTTACCACAATAAAGTCAGCCTAAAAATAAACCAACATATGAATATTGCAGTACACAAATAAGGGCAATATCGCTGTTTCTGGATAAAGCAAATGGGTCTTATTTGGCAGAGATCAATATGATTGTTATTACATCTTTACATATCTATTTTGTATGAATTTCCATCATTGATAGTGATAAAATCTAAGCCATGACAGTAGCCCCTAAACCGAATTATCAGTCCTTTATTTGCGTGTCAACTTTAGTCATTATCTCTGGATACATAGTATCTAGCCTCTCTTGGTCATAGAGGAATTGTAGGTTCATAGTGTAGGGAAAGGAAGCATAGTTAACACAGAAGCTAGATGGTTCCAGAGAACTTGTGTTCATATGTTTGGCTCTAGGTATTCCTTTCATATGCTGAAAGTGACTGGGTGTAAAATTAATTGAGTTTTCACATGCCATCTAATAATACTTTACTCCCCTAGGGTTCTTCTGCAACCCAGTCTCATCTATTTTCACCAGCTTCCACTCACAAATGCCAGAAGACCAGCTTAATGCTAACAAAGTGTCTAGCCTGGCAGATAAACCCTCAAGGAAGCAAAAAGAATTATCTATATTAGAGTGGCATTTCAGAACTAATCCCACACTCCAAAAAGTGGCATATTTGGGCCTAGAGATCTGCATTAAATAAGCAGGAGGTAAATTTGCAACAGAAGACTTATTCTGTCCTCCCTGAAGGAGTCTGTTATTTGAGAAGCCTTGTCCAGTAATGTGATGTGGGTCTGAGGGTGAGCTGAAGTACTTCTAAGTCCAGTGGGGATCAGATAGCGTCATCTTGTTTGATTTCTTTTTATTAGTTCTGCCTTTGAGTTTGTAATATAAGAAAGAATAAACTGATGAGGTCTTCTAAAACTGCAGGATTTGGGAATTTAGATATAGGAGAATTGTTTTCTATTGACAGTGCAGCAGAGAGAAAGGAATCGCCTACCTGGTAAGGAAGCTGAGATTCAGTGCACTAATTATAGCTAGGAAGAATTATCTAACGTTATCCTTTCAAACATGGTTCTCTGAACTGTAGCTCCCATGTTTTCCATTAAAATGAATGTTGAGGTATCTATGGTAATCTGTATAATAATCAGTATTGCCTGAGTGTAGCACCTCCAAGGTTACATGCTGCTCTCTGACATGTTTTCTGGTTCTGTGACAAATTCCTAAATTGGGTGCAAATGCCAACTCAAGTCCAGACTGATTTTTGAAATAGACTTTTCTTGGAAGAGAAAGGTTGTACTGTATCATAGCTAGTACCGGCTTCAGCTTTTTCTTGAATGAAATAACCAACAGCACGTGAACCAAAACATTGTCCTATCATAACATGGCTTCTATTGTGTATTCAGTCCAGTCTTCAAACATTATCATTGTATTAATATTTGGCTTAAGTATTTCATATTATACCTTTCCCTACCTACCTATGAGTTGCAGCAATTCCTGGATGAATTTGAGAAATTGGGTATTCAAAAAAAAAAAAGTGCATATAGAAGAAAAATCCCAAGTATTAGTGGAGGGCAGAGCAGGAGTAACTATGCTATAACTCTGCACTTCATTTTTAAGTGAAGTTGCTTTTCTTTAACAATGTTTCTTGTTTTCATACGTTTCTGAAGCCTCTCACTGCCACACTTTACTAGAGAAAGAAATATCAAAAGAGCTGTTCTTGTAGATCTGCTCTAAAGAGAACAAGAGATTTTTGAGAATTCTGTGGGAGTAATTTAATCTTAGATGTTTCCTGAGTAATTTTGCAGACACAAGAGGGGTGGCTGGTTCCGATTAAAGCCAGAATAAGAAGTTAAATATAGGCTGTACTTTGATATGAAATCTTCAGAGCCAATACTGGGGTAACCAGTTTTTAGCTATTTGCTGTCTGATTATGCCCCTGCAGTGTGCCCCTTCAGCTGTATCAGTGCTATCATATGAGAATTGGATCTGGGAACTGATCTAGGTTTTCTTAACAGAATTTTCTTGCAACAGAAAGCTGGGAAGGTTAATAAAAGTATGGCAAAACTTAACCCTTTTTGTTACAGACCTCTTCATATTTTCAAATAATGTTGGAAATAACTTTATTTACCTGTGAATGGCTAATTACCTTATTCATGGAGTGTATGTGCAGCAGTGTAAGAGTATCTCCTCTTTTTAATGAATTCTGATTGCAGATTCTTCTTTTATAAGAAAGTGGGAGTTAGGTCTTCCACTGGCTGAACCAGCTTTGATGCCATTGAATCATGTGGTCTAAGCAATACACAGGTATTGCTATATATATAGCAATACCACTCTTCAGATGGTGGTGTGATGTATAAAGGTTCTGTTGCAGGAACTAGATCCTAGTTCAGCTTAGCAAACATAGTGGAGTTCTCAGAAATAGTCTGTGTTGAGAGTGCTGAGTAGAAATAAACTAAATAAACCTTTCTGTATGGCTCGTTTAGAACACCAGGATCTTGTGTTTGAATGCCTGAGTCCTCATCTGGATTCATTCAGTAGATGTGGATTTATGCAAGATGCTGCCTATTTCCTACCATTTTTTTTAAATAAACTTTCATAGAGCGAGAAGTTTATAGGGAGCAATAGTTTTTTAAATGTGTTCTGATTAATAGGGACTACCCCCTGCCTTGCTTGTTTGACATTTGAACGTATCTGTTATTTAGTCCTAATGAGACAGATCTCAGCAAGAATCCACAACTGTTAATAGTTATTTCTACAGACTTATTAGTATGGCCATTTGATACTTGAACAAGGTTGGGAGGTTCTTTTTGTGCCTAGTAGTATTGCAGTGATGTAATAAAATGCAAAGTCAAAATGATTGCATTAGGGACACGATACAAATATATGGAAACTCAGATCTCTGGAAAACTGTTCTGGCTTCAGACTGACTGCTGTTCTGGATGATTATCACTTTCCCTGTGAAAGGGCAAGAGAAAATGGTTCAAGCAAGTAACAACTTCAAAATTTGCTTCCTTAGAGTTTCACATCATCTGTGTATGGAAGAAACAATCAGGTTAACACCCAAATTTAAACATAGAAGAGATGTGTTCTCATGATGTCAGTAATAGAAGTATGTGTAAAGCAGCATGTATATTCTGGAAAGGAAGCTAACCATTCAAGCCAAGAAACATAGTCTGGTACAAATCTTATTAAAAGTCCAAAGCACTTGATGATATACAGATAGGTGTAGCATAATGGCAGGAAGAAAAAGGAAAGGGGGGTTGGGCAGCTGTCTGAACCCTGCATTAGTAGAACCAGACAGTGCCAGCTAGTGTTTTTTATTGGGAGTAGCAAAAACAGACAGTAACAGTTCTACAATGCTATTGCTTTGTTTTACTCTGTCTGGAATCAGCACAGTCTAATGCTAGCAGGTTTCTGTACAGTGAGCATCTGGCACGAGTAGCGAACATAGAAACAGTGTGGGAGATTCCTCAAATTATCAGGAGTTCAGATCGTATTTGGAGAAATGCAGACTTATTGTCTTAAAACCACTGCAACTATAAAAGACATGGTGAAATAGTCAAGATATTTTATGGGAAGCATGCAGTTAGTTTCTAAAGATCTTCTGGGGTAAGATGCAAGAATTGATTGTCAGTCCCTCTAAAATGCACTTGGGTAGTAAAATGCAGAGGGGAAATAAAATCAGTTTTAATAGCTACATGTTCAGAGTAGTCATGATCTGAAAGTAGCTGCCTGTTTCCTGTGACGCAGCGCACAGTGCATAAGCAATCAGTAAAACCTTTCTGGCTTAATTTAAAGGACTGTAATTTTTCCCTCTGGTTTATTTATTGATTACATTTCATGTTGCTGGGATAAACACATAATACAACAGAAACTAAAATACCTATTTATTGGCAAACAAGTAGGGGCCTGTTTCAACAGGAACTTTCAGCCTTTATTGTGCATTAGTTTTGGTGTAGAGAGGAAGTTTGTTGTCTTTAAATTGTCACTTTTCATATTTTCAAACTTACTACTTAATCTCTTTGCCTAATGAGAAGGATGCATTGACTTCTATGGATATGTGTAACCAAAAGTAGAAAGTGGCAAAGGAGTAATATGTTTGATGCAGAAGGCCCTCTTGTATAACTGCACAATGTGAGAAACCAGGAAGGTCTGCCTGGGTTAGTGCCCTGTTTCTGGTAGCCCCACCTTTCTCTGAAATGTTCCTATTGTACACTTCGGTACCAGACGTGAAAGTTGTAACCAGCCACTCTCCTAGCCCTTCCTACTGTTCCTCCTGGAGACAGAGGCAGGAAGTCAAAGTAGATGCTTGTTTAGATGGCAGAGGCAGCAAAACAAGCCAAGCCCTTGCTGCTGTTTTGTCTGTTCCAGAGTCTTTAGGAAACAGACTTGTCACTGAAAACATGGTCTGGGCTGTGGGATAAGTGCTGTTACCCTTACCAGGGCTGGGCTGGCTGGCAATAATCCTATTTCATCATTCTAGGAATGGAAAGTGTTTTCTCTTCTTAAGGAAATAATCCTTACTACCTTCCCTCCGTCACCCCTTACCACTCCTTCCCATTTTGGGAAGCCTCAGATTAAATTTTTTGCCTTCTCTTTGAAGACAGTAGTTGGTTATTCCCTTTCTAAACTCTTAGCTGAAGTGCAAAGAAATAAATTAATAATTTCACTGTTACCTTTGTGTTGACAGTCCACTGATTTTTGCAAGAATTAAGAAAACTTCTAAATCTAATCAAAATTGGTAGTTTTTCGACTCATTAGTTTCCTAATCTATCCAAAGAATTACTGCTTAATATCTGCTCAGCAATGAGGATGGGGGGGAAGGGGCAGCATGATGAATGACTGAGGAAGGACGTGCTTCAATAGAGCTCTGCTTTGGTCTGCAAATTAAGCCAAAATGAATTGGGCAGAAACATACTTTGAAACAATGTCCTCTTGCCCCCTCCTTTTCCCGCGAGTACATTAATGATTACAAGATGTGGGATACATATCTGAGCAGCAACAAGAGCCTGCCTCCTAAAGAGGAGAAGAATATGGGAATGTACCCAGAGGAAACATAAGTTAACCAACAGGCTCTTAACATTAGAAAAAATACCATCAGCAACAAGGGATTGTAATACCACACAAGTATCAAAGGCAGGCTTTGCTTCTGTATTTTTATTGTGATGATAATAGTATGAAGTAGCCATTCTCAAATAAACAATTTTCCTTTTTTTTTTTTTTTTTTTTTTAATTGACTTATATTAACAAGTGGAGCAAAGTCAGTGAATTTTAATATATTAACAACTTAAGTTCCCTGAATGTTAAACAACTTTATAAGACTCCTTTATAGTTTTGAGGAAACAGAGGCATGGAGACACAAAAAATAAATAAATGAAAGGTGCAAATAGCAGGAGTAAAAAGCGGGTTCCTTGATTGTGTATCTAGACAGCAGCCTTTTGCCTCATCTTCAGTGACTTTTTTTTTTCTTAGAAGTAAAGGAAATTTAAGGAAGGGAGAAATAACACAGTTTTCATGAAACGATATAAATCTGTCTTCCTATGCCTCATTATTTTCTTCTCTAAGACATCTGGAAGAAAAGGACCATGTATTTTCTACCCCTTTCCCCGTATGCTGTGAATGTGTTTGTTCAGGATGGGTGGAGAGATTACATTCTCACCAAATAGCATTCTAAGGCTTGTCCTGTTTGTCTTACAGTTTACTTAAGAAGTTATTGGGATGAGTTTAACTTTATTCTGGTATCTTTACTCAAAGAGTTAAAATTCTATATTGTATATGTAATCCTTCTTATAAGCAGAGATAGTGTTTACTTGGTATTACTATTTTATTCCTTCATACCTTTATAAAAGACCTACTCTGTGAACTAAACTGCTTCTGGTATTCTCAAGGTAAAGCAGAGTTGGAGAAAAGCTGTACTATCCTCGTCTTAGTCTAGGACTGATGGTATGATGGATGTTTGTAAAGATACAATGGCCACAAAATTGTGGGGAGCTCTTACTAAGATCCTCAAGAGTTGCTGTAAATCTAAGTGAGCTAGTGCAGCTCTGCACTAGGAAAATCTGAACAGCTTTCTGTAAGACTAGTTTTTCTCATGCCTAAAAAAGTCTCCTTCCCTTCTTTCTCCCTGGACTGCCTGTCCTAAAAGCTCAGAGATGGACCAAGAGCCTTTGTACAGGTATTAAGGGCTGCAGAAAGTAACTTACCAAGATCTGTATCTTCCTTTCCAGTTAAACTAAAGACTAGGCCACTCTTCTATGATACTGTAGTGCTTAAATTATCAACAAAATTGGAGTAACATTTTGCTGCTTTATTCCAAGTTTAACTAATGGGGCTGGAGTACATTTGGATTCAAATTATGAACCCTGATCAGTAAGTGCATTCCATCACAGATACAGCCAGGCTGCAGCTTTCTGTGATTTATTCCATGGCTATTTTAGCAGTGAGAAAATGAACACTGGATACCAGTTTTCTTTAATGTCTTTAAAAAAAAAAAGACATTATTAGTCCAGGATCTGGACTGTCTTCTTTTGTTGTTACTGCCTCCAAAATGATTATAGTCTGAATTCATGTATGATCTATCGCATTATACAAGGACATTCTATGAATAACTTCAGCTAGTGCTGGCTTTGGAGAAGATATAAAGGCAGAATATCAAAGTCAGCAGTAACTTTCAATAATATGTTCCAGGGTTAGCTAATGCAGATCAAAGTATTCATCTATGTGGTATGTCAAGCCACAGCAAATTATATTATGGATCATATATCTTCAGTCAAAGCAAGATGCCACAGTAGAATGTGTTTGTGGATATGTAAATAGAGAATAAGTTAGTGTCTATATAGAAGGAGTATTTTTTATCAAATCAAGAATTTCCAGTAACTTTTCTCATCTCTGTTTTTTTTGGTAACAAAAAAAAAAAACCTTCTACTCCAAATTAGATATTCACTCTGCTTAACAATAGATGTTTTCCTGTATTTAGAATGTTTTCCTTGGAGGAAAATTAATTTAAATTTCTTTCAGTAATTCTGCTTTTCAAAGAACTTGGAAATCTTCTAGTTATTTGTACTGGTTATACTTATTTGGCTGTTAAAAGATATGCTGTCAGCTTCATTCCCACAGTTTGGATAACCGATAAGAAAGCAGCACTCCAAAGATTTTTATGCTAATTAAATGTTAAAACCAAAGTGTCAGCATAGGTAATCAGATCTGAGAATGTGCATATAGCTAAGAAAGCTAGGAGGGGAAAATCTATTATCTAGATAGGTGTGCCAAATCAGGGCTTTGTTGCTTTAGGTGTTTGTAAATGAATGCATATGCATGTACTACAGATAGTTAATGTACATACACACACAATGTATATATCACCAGGTTTTGCCACGTCTTATTTCAGGTTCTCCTCCCATTGTTAGTCTCTCCTTCAGATATTGAAAGACCTTTCATTAAAGAGCTTTGTAGAGTTCTCCTGAGCTCAAATGTTTTTCTTCAGTTCTTTGGGTCATCTTGTCCTTCTCTCCCATGGGAAATACAGGTCATATATGCTAACTTTAAACAGGAAATCTTGGTTATATTTCATGGTTCTCGTGCAAATACCTTCATTAGACTTACTGTCATCACCATCATTATTTCATAGGTTTATTTGAATTACTTCAGAGGTTCTTTTTCCCAGTTGGACTAAGAATTGACACCAATCAATAGAACTCTTCAGAAGACCTGGAAACTGTCATGATCCGGATACTAGAAGTGGCAAAGAGCTCCACCACTCTTTACTTCTCCCTCCTTCTCTTTTTCCTCCCACTCCCTTCATTTTAATAATATTATCTTTTTTTTATTTATTTTTGCAAGCCCAGAGAAAATATTTCTCAGAAATTGCTATTGCTGCCACCAAAGCTGACAGTATCAGCTAGTCAGGGAAGATGCAGTATAAACAGAGCTAAGCACTATAGGGGAAAAAAGGAGGGCTGGGAAATGCTTAGCTATACAATGCAGGGTTAGTTTTGATGAACTCACTTTACAAGGAGTAGGGGTAGGAAGTCCTTTGTGGAAGGGTAGACACAGATGCAAGAGTTGAAGTATATAGACAAGGGGAAGAGAGGAAAATAAAATAAACCACAACAGATAGAAGAGAAGGTCAATAAACAGTACTGCATTGAACATCGCTGACCAAGTCCTTTAGTAGATTACTTTAATAGAAATCCTGAAAATATAGAAACTGGAAGGCAAAGCAGAGGTACGGGTAGAAAGCAGGTAGTCCGGTACTATTTCTGTTACAGCATAGTTGGTGTCAGGTGGGGGAAACCTATCCAAGTCTGTCTTCTGACAGCTTTTAGGAAATGGAAAGGCATGGAATTCTACAGCCTTCATCTAGCTCAAGAAGATAATGCAGTCTAGCTCCCTTTCCACATAAGATGTCTTGAAAGTCTGTGTGAAACCAAAGCCACGTCTGATCACTGAAATATTTAAAAGTCATCCTTTTACTGTCCAGAAGAACTTGATTAATGAGAATAGGATACAGAGAGGACAAGCTGTCATGACTTTGAAAGACTGTTTTGTTGTAGCTGCCATGGTAGAAATGTCTAGATCAGGCCAGTTTCTGCTTTTTTGTTGTGGAACTGACACGTTCTACCATATTAGCAGGAACATTTCCCAACCTTCTTACAGGAAACAGGGCTACCTGTTTAACAATAGCTTTCTATTAAACCCAGTTTTCTTAGAGTTTCAAATAGCTTTAATGAAAGCTTGGCTGAACAGTGTGTGCACCCACACCCTACATAAAGGTCATATCTCAGAGCTTAATTGACTTGAAATGTAAACAGTTAAAATTCTGCTTTCTTATAGAATATCAGACCAAACTCTGCATGGCTGCAACCTAAGTCTTATTAACCAACGTGCAGCACTCCCAGTTCCACAGCAAGAATTTCTTCCAGCCATGATAGTGCCACAATATTTCCCTTGCTGGCACTGGTTTGCTTTTGTCTGGGTGCAGGGATGTTAATGATTCAGTAAATTAACCCACTGGAATATGTTAATTTAAAGGAACATTAATTTCCGTAGTGGATCATTTGGAAATTCTAATGTAAAAACAGACAAACCTTAAAGCAAAGCTCTTTGTGGACTGAGTATGTTTGGGTTCAGGTTTAGTAAAGAGCCTAGGAGATGCTGAAGACTGCAGAGAAGCACAGCCCAGACCATGGTGAAGGCAAATGATGAACTGTGCCTCAGGTTGACTAGTTTGTTGTTTGGTTGGTTTTTTTAGGGTTTTGTTGTTTTTGTGGGTTTGTTTTTTTTTGTTTTTTTTTTTTTTTTTAGGAGCAGGCCTGACAATTAATTGCCCAAAATTTAGAGATGCTTTAGAAGTAGTAGTGTAGTATTAGATAACTTCAGTAACCTTTCCTCTCAAGGTTAGTAGTTCACTGAGTTTTGTCTAGCAAGGGATGTCAGTTTTTGCTTTATTACACCTTGGGATGCCTTCTTGATTTAGCTGAGGTAATTTCATAAATGAAGTGCTGACCATGGGTGGTGCACTGCAGTTTGTCACCTGTTCAGGTCTGTGATTAGTTGTGCCGTTCCTGCTTGTTGCTGTGGCCTTGTGCCTGCCTTTTCTCCAGTGTGTTTGCTGAGAGGCTGCTCAGCCCAGCACCAGTGACCAGCACAGAAGGCCTGGCTGCCTCTGAGGTCAGCTGTATGTGGAAGGCCACCCAGGCCCTCTTGTGCACTGCTGAGTTCTGAAGTCCCCTTGGCAAAGGAGCACTCCAAACAACATTATTCTCACTGCTGCAGGAAACAAACGGTGGCTGGAGTCTTGCCATCCTTTTAGTTATGCAAATAGGGAATTATGCAGAAGTGCTATTTGAATCCTGTTTTATTTTTGCTTAATCAGTTGTCAGCGTGTTTTTACAGTTCAGTCGCTGTCACTTGCCAGTGTTTTGCACTGACTCCGTGTTTGTGCAGGAGTTTATCATAGGAAAGGCGGGTAATGGGGCTGGTCCTCTGAGAGGCAGCTGAGTGTGGCTTACAGCAGTGGCATTTCCCGGAGGCACAGGGAAACCACCTTCCTCACCAGGCACTGCAGTCCTGTGAGCCAGAGAAGAAAAGAGAAATTGCCAACTCATAATTCTCATCTATTAAACCTGTGCCAAATCCATCCCATTTCATTCTGGCTTGTCCTAAGAGGGATTCCTGTCTTAATGAAAGTTGGGCAGATCCAGAGTAACTTTATCTGTAATTGAGCTATTAAGAGTGTGCTCCACCCTAAGGCTGGTATGTGGTGCGGGGCTCCTGAGGCAGAGCCTTCCTCCTGGCAGGAGGGAGAGAAAAGAGCTTTAAGGCCTGTTGTCAGCAGGATGGGGAGGATCAGTTCAGCCTCTCTGTTCTGGCCAGGAAAGACTGAGACAAGAATATAACTGAGAGTTACTTTCATTGGGCAGGGACTATAAAGTATCAGCTTTATGGGGAAAAGACTGAATGAAGCTAGCAGCGTTATCCCACATGTTCTCATTAGGTGGATCCCACTGGGGCTAAAGGCTTACACTGGCACAGGAAGCTATAATTCATATTTCACAACACTAGCTCTTGTAAATATGATGTAGAAATCAATAAGTTGATTTTTTTTTAACTTGTGTTCCAGTTCTCAGGTTATTAAGAAGTTCCTCAAATCATGCTTCGTACAGATCTTACTGTGTTATGTCATATCACTTCTAATTGCACACTGCATCTTAAAAAGACGCTCACTTCCTTTCTTAAATTACAGATAATCTGAAAGAACAGATTACTTAATTCTCAAATTACCATGAATCATGGCAGCTGTGGTAGCTCATGAAGGGAAACTGCTAGTGTGTGCTTTTCAGTTTAACTGCTGTACTGAAACATTCAAGTAGTTTCAAGCAATGTGTAAATGCTGCATCTAGTGTCTCCTGAACTTTGGTCCCTCAGAAATGGAATAGAAGAGGATTTATACTGGCTAAGACTGGGGCTTTCAGAGGATACAGAATAATATCCAACTGTAATAACATACAGCTAGAAAGTGATGCTCTTTTTTTTTCTTGAATTTCATAAAGCTGGTGGCAGGTAAGAAAAGCACTTTGCTCACACAAATGAGAAGAGCTGTAAACATTGATTAATCTTCATGTAAATTCCTTTTGCCACAGCCCTGCTTGACAGATCATTATCCTCTCAAATGCCTGTCTCTTTAGTCTCACTGCTTTGCGACTTTGTCATACTCTATTAAGTAAACTGGGTTGTTTGTGGTTTGGAAAGGAGAACAATGGAGACTTGAGTGTTACAGTTGGGGTGTTGGTAAATTAATATATGATACTTCTTGCTTCTTACAGAGGCGAGAGGAGTACTGAATCAGTTCGTCAGCACAGGACTCAGCAGTGTTGTTTTGGCTCAGATTACAGTGGCTGATGAGACACAAAACAAAACTGTAACAGTTGCTCAGCTTCTTGCATGATTGTTAACCCTGATATCTTGGCTGACTTCCATTCTGGGTCATTATGTTGTCCTTTCTGCTGTTCCCCTGTAGTTTCAGATGGATTAATTCTTGTTTTAATTCCCTTTCTGGAACCTGCTATGTGGCACTGCTGGCCCTCTTTGCTGGCATCCCAAAGGCTGGCAGTAGTAGGTGAATGTGAAGGAATAATCTTCATCTACAGCATATAAAGAACTTTATCTAAAAAGATGAAAGGACCCTAAATAAGGAAAAGTCTATCACTATTACTTAATCACAAGTAGAAAGTAGCTCCCATTATTGTCCTACTGAGGTTGACACCTGGATTCCCCATTTTACCATTTACATTACATCTGAAATCCTTTCTGACAATATCATTTTTATCCAGCTGCTGTTGACCAAAAATGTATTTATCACACTGTGGTATCTCCAAGGTAATGCCTTGCCAGATAGAAATAAAAATGTGTAGAATGTCATTTCTCTCTACAGCAAGAATATACGTAGTAGGAAGCTTACTGTCCTTTCATCACTGAGAGAGAAAAACAACTTGAGGTCTTGATGATGGGAGCTTGTATGTATGAAACAAAGGCAGATGTGCAAACAGTTTTCCCAAATTGCTGCAATTGTAAATGTAGTGAAACAATACTAGGTGTTTTCTACTGTTCATAGCATACAGTAAATAGTAGATAAAAGTGATTCCAAGTGTAACTATGACAAAAGTAGTTAATACATACTTACAGAATGTCTTTTCTGCAATCAAACATGTAACATCATCTGGAAACATTTTAGTTTTCAACATTGTCAAATGCTTTTGTTCATTATTATGTTAAACAACCTCTGTTCTATGTTTTCATGGGCTTCTTGCTAAAGCTGTGCAAGAGTAGTTGTCCTTTAGCTGAAGGTGTGGGACTAAGTATTACTTGAAGAAAAACAAATGAAATGCATATGCTGACCTCATTACAAAATAAGTGGTTGCCAAACAAATATTTCTAGCTTCTTCCTTAGAAACAATCTGATAAGAAACAGACAACTATGACTTCTGTTTGGCCTGTAAATGCTTTGCATAAGTATTATTAAAGACAAAAAAATTTTTCTCACCATCCATTTTAATTGATAGCCTTCTCTAATGTCAGTAGATTTAATGAGACCACAGGTTGATTATAATGTTGGAGAGGATAACAATAAAACTGAGATCCTCCTTGGAAGTTGAGATCTTTTTTTTTTTTTTTTTTCTTTTTTTCTTTTTTTTTTTTTAAATCATAGGCCAAATTCTATTTTAGATTCAATTTCCAAATGGTTGATGTTAAGATATGATATTGCCAAAATAATACTGCTGCTTCCCTTTCTAATTCCAAGAAATCTTACTGTTGAGTCATTTCCTTGTTAAGAGGTACCGAATTTGCAGTAGTTAATATTTGACAGAATGAATTAATTGAGGAGGCTAAGATGGAGAGGATGGAAGGTTGCTCAGTCACCAAAATGTTAAACAGAGTTTTATCTGGTTTTCTTGGTAAATCAACACAACTCTTACTAATTAAAGTGTTTGCAGAAATTTAGCACGTAAGGTAACTTCTCTTAGAACTTATCTTAGCTTGAACAAATATAAAGATGATATACAATTTGGGCATTAATTACATTACAAAATTACTACGCTGACTTTTGACTTATTTTTCTTCTAGAAAATAAAAAGTATACTATTAAGTAATTTTTTTCTTACAACTTGCTTTTAATATCTAATCATAGAAAAACAAGTGAACAAGTAGCAAAGCAATGGATGAGGTCATGACTATAACATGCTTAGAATTTTAAGGAAAAAAACTAACAAGACTTCTTTTTTTATAAAGCCATACCATATTTGTTTACTAACGTTTGCATTATTGTTGAGGACCTTTGAGTGTATTTTACAAAAATCAAAAAGTATATCATTCAACAGTATTCTCTAACATGTATGTTACTTAGTAAAACTTGCATGTTGAGATCTTGCTAAAGGGTTATGCTGAAGTCTCTAGAAAGGTTCTACAAGTATGGTGTGTTAATTTGCTTGTACTTTCTAGAGAAAAGCACAATACCATAATCTGAATTGATTAATACATATTCACTGAAATAATTCATGAATATTGGTAAGGACGGAAATTAAAGGGCCAAAAATCTTTTGAGACAGAAAATCAAACTCAAATAATGCTAAAGCTGTTAGATCTGCCAAAAATATAACATGTAAAATATGAGTATTGAAAGATTCAAGAAATGTTCTCATGCTGGTAGAAAGTGACCTAGGCTTGAGTATGCAGTACAAAGTGACTCATTTCTTCCTGCCCACATATGGGTATCTGTGTAGAAGGACTGTGTGGTGTGACAGTGTCTGTTACAGCTACCAAACTATTTAATCAACACAGCAAATACATTAGCAAATGAGAAGGCATCTGAAGGAGAATTTGTGCATGCTTAGTGATAACTTGTTCTATCACAGATATCTCAGGCCTCTGCATTATAGACTGCCTTGCCTTCCAGACCCTCCTGGCCTGCTCTTTGAAAGATTCACAGGAAAGAAAGGGGAAAAGCTGTGGACTGGACTAGTTATTCTTCCAGGCAGATAGCCTGTGGTATGTTACCTATCTTCCCCATCACCAGTATGTTGTAGGAACTGTTGCTATTGCAGAAATGAATGCATGATTCCATGAATAAAATGTTCGTGGGAGGAGATCCTGATGAATGATGTGTATTAATTCTTGTCACAGGATAGCAGTTGGTATGTTTGTCAAATCAGGTGACTAGTGAATGCCTAGGCACTCGTTTGATGGGGGCATACTTGCGTCCTAGCTTGCAACAGGTAATTCAGATCTCAGATGTTATTTCCAGATAGGATTTGCAACCTTGTTTCATCTTCTGGGATGACGTGGCTAGGCCATAGATTTAGAAGCAAGTCTATTCCATGCGTATGGCAACCTTTTCCTGCTGGTAGTTTCAGGTTATCCTCTCTCTGTATAAAATCTTAAGTTCTCTTTGGGTTGCTGTCAAAGGTATGAACTTCTTCACAGAGGCCTTAAACTGCCCCCTGACATGTTCTTGGTGACTGTTAAAATTGGAGCAGTGTTGTTATTGCCCTCTCAAGTGACTTCTCAAAGACTAACCTGCTCAGCTATGAAACTGGGAAGTGACTATGCTGAAAAAGCTCATATCAATTAATGAAGTCATAGATGGCAAAACATACATGGTGTCTGCTTACCTTACAAGAATTTTGGCATCAAAGTTTCCAATGCTCTGGATATAGGCATTGGTTTTGTACTGAGGGTGTTTTTTTGCTTTAAAGTCCTTATCAACCTAAATTTTCAACTTTTCATGGAAGAGCTTCATGAGTTGCCTTGACTAGAAACCTGAAAGATGCAAAATCCTTGTCTGGACTTGCTGTTTACTGCCATATGCAAGGAAAGACTTATGACATCTGCTTAGCTCTGCTGTCTAACCTGCAAATACTTCTGCACTTGGTGCTCTAAGCTAGAGAAAACCTGTACAGGTTTTAGAAGTAATAGTTCATGCAAGAATAACTAACATGGAACTGAAACTATTCTTTAGCACATTCTGCATGGAAGAACTGGCTACGTAACACCCTTAGGATGCCAAACAATAGCAGGGGAAAGGAGAAAAGGATCTGCTTTCTTCTGCATTGTTCATTTACAAACACTGGCAAGTGTCAGAGTCTCTTGCACTGCAAATATCAAGTTGAAGATCACTAGTCACACAAAAAAAAAATCAAATGATGATTGATTTCATTAATACAATTCTGCCTTTTGGAAGCAACCAGAGGACTTCAGCTAGAACAGTCTTGGTTGTTTTTTTTTTTTTTTTTTTTTTTTTTTTCTTTAAAAAAAAGACCCAGTTCACAAGTGGCATTAAAAGGATTATTTGGGTTTTTATCAGTCTGAAAGTAAACAATGACCCAGCATCTCAGGGATTCCTGTAAACATAGTGTAAGCTTCTAAACAATCCAGCTTCTGACCCCCAGTTGTTCATGGGCATATGTGCTTAAAGAATGACGTTCCAATGAAAAAATGACAAGGAGAGGCTTACAACATACAGAGAAAGTGGCTAAGATTTAGCATAATTTGTTTCTAGAAATATAAAACTGAGAATTTGGAAGGAGTCACATGCAGTTATTCTGTTTAACTTGAAAAAGAAATCAACACTGGGAAGTAAAGTAAAACATTTAAGGTCCTCTTTAGACTAAGAAAAGATATTCTGCTTATTCAGCATAAACTTTTGACTTAGTCGAACTGTTTCCAAGTCCTTAAATTTTTATATCCTTGAGTTAAATGCTGCTATTCAGAATTAACATTTGTGCGGTAAAGGAAGAACTGAAAATGCATAAATAACAGACAAGATGGTGAGTTGGCTCCACTTCTCCTATGTGCTGTAGCAATAATAATGAGTAGGAAAAACGATGGATAACGTATCCAGAATTCATCTTGGCATCTAGGAGTTCTATTGATGCTTGCTGTTTTATGGTCTAAAGAGTTTCAGTAGTAACAACAGCATCATCAAAACTACATTCCATGTTGAAAATGAATCCTGTACTGTTTATAAACTGAGCTTATATTCTTAGATGTAGAAACTAAACAAAAAAAGTTGTACACCAGTCCTGACATAAATTCCTGTTATTTCTTAATTGCATTGTATGTGGACACATTAGCTCTAAAAGCTACTGATAGAAGGAGATGCCTCTTTTACGGATGATATATAAAAATTTCTTTTGTCTGATGCAGGCATTGATAGCATTAGCTATAACCATAACTGGGGAGCAATTGTCTGTAGCCTTGTAACTTAAATGAAATTTCATAATGTACTCCTTCTCTTGCAAATCCTAATTTGCAGATGATAGGAATTTGAGGTGAATGTACTCCTTCCATACTCTACTTTGTTAGGTCTCCACAAGAACAAAAATGGAAGTAAATATCCTTGTGTAAGAGAGGATTTTGCTTTAAATTTTTTTTTTTTTTTTTTAAAGCAACCTGTTATGAAATGTCTCAAGCATTTCCAGGTTTTCTGCTTTTAAGTGATGGAAAAAGAAAACTTGAAAGCACCTTCTGAATGCATGAATATCATTTAAGTTACTAGAGAATACTACTTAACAGTAACTGCCCTGTACTCACAGCTGAGGTACTGGGGAACAATAAACATCCTATTTTGGAAATGCAAGCTTGCTACTAGAAAGAAATAATATGCCAGCTTCTGCTATGTCCTGTAAGCCTGAATGCTCGGTATTTATTATCTCCTATTACTTGCTTCAAAGTGAAGGTGAATCAAGAAATCACTTTTTCCAGAAGAAATTCTTTTAGAAACACTGCCCCTAAGACTCTCCGTAATCTGACATCTTTGGACGTGTACTCAAAATCATTTTTTATACCAGTGTATTTCCTTTTTAAATGGTCCTAATTTCGTTAGAGTTCTTTAGATAAGTGACAGGTGACAGGAGAGGGGCCTCAAGTTGTACTGGGGAGGTTTAGGCTGGATATCAGGAAAACCTTCTTCACAGAAAAGGTGGTTAAGCACTGGAATAGGCTCCCCAGGGAAGTGATCATCCTTCAAATTTTGAGAACGTGCTGTTAATGCAGCTGATTTTTGTCTGGAAAGTCTTTATTTGGAATGATCACGCATTCTTCTCAGGACCTCACTGGTGGGAAGCAAAGTGTTTCTCTTCATCTGTAGTTCTTAAGTGTAGAGCCAGGTGGGTCCAGAAACTAGAGATAGGAAAGAAGCTCTCCTATAAATTTGGTTGAAAGTTCAATATTGTTACATCTCTAATAGAAGCTGCTGCTGTTTGACTCCAGGTTATGAAAGATGAACTGTATCAAATGGTAAATCACTAAATATCGCTGAGTAAAAGCACTGTGGTGTGTTGGCCTGCTTAAACCACCAGCATTTGTCTCTTCATGCAGAGAGTTGCTTTTTGTGATAATGCAGTGAAACACTGAATGGCCAGTGTTCAAGCCATACAAAAAAAAAAAAAAAAACCCCAAATAGCATTCTTATGGTTTCAGCCAGTGGGTGACTGATGATATCTAGCTAGAAAATATAGGAAACAATGTTTTGTTAAAATTCTTGGTGTTTCTGCATGCAGATGAGTAAAAATGTTTATAATCAGGTATGTAGAAGTTGATAATTCTGTTCTTGTTCAACTTTCTCTCCATTATTTGATCTCTCCTCATAAAATTTTAAGTTGCACCTGCCTCATATCTTAGCTTTATTGTGAATACTACATTTTTGTTTTCTCTTGTAGTCTGTGACAGCCACAAACAGGAAAAAAAACATACGCTATTTGAAAATCAGATCAAATCAGGAAGGATGCTGATGGCCTGAATAAAATTGTTCCAAACTAGACCTTTATTTGTCTGCAAGAATTAGTTTCTATAAAATGTCAGAACAGATTAGTGCTGGAAAGATCCCTATTGTGTGTATTCGCTTAGTGCTGAAAGAGATCAACTGTGGCTTGTGAATCTTTGTGGCATGAATTTTTTGCTCAGCTTTGCTGTTTTGCTTGTTTGCAGTGTGAGTGTTACTGCTTTCTCCAGTGTTTTTGCTGTCAGACCTTTATCACTTTGCACTGTCATATACTTAGGAATGGTGTAACAAAAGGAGTAACGATGCTGCATTACCATGCAGCTTGTAACTCAGTCTTCCATATTCTCATTTATACTTATATGAGAAAGCCAAGTAAAACATGAAATGCCCACTGTCTAATGATGCCTGAAATCAGGCAAAGTCATATACATGTAAAATAAAAAGGATTACTTTTACCCTGCTTACAAGGAAAATTGTCTTAGGAAGTGATTTATAGCTAGAATTTGTGTGAAAACTTTCAGTGTTATGCATAAGTGCATAACAGGTTCTTCCTGGGTTTTGAACTCAGACTGCAACCATAACCATTAGTAATGTTCCACTCATTAATATAGCTCCACAGAACAGTTTGGAATAAACAGATGAGATGGAAAATGCTTCACGAAACAGTAATGCTATCCAGACTTACAGATGTGCAGATAAACTGCACTCTTCTCCGTAACTTAAGTTTATAAGTTGCAGAAGAAGAGTTCAAAGCCCTCTTCTGCTTACTTCCGTAATCTGCTCTTTTTTGATGTAACATTCTTGATGTAAAATCCCAGGCTCTGAGGCTAGAATAAAAGGTCCTCTACATGCAGAAGCCAGTGCTGTGGTAACTGTGTTTTCCCCTTCACTTTTTGTATATTAGTTACTGAACACAATGACACAAAATAGTAAATATATATATGTTTAAAAGAAAATTAAAAAGATATGGTTATGAGTAGAGAACACACAATTGTGGAGCATGATGTAAATGCTTTTTTAAAGGGGCGTGAGCCTGTGGCAAGCACAGATATTAGTTATTCTATTCTTACTGAAGTATCAGAGAAACGTGCTGTTTTAAAGGCAGAAAGTCATAGGAATTGCTGACTGTGCTCTTGGCATGGGTGCAAAATAGAATCCAGTGGGCTTCTAAGCAGCAAGAAAGATTAACCCTCTGGTATATGGTCTCAGCACTAGTCTTAAATTTTTAATGTTCAGACATGCAGTTATACGTGTGCCCACTCAGCCTGAACCATGTATGTTTCTGAGGCCTGAAGGCTTATTAACTGATTAGTGCTGATTAGTTGGTCATCTCTGACTATCCACTGATCAGCAAGGATGTTGTCTGACTGTTGCCTATGAATAGATAAAAAATAGGCACTGCTAAGTTGAAATGATGCTTTAGATTCTCTTTGCACACCAGAAACAGTAGGCTACTATTTGGGAATGAAATGTTTAACAAATTACATTGTTGATTTTTTTTTTTTTTTTTTTTTTTCAGGCAATCCATGTAGTTTATGTTGAAAGTGTCTGTAACCTCACTGATCACTTAAAGACTTAGGTATAGATTGAGTGTTTCTTTCCCTTACTGTCTTACAGTTGAAGAATAACAAAGGATACAGTATGAAAACTGGTTGAAATTGGGCTATCACCAGTCATTGCCTATTAGCCTGGCAGAGCAAAAAAGGCAGATCTGAAGGCACTTTGATGAATTCAAAATCTATAAGAAGTTACATCACCCAGCCACATTCAGTGATAGCCAGGTGTGGCTAGTGCTAATAGATAATAGAAGCTAACTTCTACAAACAAATTAAGATTATTTAAGAGATGTTAATCACTTTTGTAACTTCACACAGAACATGATCTACTACTGTGCTATAAGAACTGAGTCCCACTTCTGACAGTATCCTTGTACAATCACAGTCTCCTGCTGTTACTTCCGGTGTTAAACCTGAGCTTAGGCATGAAGAACGAGATCATAATTTCCAAGTTTAGTTTCCCTTTCATTTTCCCCTTCATCACACTAGAAGGTGTGGCTTCCTTACCTAAATATATGATTAAACATCTCCTGGCAGTTCAGCAAGGGCTATTGACAAAATGGTGTAGCTATTGCGTGTTCTTCCATAACTACTGGAATTTCAGTAACATTTTAAAAAAAACTCATAGTGAAGAGCATCATCAGGTTTAAGAAATTAAACATATAGGCTGTGCTTGCAGTGTTAATCTGTCAATGTCCTGTATTTAGAACAAGATGTGTTGGAAACAGCATGAGGAGAATGTAGCCAGCCCTCCTGTGTCTGGACAAAATACCATTACTAGCCATTCCCAATAAGTCTGTCTTAATCCCTATGATTAAGTACTTGAATATACCCACCTATTCTGTCTCTCATCTCTCACTTGTTTTTAACACTGGGAACTACAGTGACAGGGACTGAACCTTAGGAAGTACAAAAGGTGTTGCCGGTTTGGGATACATACAGTTATTGTCACAGTTTGTCCATAGCAAACAATATTAGATAGTACTATCACACAGCTGCCTTGGGGGGAGGAGGATAAAAAAAGCAATTTTTTCTTTTATTCCATAAGCTGCTACTGCTTCCAATTTGACTATCAAAATTGCAATAAAGTGAGCTTTAAAAACTTAAGGTAGAGCACTAAGCAATCTTTGCCACCTGAAAAGCTCAAAGATACTGGAAATCTTTTAGCTGTTTTCCATTCTTTTTAAAGTTGTGCTAATCAATTTCTTTTCAAAGCACTCTAGTTCCTAGCAGTTTCCTAAAACTAGAGAGAAATTGCTGCTCTTTGTAAGCTAAATCAATCTCTGAAGCGTCTTATAAGAATAAAATAGCTTAAGGATGAAACAGCAGTAAGAAAGGAGATCCATCTACCAATTTATCAGTCTATCTATTTTCTAGTCATATCTATCTATAATGGTTAAAAGTTTTAAAGGACACTAAATTTAAGTATTTTATATTGCTTTTTCATAAGGGCAGATCAATTTATCTCTATTCCTTTGGAAAGATTAATATTGTCACTGCATGTTGTAGGCTTGTGTTAGCTAAAAGGAGTCAGGGGCATGACAGCATTTATAGAAGGCATGAGCTCAAATGTCAGTAGAGCATCCAAAAATGGATGAAGCATCACCCAGCCACTGCCATCTGTTGAGTGTTTCATGACAGCTGTATCTCCTGACCAGAGCTGGTGTAGATAATCATAAAAGGCACAGAGGAAGCATACCAGCAGTTGTACAGAGAGAAGGGAGGGTGGGATTCCACCTTCTAATGTTGTTTTTAATTGTACCATAATGATTTTTTTTTTTAACAGACTCTATGGTATGTAGCTTAGATTGAGGGTTGATTTAAAGCAAACGGTAAACCACAGTGCAGCTGAAAAGCAATTGAAAATTCCTCTGCAAGAAGGTTTTGTCCTGGCTAAGTATTTAATGGTGTGTTGTTTTTTTTTTTTTCCCCCGGAGACTTTGCCCTAAAGATACTCTGGCCATAATAAAACTTCTTCAACTATTGTATGTCAACAAGACTATCAAAGCAACTGTTCTTGTTATTGACTAACTAATGTGAATGTGGGGTTTTTAAACATTCTTTCTCTTAAAGAGGAGGTAATTCTTAGCTGTCAAATTTGAGGTACTAACCCTATAAGGAGCACTTAAGCTTAATGCCAGCTAAAACATTAAATGAGTGTAGAATAAATCATTCTAGTTTTCGTCGTTTTCTCTAGTATATGGATCTACCTTCCCTCTCCTCTCCCCCACCCAAAGCATACACAAATACTATCTAACTTTGTTTCTGATACAACCTCTCATAAGCTGAGGAGTTCTGGATGAACTGGCAACCTGGACAAATCATGAAATCAATGGCACAGGCAGTAGCAAAGGGTAGGTGTCATTGTGAAACAAAGTCTTTGATGTGAAAGCCTTCTCTTATCCTCTTATCTAACCCTTGCCTTCCCATAGCTATGTCTCATATTGTTCTGTCACTTCAGTATGTCAGGGTCTCTGTTATTACAGCTCTAGGTTATCCAGCAGATGTTGCTATAACCCACTACAGTGTGAACAATGGGAGTTTAGTTCATCCTTCTATAATGCTAATAAACAATACTACTTGGGAAATAGAATTGCTTAAAGATGTCACTGAAAATATTTAAACTAAGGTACTGAGACTCTTTTTTCAACTTCAGATAACTTTACAACTGAACAATTTCACAAGCAAATTTGGAGAACTTTTGAGAAACTTCAGCTCCTAACTTGGATAAGATGATGAAAATTCAGTTATGTTCAATGTAGGGATTTTAGTCTCTTGTGATTTAAAAGCAAGTTGACAATCACAATGTAATGAACACAGGTATACCCGAGTCTACAGGTAGCCTGAGATTCATGAATAAACTCGATTTGCTGATATGATTGAGCCTCAAAAGAGTTCTTTTGTGAGAGCAGAGGAGGTTATGAGTGCTGCCATGTAGCTAAAAGGGGTCTTCAACATCTTTGAAGAAATTATCCCTCCCAAAGCCAGATAACAATTGTCCATGTAATCTATCCCAAAAACATAATTGTCTTGAGAGTGTACAAGCCAAAGGTCACTTGTGTGTCTGGTTCCTCTGTCATCAATCCCAGCAAGAAAGCAGGTTGTAATATGTCTATAATATCCTTTAGGCCAGCACTATTTATTTTTTATATCTGTTGAAACCTTAATATGGTGGGGAATTGCATAGTTCTTAATGGTGCGAGCAAGGGTGCCAAAGTCTGATTTAGCTTAGTAATGCAGTGTTACATATCTAAACTACACTGGTAGTTCAAATTCCTTGCACAATGCCTTATCTGCCAGCAAACCTGTTACTGTTTGAACTAAGAGTGGGTAGGAGTAATTTCTGTGATGTGTGATGCTGTAGTGTTAGGTTACACTTATGCGGGGAAAAAAAATCAAATATGTATAAAATGCTTGTTAAAGCAAAACAGGTTTAAAGTACTAGTTCAGCTTTTAAGTCAGCTGGAGGCTTTCATTTACTGCTACATTAGCTTTTACAAAATTGTTTGGCATTTTTAACTTTTTATTTTACAAGTTTACCTTGAAAGAAGCTTGTAAAACAAAACATAAGTCTTCCCTCCTCCTGGAAGTCACTTTTATGTTTCTCCTTTTTTTAACATGGCGAAGTGGTTGTAAAACCTACTCTTGATTCTTAAATAAAACAGCATGTAAGTAGGATAGGTATGGGAAGTGGGCCCCTTTCTCAAGATTTTATAGACCGCACAGGACCTCAGACAGGAACATTGATGCTAAGTGTAGATATTTTAGTTTTGTGTGGGGTGGTGCTTCACATTTCAATAGGTTTAAGAAAAAAAGCAGTTATCTCTACAAAGCTGTTAAGTAAAGGAGAAATAGTTCTTAATTATTAATATAACAAAACAAAGTTCAGTTGTAATATAATTTAGTAAGGAATGGGTACTTTCAGAGCAGCTATTCAGATTCCTGTGAAACTGAACAAGAAACTGTTTTGCTGCCATGAGAAGAATAGGACAGACCATGTAATTTGACATCTGGGATCCAGGAAGACCCCCAGTTGTGGGTACTATTGAAATTCAAAACCAAACTAGTGTGTGAGGGGGAACCCTATAACTGCAGCAATTGTGCTGCCTGCCTTGTTTATGATTAAAGCTGATTAAAAATGGAAAAGCTGTGTATTATTTTGAAAAACAGTGAACAGGAAGATGGGGAAGAAAAGGTTTTAGAATTAAATTGTGTAATTTTTTTTAAATCCTGGAATTAAATGTGGAAAGAAACAGAGCTGCGTGTTTTGAGTGGTTTTTTTTTTGTTTAAGGCTGCAATTGTATGCTCTTTTTTCCAAGGTAAGCGAATGTTAAGCACACTGAGATACTATTGCTCCATGCTTCCATGCTAATAAGGCGTGCTTCCCACAGTGTGTGACAGAAAGGATGAATACCATGCAGTGCTAATGTTTAATTTGTAGTGGCATGTGTGTTCCTTGAATGTTTGTGAAGTTTCATGATTCACCATCACACAATTGAATCGCTCCTTTTCTAAGATATAGTGATATGTAATGAGATAAAGCAGTGCTGACAGGGTTTTTGAAAGACGCATTGTCCTCTGCAGCCTATTCACTCTAATAATAATAATAATGCCGCTTAAATTTGTTAATTTCTCATGATTTGGGAATAGAATGAGTCTTCATTAAATAATTTCTGTATTGACCATGATTTAAAATGTTAATTACTATGGAGTCAGATAGCGTTGAACCACAGCGATGCTAATCTGTGTCATGGATTTGAAACTCCTTTGGGAAGCACGTATTTGTACTTACTGCTGAGTGAACATGACTGCTAGGATTACAGAGGCTGTGGACAGTGAAGAAAAGCAGTAATGCTCCTTCTGACTAGAAAGTAAATAATAGGGTGATTGTCTGCTTACACTTTGGGGCTAAGCAGCCCAACTGCTGAGAAGCTCTAGGTAAAAAAACTTCTATCAGCAAGGAGTCTTGATGTTTTCTTCGTGGAGCTAGATGTTGTCAAGGATTCAGCTGAGCCACCCCAGTGAGTGTACAGGAAGCAAAACAGGATATTCTTGTACAGGCCCTGTTTTGTGTAATTATGCAACACTTGAACTTGTGCATGTATTCCAGAATGGGTAACACACCTCTGAAAGGAGCAGGGAGCCATCAGTACTAACTAGTGAGCGAAATATTCTTATGAAAAGTGCTCTTGATTGAAATCAGTGTGTTTACATTTCCAGTTATCTTCAGTAAGGACTGCTCCACCCTTAGTGCACTCTCAAAATTAGGAAATTATTTTCATCCAGTTTCATTTCCTGTGTTTGTTTCTTTTAATGAGCAATCTAAATAATTTCATCTGTCTCTTAAAAAGGAGAACAATAATGGAAATGATCAGGGAAACGTTTTCATCAAATACCCTTAAATATTTCTGAGGAATATGCTGGATTTGATGAAACACAGACACATTCCCTCAGTCGCAGCTGAGGATGTTGCTCCATCTTAACAAATGCTTCTTTTGTGTGGTGACTCCAGTTTGGTCTGGGGAGCCTGGATACCCAGAGCATCACAGCATACACACTGGGCTTGTGGGGATTCTATGGGTTCCTGTACATAGTAATAGCAGCAGACAGTGTTGGATGCTGTGGCTGAGCGTGTACACATGTGTGTATCTACATAATATACTATTTATACAGACAATATACCTGTTTTTATTTAAATGGCCTATTTGAATTGTGCTCCCTTTTGTTCCATTCTGTAAATAAGAAAACGTGCTAATGTTTGAATGATCTGTTTGTAATTAGCCTGAAATCTGCCATGTCCTGTTTGTACCATGGATAGTAATGAGACTACTTGTGTAAGAATTCAGTTTGAATTCTATTTTCAGCATTACTTTTATGCAAAGTAACTGGCATCCTTTTGTGATCTGCGAATTATAGCACAAGCACAGATTTTTCCATCCTGTTAAAGAAGGATTCAAAAAAATCCTCCCAAACAGTTCTATGAAAATAGGGAAAGCCTAATTGATCTGTATACACCAACCCAAAGTCAACTTGGAGGAGAAGCTGTAGCAGCAATTGTCAAGGTTCCAGGCTGCAAGAGTGTAAATGAAAGCGGAATACGGCAAGTCACTTGTAATTTTTTCTGTTCCTAGCCTTTAGTCCAGATTCTGCCTGATAGCCTGTCTTGATCTGTGCTCGGTGTGGTGTCAGAGAGACTCAGCTTTAGTTCTCACATTCTGCTTTTGTTGGCAGTTTGTGTAGGGGGGCTATAACCTACCTCTTTACATCATTTGAATTAATTTGTGGAGAATGACACTGTGTCTAATATGTGCATTTAATAAAAATAAATGGATAATAGGAGAGTGAGCAGAACAGTCACAAAACACTAACATCTGTCTTCCCTGCAGATCCAGGGATATTTTAAGAGTGAGGTTTCATGGGACTATTAAGAAGT